>NC_052644.1:19004501-19356168 GCF_016161935.1 Mauremys reevesii
TAGCCCATAGGGCTGCGTTGCCTTTGTTATGTTCACCTGTAACCTACAGGCCCATATCCCATAGACAAACGGCCCCACACTTGCCTCTATCCTGCCGTGGCAGGAACAGGGAAGTGGTAACCGCAAAACCCGTTGGAGCCAGGGGTGACTGGTGCGGTGATGAATTAAAATGCCATCAGCCCGGTCCCTCCCCTCCCCTCCCCTCGCCAGATTTCACGGGGCAGGTCTGATTTCACGGTCCATGACCCGTGAAGTTTTTCACGGCTGTGACTACGGTAGGGCCCCACCTATCGGATAAGTGCACCCGACGAGAAGGGTGAGGAGGTTAGATTTGGGCACGGAAGGCCAAGCTCTCGAATGAATCCTAGAACTGGCAGGGCCCTCGAGAGGTCGTCTAGTCCAGTTCCCGGCACTCATGGCAGGACTAAGTATTATCTAGACCATCCGTGACAGGTGTTTTCCAACCTGCTGCCAAGGCCAGTTCCCCACTCTGGCACTTCAGGTGCAGAAAGTGGGGGCCGGCAAGGATTCAAAAAATTCACACTGGCCGCTCCAGGCTTGTATTAAACTCCCAAGGTTACAGCTTCTCTCTGACCGTGGCTGGGTAGCTGCTGCCACCACCCAAATGCAAAACCCCTTGAATCCCAGAGAGGCGCGCTTGGGAATTCCTCCCCGTGGGAGCCCTTTCACCCCCCCCCTTCCTCCCTCAAGCCCTTTCACCCCCCCCTCCGGGGACGAGCTGAGGAAGAAAACAAGGGAAATCAGCTCTTGCCACCAGCTCATTAAACAACAGGCGCACAGAGCTCTTAGGATACAAAAATCCAGTTCTGTTCTTAAAGAAGGTAAAATTTTATTAAAAACAAAAAGAAAAACAAAATACATCTGGGAACTCAGGCTAGTGCTAGATGTAAAAAAAAACCCTTACAAAATTTAAACATCCTTCTTGAGGTCTAGCTTAACGGTTACAAGCAAAACAAAACACATTTGGGTTTAGCACAGAGCCAATCAAAAATAAAAGAAATAACCCTAATCGCGTCTTCCTAGACGTTCCCGAATTTACTTACCTTTCTGGGGTTTCAGACAAGCTGTCTTCAAGGATGAGCTGATGGTTTTTCATACCTGGTTTAAAGCGTCTCACAGCATAACTGCTCCCCCGTTCCCCTCTTTCCCGGAGAAACACGACGCAGACAAAGGGAAGTTGGCTCTTTTGGTCAGGTGCCCACTGCTTTCCTTTTACCGGCCGGCTTGTTAACGCTTTACAGGAAACGTAGGTAGAGAACAACCACCGAGAGGGATTCCACAGCCAACCGGCTGGCTGGGTGTCCACAAAGAGGAACTACCCGTCCCCGCTCTCATTTATCACACCTGCTCTGAAAAACTTCCAATGATGCAGATTCCACAACCTCCCTGGGCGATTTATTCCGGCGCTTAATCACCCTGACAGGAAGTTTTTCCTAATGTCCAACCTAAACCGCCCTTGCTGCAATGTAAGCCCATTGCTTCTTGTCCTCTCCTCAGGGGTTAACGAGAATTTTCTCCCTCCTCTTTGTAACAACCTGTTATGGACTTGAAAACTTAGCACGGCTTCTCTCAGTTTTCTCTTCTCCAGGCTAAACAAACCTGGTTTGTTTTTTTCAATCTTCCCTCCTAGCTCATGTTTTCTAGACCTGAATCATTTTGGTCGCTCCTCGTTTTGGACTTTCTCCAGTTTGTCCACATCTTTCCTGAAATGTGGCGCCCAGAACTGGACACAATACTCCAGTTGAGGCCTTGTCATTGCAGAGTAGAGCGGAAGGATTATTTCTCGTCTCTTGCTGACGACCCTCCTGGTAATACAGCCAAGAATGGTCGCTTTTTTGCAGCAGCGTTACACTGTTGACTCATTTAGCTTGTGATCCACTCTGAGCCCCAGATCCCTTTCCTCCATACTCCTTCCTAGGCAGTCGTTCCCCGTGTTGTACGTGTGCAACTGATCGGCCCTTCCTACGTGGAGCGTTTTGCATGGGTCCTTATTGAATTTCATCCTGTTGACTTGAGACCGTTTCTCCCGTTTGTCCAGATCATTTTGAATTTTAATCCTGTCCCCCAAAGCGCTCGCAACCTCTCGAAGGGTTATTCATGGTAGCGCTCGGGCCCTGTAATAGCCCCCTCCACACGGTGGTTGGCCCTAGCTAGCCGTCCCTTGAGCCTTCTTCTCGATTGTTATCTGCTGTCCCTTTGGAGCGTTGAGGAACCTGGACCATCAGACCTTTGTCTCTGCCCACCAGGCCCTGGAGGAAGGGTGGGAGCATGCAGATTTAGGAGGAGGTTCTCCAGGTATCTCTGGTAGTGTGTTGTTCCTATCTCGTTACGAGCTTTTCTGGCTTTATTGCTGATCTTGTTCAAAATCGCCGTGGCTTTGCTTTGTCCCTGGTGCGAGGGTCCTTGCCAGACGCCCCGAGGTTCCCGCCACGACTTCAAACTCCTTGGTAGTAGCCTGATTCTGGGACAAGAACCTTATTCCCGCTGGATCAATTGGCCATCGGTGCGAGTATTGTTAACGGTGAATAGGATCGGGCGACGCGCCCCGCCCGGGTGTGTACGACAGGCCAAACCGATCACCCCGGATCCTGGGGTTGGGGGGTGCGGATCCGAATGGGCCAGAATCCAGGGAATAGCTAGAGGCCAGTGAACAGGTGTGTAGGGGCTGCCCCCTAGTGGAGGGTAGGGGAATTGTAGCCTTTGTGTTGGAAGAAGTGGGGCATAGCTGGTTTCCTCCCCTCTCCACCCCCCAACCTAGGACGTGGGAAACTCAGATTCATCCCTTCCCCTGGAGCCAGCCAGTCCCTGCCCTGGGGCTGGATGGGAGCCGGCGCCCCCTAGAGGGGAGAGGCCCCACGCCCCATTCCCTGCCCTTCTGAGCCAGCCAGTCCCTGCCCTGGCGCTGGATGGGAGCTGGTGCCCCCCAGAGGGGAAAAGGCCCCATTCCCCACCCCTGACCTTGCCGATCTTTCTTCCCTCGGCCTCTGTGCAGGTGCGACTGAGGTCCTGACGCTGCTCAGGTGCCTGCTCCGCCAGTACAAGTCTGGCCTGCGGCTGCAGAAGGTGGAGGAGTTGATGCTGGAGAGACATGGGCTGGATCTGAAGCGGTTTGTGAGCTCCCGGGGCAAGGAGGACGTGCTCGGATACCTGCAGAGGCACCTGCCCGCGCTGAAGTACAGGCAGACGGAGAAGGGAGACAAGTGTATCGTCTGGCTGGGGACAGGTACGGTGGGGAGGACGAACAGGACAATAAATCCCACTCAGAGCCGGGGAGAGAACCCAAGAGTCCTGGCTCCCAGCACCTGCTCAAACCACTAGGCCCCATTCCCCTCCCAGAACTGGGGTGAGAACCCAAGAGTCCTGGCTCCCCCTGGACCGGGTCAGAACTCCATTCCACAGGCCAAAGCCCTGCCCCCAGCTCTCCATGGAGCCATTGGGGGTAGCTGAGACCTGGCTTCCTTATTGTCTGACTCTCCGGCTGTGGGGCAGGCTGTGGGGGTGTCTCCCCCCCGCAACTCACCCATGGCATAAACCCGCCTTTGCTCTCGTGCATTGTGGGAAAAGTCCAGGTTGGTCCGGAGCGGGATACAGGCAGAGTGGTAACTGCAGTGCATGCTGGGGGATGCCATGTGCCTGTTACCCACCCTGACGGCGCTCCCCTCCCCCCCCCCCCCAGGGCAGAAGAAAGGCTTTGGATCTTTGCCCCCTGGCAGTGCCCGCCCCTTGCCCGGCTCCAAGAGGTGCCTCCTCCCAACGAATGCTGCAGAGCGCCCGCCCCCGCCCGCCACCGACTGCCTCAACCGCCGGCTGCCCAGTGCCACCACCAACCAGCCTCTGCTTCCCAGCCTGCCCTCGGGCCGGGAGCCCTTCCGTGCCCCCGCCGTCCTGGGCAAGCTGGGAAAGTCCCCAGGGGCCAACCCCCGCCTCCCAGCCTGGTTACTGAGCCCACCCCGGCCCACCGGCGCCTGCTCAGGCCTGCGAACAGAGGAGGGGACCCAGGAGTCCGGGGCCAGGCCTGCCAGCGCCCCCTTGGTTCTGCGAGCAGAGGAAAGGACCCAGGAGTCCGGGGCCAGGCCTGCCAGCGCCCCCTTGGTTCTGCGAGCAGAGGAAAGGACCCAGAAGTCCGGGCCAGGCCTGCCAGCGCCCCTTGGTTCTGCGAACAGAGGAGGGGACCCAGGAGTCCGGGGCCCAGCCCCCTGAGGACCTGAGGGAGCTGAAGCGGAAGGTGGGGGCCATCCTGGCCGGGCACCCCGAGGGCATGTCCCTCTTCCAGTTCCGTGCCGCGTACAGCGCCGCCCACCAGCACCCGCTGCCCTGGGCCGCACGGCCTCCACCAAGCAGCGGCTGGCGAGATGCCCGACGTGGTGAGGATGCAGGGCTGCGGGGTGCAGATGCTGCTGCTGCCAGTGGACCCCGACGAACCCCCCGGGGCAGAGCCTGGTACGTAACGGGGGGACGGGAGGGCAGCTGCCTTGCATGGGGTGGGGGGGATATTGAGGGGCTGGGTCTCCCCCAAGGGGTGTGTGATGGGGCGGGGTCAGGCTGGGCCCCGAACCATCGGCCACTCTGTTGTGGGTATAGGAACGGCGCCCAGAGCCACGGGCCCGCCCAGCCTCAGGCCAGAGGGTCCCGTTGTGACTGGCTCAGCCAGTCCTCCTCCTTCCCAGCTCTCCCTGTGGCGGGACGTCTCCCACCATGTCCTGCTGGGCCCGCTTGCTGTGCGGCCCACCCCGGAGCAGCCCGGACCTTCCCAGAATGCACTGGGGCATAATGCACAGCGGGGCGGGCCGTTTCCCAGCATGCATCGCTGGTGCTGCGCTGCATTCCACTGGCTGAGGCACGCTGGGCATTTCCCAGAATGCACTGGGGCATAATGCACAGCGGGGTGGGATATTTCCCAGCATGCATCGCTAGTGCTGTGCTGCATCCCACTGGTCGAGGCATGCTGGGTATTTCCCAGAATGCACTGGGGCAGGCAGCGCATCGAGGGCAGGGACGGGACTCTGTCGCCCCCTGCTGGTCGGTCCGGCTCAGAGGATAAAACCCTCCAACCGCTGCCGGCTGAGGGAGCTCCCCCACCAGCCCAAGCAGCGTCTAGCGCTGAGCTTGGCAGACCCAAACCCCGCGGGCAGGGGCAAGGGCAGGGGCAGGGGCAGGGGAGCGGCTCAGCTGTGGGGGTGGCACCGGGCTCTGTCAGTGGGATTGAACTGGGTTTGTTGTTCAAGGTCTTGCCCTGTGGATCCCACAAGAAGCTGCTGCCCTGGTTGGAGACCCCGACGACCCAGCTGAGCCCCCACCTGGCCCTGCTGTTCCTGACCCAGCTGGGGACCCCCACGTTCAAGCCAAGCTCTGTTCCACTCTGGCCGAGATCCCCCCAGCTCCCGCCCTGGCTGGGGACCCCGACACCCCAGCTGAGCCCCCTCCCTTCCCTGCAGCTCCCGCCCTGGCTGGGGACCCCGACACCCCAGCTGAGCCCCCTCCCTTCCCTGCAGCTCCCGCCCTGGCTGGGGACCCCGACACCCCAGCTGAGCCCCCTCCCTTCCCTGCAGCTCCCGCCCCAGCTGGGGACCCCGACACCCCAGCTGAGCCCCCTCCCACCCTGGCCGAGATCCCTCTAGTCCTCACAGCTCCCGCCCCGGCTGGGGACCCCGACACTCCAGCTGAGCCCCCTCCCTTCCCCCCAGCTCCTGCCCTGACTGGGGACCCTGACACCCCATCTGAGCCCCCTCCCACCCTGGCTGAGATCCCTCTAATCCTCACAGCTCCTGCCCCGGCTGGGGACCCCGACACCCCAGCTGAGCCCCCTCCCTTCCCTGCAGCTCCCGCCCCAGCTGGGGACCCCGACACCCCAGCTGAGCCCCCTCCCACCCTGCCCGAGATCCTTCCAGTCCTCACAGCTCCTGACCCAGCTGGGGACCCCAGAGTCCCAGTCAAGCCCCCTCCCACTTTCGTGGCTCCGAGATGGGGGCCGAGCCCCCAGGCCCTGCAGCGCCCAGAGGCCGCCGGACCTGAACCCAGCTGGGAGTTACCTGTCTTGGTGCCCAGTGCCCCCGTGGTTCTCCCGGCATCGGGGCTGGGCAGCAGCTCGTGGTTCCGGCTTGGGGCGGAGCCCCCCCCCGCCCTGGGTGATCCCGGTGCTGCTGCTCGCCCAGTTGTGTACCCTCCCCCCCAGGAGGTCCCCCCGGCCCCCTCTGCAGCCCCAGAGCCGCCCTCCCTGCGCCCAGCGGCACCGGGGCCACCCCAGGCCCGGCTCAAGCGGGTCCAGTTGGTGCCTCCCTTCCAAGACCACCCCGGGGCTGGGGATGCCCCTCGGGCACAGCCGGTCCCTAGAGCCCTGGGTCCGAATCAGGGCACGTCAGCGGCCGTGGGATCCCCTGTGGGCCCGATCCCTGCAGCTCCATCCACGGGCCAGGCCGTCTCCCCTGCTAAGCAGCTCCCAGGGGTGGCCCCGGCTCCCCTCCCTCCTCCAGATGCTAGTGGCTTAGTGACCCCCGAGCGGGGCTGGCCAGACGCCGGGCGCCCTGGCTCGGGTGGAGATATCGGCTCTCCTGTTGACCCCTTGCTGCGCTGCCGTCCGGCTCAGCCAGTCCTCTGCAGGGGACCCAGCCGGGCCCATGGGCCGAGATCCCCTCTGCCCACTCGCCGCCACGCCACACCGACACCTGCGTTCTCCTATAGCCACCGCTGGCAACTCGGGCTGATGGCTCTGGGGTGGAGCAGGTCGGCCTGTGGCCAACTCGGTACAACGCCCGGGGCTTTGCGGAGCTCTGCAGGCGAGGTCGGGATATCTCCAGCAGGGGGCACTGGGGCATTTCACACCCCCCACCCCAGGCCCCCTGGGCGTTGGGGCTTTTCTCCCCCCCAGGACTTGATCTCTTTATCTAGTGGCCTTGAAAATGTTGGCTTACAACTTTAAAGAAGTGGCCACTGACTATTTTGCGGGGGGAGGTGGCTTAATTTGAGGACTCCCAACGCCAGAGCTGCCCTGAGACACCCCCCCCCCCCCACCACCACCGCCGAATCGTGAGTGCTCGGTGCTTCTGGAAACCAGTCGTGGCTTTTCAACCGAACGTTGCCCCAAACTGGTGGCCACTTGCCGAAATCGGTGGCCAGCCACCAACGTCTCAGGGAGAGCGGCCTGCGCCCCGCGTGCAGCATTGACATTTTAGCCATTAAATTTTCTAACAAACGTCAGCCAAAGCTCCCGTGTGGTTTGGTTTCGCCGGCGTCTCACCAAGTCGCTGGCGCCTGGAACTCTTCCGTTGCCGCGGCTTAGCCCGGCCTCCGCCTTTGTTCCGGCAACCGAATTCCTTCTGCAGCGCCAGCGGGGGAGCGCGGGGGCGTCGCTTTGCCGCTCCGTGCCTCGGTTTCCCCACGCTGCAGGATGGAATTAATGAGTGCGACCTGCTGGGTAAGATGCACTGATTGGTTTGGCGTGTACCGGTGAAAAGCGCTTCCCAAGCTGGGGGGAGGGGGGAGCGTTTCCAGAATCTCCATTGTGGGGAGGTTTTGCAAAATCTCCCACAATGCACTGGAGGGGCAGTGTGAAGGGGAATCAATTGTCCAGCCCCCTCGCCCCCCAGGGGCCATGCTCGAGGCAGAGTGTCCACCCCCCGCCCGCCCTCCATCAGCCCCCCCGCCCCCGGAGCCAACGACAGCATCTGCCCCCCCCCCCAACACAGGAATATTGGTGCTTACTGCCCCCCCCCATCCCTGGGGCATCTGACCCATGCTGCTCCTCCCAGAGCATCTCAGCCTCCTGCCCCCAAATCCCCCCCCATGGGCTCAGCTTCATTTAGCCATAGGCTATTCCAGGCCCAGCCCATTGCTTGTGTGTGGGAGGAGCCAAACTGGGAGGGGGGCTTGAAGTGCCCCCTAGCCTCCCCCATGAGGTGGACAGGCCGGGGGGGGAGTCTATCTCATCCAGCTCCCCCCCCCGGAAGAGTCAGAGCTGGGGGGTGTTTTCCCACCAACCGTCTCTGCTAAGTGGGGCAGCTCTGGCTGGGGGGGGTCTGAAGATCTGGGGGGGGAAGGGGAGGCAGTGCCCCTCCCCCATGGTCATGGGGCAGGTTCAGGAGCTGGGAGTCCGAGGGGGGCAGCAGGACTGTGTGTGGGGGGGTGTGGATGAGGGTTTGGGCGGGGCAGATGGGGAGGAAGCTGGGGCGGGGCTCTTTCCTCTGTAGCCATTGCCCCCCCCCAACAGTCAGCCATTTTTGCTGTGGGCAGCATGGCCTCAGATTTCCACCGTCCCCCTTTTAGGGAGCGGGTTCTAGAGAGACCCCCTCCGTCGCCCCTTCTTGGCCTGGGCGGTTAGGTGTCAGGCGGGGTCCTTGGGTTGTTTCACTGGGGAACAGAATCATGTGTTTTCCCCCCGGCGCCGTCCCGTTTGCTTGCGAGGAAGGCGGGACGAATCCTGTTTCCCTGGGCACAGTGGGACCAACCAACCAACCGTGGGCAGATGGCTCCTTCCTCACAATGTCAAGTCCACCTTCCCCGTGGGTTCTGGGCCCACCAGAAGCTCATTTTCTGCTCTCTCTCGCCGCTTGCTAAACCAGCCCATAGCCCCCGGTTACTTATTGCTGCCTTGGGCGGTGGCTTCTTTTGTTTACAGTATCGCAGTGTAAACATGGCATTTAATTGCTCCTTCTCTATAGGTCAAAGCCCGGCTTCATAGCGTCTAAGCCCAGATGGGACCATTGGGATCACCTAGCCCGACGCAGGCCGTAGGGTTGCCCTGAACTAACTCCTGTGTGAACTAGAGCAGATCTTTTAGGGAAAGGGCCTGTCTTGGTTTTAAAATGGCCACCCATGGGTCATTCCAGTGGTTAATTCCCCTCCCTAGGAACAATTCACACCTTCTTCCCAGTCGGGATGGGTTTGGCTTCAACGTCCAGCCATGGGGAGGGGGGCTGAGGGTGAGTTTGGGGGCAGGGGGCCGGGCAGGCTTGGAGGAGGGGACCAGGCTGCACAGGGGCAGGCTCAGGGAGGGGCTTGAAGGTGAGTTGGGGGCAGGCTTGGGGGCAGGGGCCAGGCAGGCTCGGAGGGCCAGGCTGCACAGGGGGCAGGCTCAGGGGAGGGGGCTCGAGGGTGAGTTTGGGGAGCAGGCTCGGAGGGGGCGGGCCGCACAGGGGCAGGCTCAGGGGCAGGCTCAGGGAGGGGCTCGAGGATGAGTTGGGGGCAGGCTCGAGAGGGGTCCGGCAGGCTCGGAGGGGGCCGGGCTGCACAGGGGCAGGCTATGGGGAGGGGCTCGAGGTGAGTTTGGGGGCAGGCTCGGAGGGGGCTGCACAGGGCCAGGCTCAGGAAGGGGGCTCGAGGGTGAGTTTGGGGAGCAGGCTCGGGGCAGGCTCGGAGGGCCGGGCCGCACAGGGGCAGGCTCAGGGAGGGCTCGAGGTGAGTTTGGGGAAGGCTCGGAGGGGCCGGGCTGCACAGGGGGCAGGCTATGGGGAGGGGGCTCGAGGGTGAGTTTGGGGGGGCAGGCTCGGGGGCAGGGCCGGCTCGGAGGGGAGGCCGGGCTGCACAGGGGGCAGGCTACGGGAGGGGCTCTGAGGTGAGTTTGGGGGCAGGCTCGGGGGCAGGGGGCCGGGCAGGCTCGGAGGCGGGGGCGGGCTGCACAGGGCCAGGCTCAGGAAGGGGGCCTGAGGGTGAGTTTGGGGAGCAGGCTCGGGGGCAGGCTCGGAGGGGGCCGGGCCGCACAGGGGCAGGCTCAGGAGGGGCCTGAGGGTGAGTTTGGGGGCAGGCTCGGAGGGGGCCGGGCTGCACAGGGGCAGGCTATGGGGAGGGGCCTGAGGTGAGTTTGGGGGCAGGCTCGGGGCAGGGCAGGCTCGGAGGGGGCCGGGCTGCACAGGGGCAGGCTCAGGAGGGGCTGGAGGGTGAGTTGGGGGGGGTAGGATCGGAGGAGTGGGGCCGGGCTGCACAGGGAGCAGGCTCAGGGGAGGGGGCTTGAGGGTGAGTTGGGGGGGGTCGCATCGGAGGAGTGGGACCGGGCTGCACAGGGAGCAGGCTCAGGGGAGGGGGCTCGAGGGTGAGTTGGGGGGGCAGGCTCGAGGGTTGCAGGATCCCAGGGCAGCCCAACCGGTCCGGCAGGTTTGCATTATCTTGGCGCTGGGGCCCAGGGATTCTTGGTAACAACCATCCGGCTGCCAGGCCCTGGGCCCAGCCCCTGCCCAGATCCGGGATGCTGCCAGCGGCGGCTCGGTGCCAGGGCTGCCAGGCAGGCGCTGCCCCCTGCCCCAGCGGGATGGGGGATGACGGATCGGTTAGCCCCAGAGCAAACCTCCAGATCCCACGCTCGGGCCCTGAACACCCCCTGCCCCATAGATACACATGGGGGGGCGGTGGTCGGGGCTAGGCCCTGCATCCCTGGCTCTGAGAGGGCAGTGGGGGCTAGTGGTTAGAGCAGGGGGGCTGGGAGCCAGGACTCCTGGGTGCTCCTCCTGGCTCTGGGCGGGGAGTGGGGGCTAGTGGTTAGAGCAGGGGGCTGGGAGCCAGGACTCCTGGGTTCTCCTCCTGGCTCTGGGAGGGAAATGGGGGCTAGTGGTTAGAGCAGGGGGGCTGGGAGCCAGGACTCCTGGGTTCTGACTTTTTCCTGGCCTCCTTTGCACAGCCCTGGAGGACCCCTGCTGCCAACTCAGGTGCCACCACAAGGTGAAGGGGCCCCGGCCTCATTCGTCACCTGGCTGCCCACGGGCAGGGTGAGGGCCCAGCCGCCTTCCCCTTTACCTGGCAGCTCTGTCCCCCCCCCCCCGCCACTTCCAAGGAAGTCCTGGGCCCAGCTCCAAGCTCCGCCTGGGGGGGCGGGGGGCGGGGCCTGCGGAGCCCAGGGGGAGGAGCGCAGCCTGGGGAATCATTAACAGGGACAGGACAGCGCGGGAGGGAGGATATGAACCCGGATCCCTGGGGCAGGTAGGTGTGGGCTGCAGTGGATAGAGCTGGGTGGGCTGGGAATCAGGACTCCTGGGTTCTCTCCCCGAGTCTAGGAGGGGAGTGGGGGCTAGTGGTTAGAGCAGGGGGGCTGGGAGCCAGGACTCCTGGGTTCTCTCTCTGGGTCTAGGAGGGGAGTGGGGGCTAGTGGTTAGAGCAGGGGGGCTGGGAGCCAGGACTCCTGGGTTCTCTCCCCGAGTCTAGGAGAGGAGTGGGGGCTAGTGGTTAGAGCAGGGGGGGCTGGGAGCCAGGACTCCTGGGTTCTCTCTCTGGGGCTAGGAGGGGATTGGGGGTTAGTGGTTAGAGCGGGGGGGCTGGGAGCCAGGACTCCTGGGTTCTCTCCTCGGTTCTTGGCAGGGAATGGGGGCATGGGCCCCATTATGGCTCTTTCTTGCTGCTCTTCCCCGTTCCTCGATTTTATGAGATTAAACCCTGGCGGGGCCGGTTCTGTTTGTTTGCAGGAAATGATGCCCTGGCGATTAGCTTGTTCCTTGTTGGGAGCGTGGGGGGCGGGAAGGGGAGAGTCTATGGTCTATGATAGAACCCCAGCCCCCCGGCTCGAACCACTGGACCCCACTGCCCTCCCAGAGCCAGGGATAGAACCCAGGCGTCCTGGCTCCCAGCCCCCAGCTCTAACCATTGCATCTCATGCCCTGTCCAGCCCTGAGCCCCATAACTCACAGAAATGGAGGTGGGGAACCCAAAACACACCCCTTGAGCCTAATCTTATCGTGCCTTCCGCTGCCGCGCCTGGCCGTGAGCAGGGCGGTGGGGTGTGTCTCTCTTCCCCAAAGCTGGGATCTTGCCCTGAGGCCTTGTCTCCCTCCCTCTAGGGCCTTCGACCGGCGGAGCCCCCCAGGGCAGGAACCCGATTGCCGAGGGCTGGGTCCCGGGGGCACTCACAAGCGCCAGTTGGCCCAGGAGAGGTCCGTGCCAGCTGCCAGCACGACAGAGGCACCCATCTGTTTTAGATCCTCCTCACTGTGGTATCTGGGGAAACTGAGGCACAGAGCCCGGGGCCACAGTGCAGCAGGACCTTGAACCCAGGACTCCTAGCCCAGCCTGACGTCTGCCCCCCAGGCCAGACGGGGGCAGGGTCCAGCTGTGAGGTGCCCCAGGACAGCGACACCCCCTGGTGTGGGGGTGTTTCCCTACAGATGTCGCTACCTCCTAGGACCGCACTGTCAGAGGTGCAGGGTGCTGCGCGTGGGGGCTTGCGGCAAACCGAACGGGGACTAGGTGCCATGCTTTGGACAGGGGATGGGAAGGACTGACGACTGTGAGCTCTGTGTCTGGGCAGCGCCCGGCCCGATGGGGCCCTGATCTCAGTGATTCTGTGTCTGGGCAGCGCCTGGCGCAGAGACAGAGGACTGACCATCTGACCAGGGAGGTTGGCAGAGAGCAGGGTGTTTTGGGGAGGTGTCTGTGTGTGTATCTATTGTGTCTGTAGCTCTGATTGTGTGTGTGTGGGGGAGGGGTGCCCCCAACCCCATCCCCACTCGCCACGGGGCCCATGGCGGCCTCCCAGCTGGACTGCCTGGAGGACGCCCCCGCGGGGACCCCAGTGACTGAATCCAGCCCCGAATTCTTCTACTCGGAGGGGCAGCGGCTGGCTGTGGAGGCGCTGCTGGCCGGAGGGCAGTCGGCCTACGTGCAGCGCCTGGCGCAGGACAGGCTGCGCCCCTTCCTGTCCGACGACGAGCTCCGGCACCTGGCCGAGGCAGCCCGGGACGTCCCAGAGCCAGCGGGGGAGTGCGACGGGGACGCCGACGAGCTCAGCCTCAGCTACTGGCCCGGGTGCTCGGATGAGCCCATCCCCGAGCTGGAGCTGGGCTGGCCCCTGGACGGGAACTGGAAGGGCATCACCCGGGCGGAGGTCTACACGCACCCGCCGGGGGACGGGGCCCCCAAGGTCAAGGAGCTGGTGCGCAGGAAAATTCAGGAGGCTGCCAAGGTAACGGGGAGCCAGGACGCCTGGGTTCCATCCTCCGCTCTGGGAGGGGAGTGGGGTCTAGTGGTTAGAGCAGCGGGGGGCTGGTGGCCAGGACTCCTGGGTTCTCTCCCCAGCTCTGGGAGGGGAGTGGGGTCTAGTGATTAGAGCAGGGGGGCTGGGAGCCAGGACTCCTGGGTTCTCTCCCCAGCTCTGGGAGGGGAGTGGGGTCTAGTGGTTAGAGCAGGGGGGGCTGGGAGCCAGGACTCCTGGGTTCTCTCCCCAGCTCTGGGAGGGGAGTGGGGTCTAGTGGGTTAGAGGGGGGGGCTGGGAGCCAGGACTCCTGGGTTCTCTCCCCAGCTCTGGGAGGGGAGTGGGGTTAGGCCTGTTGTTGGGAGTCGCAGAGGAATGATACCGGGTGCTGGGAGCCCAACCTACCCTGCTCAGCCTCCCCCTCTGCCCCCCCCAAGCCGGCCGGTCTCTGCCCTGGGGCTGGATGGGAGCCGGCGCCCCCTAGAGGGGATGTGTGCAGCTCTTTGCGGGGTGTTTCCCAGGTGGTTGCCATCGTGATGGACGTCTTCACGGACCCCGACATCCTGCTGGACCTGCACGAGGCCGGCATGCAGCGCGGGGTCCCCGTCTACCTGATCCTGGGGGAGCAGCACCTGGCCGCCTTCCTCAGCATGGCAGAGGGCGCCTGCCTCAACGTGCGCTACATGGAGGTGAGGCCTGGCCCCCTGCAGCCAGCGCCCCCTAGTGCTGCCCTGGGGCAACGGGAGAAGCCCCGACTGCCAGGGGAGGGCGCCCCCTGCTGGGAAGGGACTGCAAAGGGGCAAAGCGCGGGCGGGACGTGCTCCGTGGCTGGGATACAGAGATCTGGGGCGTCTGGCTACGCTCAGGGACCCCAATCCCCTCTGGCTTTGGTTATCTGCCCTGGGGGTGGGGATCCCCCACCTCCTGATTTTGTGCCTCCTCCCCTGCCCCCACCAGAACCTGCGGGTCCGGGTCATTGCGGGCTGCACCTTCTGGAGCCGACAGCGCAAACAGGTCACTGGGACCCTGAAGGAGAAATTCCTGCTGATCGACGGGGACACGGTGATAACGGGGAGCTACAGGTGAGAGGGGGGGCATCGGGGATGAATGGGAGGGGAGAGCACCCCCGGCTGGGCCCCCCGCTCCCTGCAGCACTGGGGTGGGGGTTCCTTTAGCATCTCCCATCTTCTCCCAGCCCAGAGGAGCCTTCTCCACGCCAGCTGAGGGGTCCCCGTATAACCCGGAGGGGCCGCATCTCAGCGCCGGGCCTTGGTCTCTGCAATTGGGTGGGGGAGTTGTGTGATGGGGACGGACCCGGCCGGTTGGGCAGCGAGGCTGAGAACGTACTGAACTCAGTTCACGAGTGGCGAGAAAAGCCCTCGGTTTAAGCAGCGTTGGGATGCGCAGATCATACGGCGGGTGCCAAGAGGCGGGGCAGCGTGGGTGCTGGCGGGTGTGTGTGTTGGGGGTGATATGCCACCCCTTTGTGCTTTGCAGAAGGGAGAGCGCCCCCTGGTGATCCCCCTACTGGGGAGGGGTCAGCACCCCCACACTGCAGTAGGGGAATCCTGCAGAAAAGCGTGGGGAAGGGACCAGACCCCTAGATCCCGTAATGTGTTTGTGACAGTGTTAGGGGCTGAGATGGGGAGAGAACCCAGGAGTCCTGGCTCCCAGCCCCCTCTGCTCTAACCACTAGACCCCACTCCCCTTCCAGAGCTGGGGAGAGAACCCAGGAGTCCTGGCTCCCAGCCCCCTCCGCTCTAACCCCTAGACTCTCTAGCTGCTGAGTCCATCACTCCTCTCTCTGGGCTCCAGACCTCATGGTGACATCGCTCACTGTGACATCACTGCATGGTGATGACATCACTGTGAGATCACCAGGCTCTGGCTGGAATGGGCCAATGAGAATCTTGCTGCCTTATTGTGAGGTCATCGCTGCTGGGCTCCTCATTCTGGGCAAGGGGGCTCGAGGCAGCACTGAGCTCTCTGCAGCGCCCACGGCCGGTAGCCCAGAGCAACCTGGTTAGCGACAGACACGTTCGGAGGGGCTGGGAGTCCGGATCCGCCAGCCAGACCCTGGTTCTGAACTCGAGTCCTGGCGGCTCCCACCTGGTTCTGGAGTGACTGGATCCGAGCAATTGGGATCCAGCTCTTTCCCTGGTTCTGACATCGCTGGAGCCAGGAGATCTGGATCCAGACCTTGGTTCTGACATCCCCGGAGCGGCGCAGATCCAGACCCTGGTTGTGAAGTTGCTGGATCCAGGAGATCTAGATCCAGACCCCGGTTCTGATGTTGCTGGAGCGGCGCGGATCCAGACCCTGGTTCTGAAGTCACTGGAGCAGCCTGGATCCAGACTCTGATTCTGAAGTCACTGGAGAGGCGCGGATCCAGACCCTAGTTCTGAGGTTGCTGGATCCAGGAGATCCAGATCCAGAGCCTGGTTCTGATGTCCCCCGTGCGGGGTGGATCCAGATTCCGGTTCTGAAGTCACTGGAGCAGGAGGGCCAGGACCTGGTTGTAACATCCCTGGAGCAGCCCGGATCCAGACTCCGGTTCTGAAGTCGCTGGAGCAGGAGGGCTGGGACCTGGTTCTGACGTCCCCAGAGCGGCCTGGATCCAGACCCTGGTTCTGAAGTCGCTGGGTCAGGAGGGCTGAGACCTGGTTCTGACGTCCCCAGAGCGGCTTGGATCCGGACCCTGGTTCTGCCCTCTCCGTCTGTGCGATCACCATGCTGCCCCTGCTGGCGCTCTCTCTCCTGCTGGTGCTGCCCGGCGCCAGCCCCAAGGAGTGCTTCTTCTGCGAGGTGACATCCTCCCGCCACTGCCCCAGCACCCGCATGAGCTGCGCCCAGGATGAGGATTGCTTTGTGGGGCACGGGGCCGCCCTGGGCGTCTCCCTCATCCAGACCAAGGGCTGCACCCGGGCCATCCGCTGCGGCAAGGAGCACCCCGTCACCCACATGGGGGTGACCTACAGCCTGGTCACCGTGTGCTGCAAGGGCAGCCTGTGTAACGGGGCCGGCGCCCGCCCGCGAGGGCCCGGCCTGGGTCTGCAGCTGGCGCTGGGCATGGCTGTGCTGCTGCGGGCGCTGTGAGAGACTGGGGGGGTTGCGCGAAGAGGCGTTGGCAGAATAAAGCCCTGGCACAGGGTGACGGCTGGTGTGGTTGTCTCTGCGCCGAGCTGGGGGTCCTGGGGTCCCTGGTCCTGCCGGTTTTGGGGGAGCTGGGTGCCATGGGGCTCTGGGTGAGGAGTCAGCAGGGCTGGCGTGGATTAAACGGGGCGGGGGGGGACAGGACAGCAGGAAGTGAAAACTGGGAATAGGACCCAGGCGTCCGGGCATGAATATAGAGTCATGCAGGAGGGATTAGACACTGGGAATAGGACCCAGGCGTCCGGGCATGAATATAGAGTCATGCAGGAGGGATTGGACACTGGGAATAGGACCCAGGCGTCCGGGGGTGCACACAGAGTCATGGCGGATGGGAATGGGAGTGGAGGGGATGACAACCTGGGAATGGAACCCAGGCGTCCGGGAGTGAATGTAGAGTCATGCAGGAGGGATTGGAAACTGGGAATAGGACCCAGGCGTCCGGGGGTGCATGCAGAGTCATGGGGGCTGGGAAGGGGAGTGGGGGGATGGCAAACTGGGACGGGAACCCAGGCGTCCGGAGATACTTCCACCCCCACCCCATGTCTCATCCATGCCGCGTTGGCTCTTTGGGAGCAGGACCCGTCTTTGCATCGGCACAACGGGAATCGGCCCCAGGATCGGTGCCCACGAACCCCGGGATCCGGGCCCAGTCCCGGGTGGGTCTGCGGCCGTCTGCTTCCCTAAGTGCCCCCTGCCTCCGGCCTCAGTGCGTGGGGACGAGGTGAGCGGTTGCTGCGTCCCACCCCCGAGGGGCTGTGTGGCAGCGCTGGGCAGGGGGTCCCGGGAGACCCAGCCCCGTGCCCGTCCCAGAGGTGGTCGCCCCTGAGCACCGGGCAGCGGGTGCAGCGGGTGCGATGTTGCTGTTCACCCCACCCCCGAGCGGATGCTCTCCTGGGGGGAAGGGGCCGTTTGCTGTAGGGTGGGGGGTTTGGGGGTCCCCCCATTTCCCAGCGTTTAATTGTCCTTACGGACGTTTCCAATGTTGTTGGTTCAGAACGTTTAGTTTTTCTTGTTTTCTCCCTGTCTCCCTGCACCCCACTTGCCCCTCCCCACCCCTGCACCCCACTCACCGCGCCCCCACCCTGCTATCCTCTGGCCCCTCCCCACCCCTGCACCCCACTCACCGCGCCCCACCCTGCTATCCTCTGGCCCCTCCCCACCCCTGCACCCCACTCACCGCGCCCCACCCCGCTATCCTATGGCCCCTCTCCCACCCCTGCACCCCACTCACCGCGCCCCACCCTGCTATCCTATGGCCCCTCTCCCACCCCTGCACCCCACTCACCGCGCCCCACCCCGCTATCCTATGGCCCCTCTCCCACCCCTGCACCCCACTCACCGCGCCCCACCCCGCTATCCTATGGCCCCTCTCCCACCCCTGCACCCCACTCACCGCGCCCCACCCCGCTATCCTATGGCCCCTCTCCCACCCCTGCACCCCACTCACCGCGCCCCACCCTGCTATCCTATGGCCCCTCTCCCACCCCTGCACCCCACTCACCGCGCCCCACCCCGCTATCCTGGCCCCTCTCCCACCCCTGCACCCCACTCACCCCCCCACCCCGCTATCCTATGGCCCCTCCCCACCCCTGCACCCCACTCACCGCGCCCCACCCCGCTATCCTATGGCCCTCTCCCACCCCTGCACCCCACTCACCGTGCCCCACCCCGCTATCCTATGGCCCCTCTCCCACCCCTGCACCCCACTCACCGTGCCCCACCCCGCTATCCTATGGCCCCTCCCCACCCCCCTGCACCCCACTATCCCCTCCCACCCCATGCACCCGCTGTCCTCACTTGCACCTCCCACACTCCGCTATCTCCCATTCACCCCACCCCACCCTCGCTGCTGCACCCCACGCCCTCCCTGCCCTGGCACACCCTCGCCTTCCCCTCGCTCCTGCACCCACTATCCCCACACCCCCGCAGCTTCACGTGGAGCGACGCCCGCCTGAGCCGCCAGCTGGTGACGCTGCTGACGGGCGATCGCCGGGCCTTCGACCGCGAAGTTCCGACCTCTACGCCGCCTCGCCCGCTGGCGCTCGCGCCCCTGCCCCCCCCAGCCCCCGGCCCGCGACGGCCGCCCCAACGGCCAGCCCACCCTACCGCAGCGAGCTGGCCGGGCTGCAGCTGTCCAAGGGCGCCCACGGGTGGCCGAGCGCCGCTTCGTGGCCCCAGCCCGTGGCCAAGAGCCGGGCCGGGAGTGGGAGCTGGTGCGGGTCGTGCGGGCCACGGTGGGCGACGAGCTGCCCGCCCTGCCCGGCGCCTGGGCCCCGAGGCCATAGCGCCCTGAGCGACGTGGACCGGGCGGCCGGCCGGGCCGGCTGGCGGGCGCCGCGGGGCAGAGACCCAGCAAGTCCCTGTGGGACCTGAGCCGCCTCTCCCAGCTCTCGGCTCCAGCGACGGCCCCGAGTCGGGGACGAGGCGAAGGTGAGCGGGCGGGGCCGGGCCAGGAGGGGCTGCGAATCCTAGGGGCATTTGGGGCTTCACTGTGTGTCCTGGGGCAGGGCTGGGGATTTGGGGGCTTCACTGTGTGTCCTGGGGCAGGGCTGGGGATTTGGGGTTCACTCTATATCTCTGGGGGTCAGGGCTGGGGATTAGGGGGCTCTGTGTATCCCGGGGGTGGGGGGGCAGGGCTTTAGGATATGGGAGTCTCCTGGGTATTCTGTGGGGGAAGGCTTAGGATGTGGGGTCCCCTGTGATCCCAGGGGGCAGGGCTGGGGAGTAGAGCCTCTGTATCCTGGGTCGCAGGACTGGAGATTTGGGGTTCACTGTGTATCCTGGGAGCAGGGCTGGGGATTAGAGGGCCCTGTGTATCCTGGGGCAAAGGACTGGGGATTTGGGGGGGGTTCACTGTATATCCCTGGGGGACAGGTCTGGGGATTTGGGGGGTTCACTATATCCTTGGGGGACAGGACTGGGGATTAGGGGGCCCTGTGTATCCTGGGGGGGGGCTTTAGGATATGGGAGTCTCCTGTGCATCCTGGGGGAAGGGCTTAGCAGGTGGTGGCCGCTGTGTATCCAAGGGGGCAGGGCTGGGGACTGGAGCCTCTGTATCCTGGGTCGCAGGACTGGAGATTTGGGGGTTCACTGTGTATCCTGGGGCAGGGCTGGGGATTAGAGGGCCCTGTGTATCCTGGGGCAAAGGACTGGGGATTTGGGGGGGTTTCACTTTATACCCCTGGGGGACAGGGCTGGGGATTTGGGGGGTTCACTATATCCTTGGGGACAGGGCTGGGGACTAGGGGGCCCTGTGTATCCTGGGGGAGGCAGGGCTTTAGGACATGGGAGTCTCCTGTGCATGCTGGGGGAAGGGCTTAGCATGTGGGGGCCCCTGTGTATCCCAGGGGGCAGGTTTGGGATTTGGAGGGACTGTGTATCCCAGGGTGGGGACAGGGTTGGGGCCCCTGTGTATCCCAAGGTGGGGCCTGGGGATCAGGGCCCCTGTGTATCCCAGGGTGGGGGCAGACCTGGGGCCCAGAGCCAGAGATTGCCCCCCCCATTCATCCCAGGCAGGGCTGGGGTTGGGGTGATGTGTCCCCCCCACACCGCCCCCGTATCTCCGCTCCCGGCTGCACCCTGGGCCCTGCCTTAGTGCAACATCTCCTCCACCCTGGGTCAATATTGACCCAGGCGCTGCTCCCGGCTCTGCCCCACAGGGCCTTTGCCTTCCTTGGGCCAGCCGTGGGGCAGAGAGGGAGCAGCGCCGCTCCCCCAGGCCCTGACACCCCCTGAATTCCCAGCTGCATCTCCCCTGCTCCAGTGTCTCCTCCCCTCCTCCTGTCTCTCCTTTCCTCCTTCCCTCCCTCGTTCCCTGGCTCTTTGCCATCCCCCCCTTTCTCCTTTGCTGCCATGGGGGCTGGAGTGGGGGCAGATGGGGGATGGCACTGCAGGATCCGCCCCCCCCGAACCCTCTGTGCTGGGGGACCCTGGGGCGGGGTGAAGAAATGCTGGAGCGGGTTGGGGTTGTGGCAGGGACCCCAGGAAGATCTAGGGGAATTCAGGATGGGGACATACAGGGGAGCAGGGACCCATTGGGTGGGAAGATGGGGTGAGAGGGTGGGGCTGGGCTGGGAGATGGGTTGGAGGGCTTGGGGGGGCGGTGGAGTTTCTGGGACACGGGCAGGAGAGCCCTGAGGGAAGAGGTGTGGGGGTGAGAGAGACTCTGGGGTGGGATGATGGGGGGCAGAGGATGCTGGGCTGTGGGGCAGAGGGCACTGGGGGGGGAGACAGGCAGGGGTGCTCCCAGATGGCACTAACTCTCATCCTCCCCCCACAAGGGCAAGCACAAGTGGGGCCTGCAGGACACGCCAGCCCGGGCGCTGATGAGACGGAGGGGCGCGCCCCCGGCCAGCGAGGAGCCCCGCCAGCCCCCCATCTTCCTGTCGCCCGCCTACATGCCCCCGCCGCAGGGCTACCGGGCCTTGGGCCGGCTGCAGGGGCAGCTCTACCACAGGCCCACGGCCCTGCCCCGTGTCTGGGGGGCCCCCCATGGCTACAGCAGGGACCGTCGCTATTGAATGGGCACCTACCAGTAGCAGCTGGCTGAGGGGTGGGGTTTCAGACATCCCCCCATCTCCCCAGGCTGCCCCCAACTGGGGCAGGCCTGTAGGTTACACCGGAGCCGGTGTGCGAGCAGGAGGGAGTTATCCTGGTGGTGCTGGAGGAACCGGAGCCGGCGTGCGAGCAGGAGGGAGTTATCCTGGTGGTGCTGGAGGAACCAGCGCCGGCATCTGGGCTAAACTGGAATGTTTTCGGCCCAGGGTTTAACTGGGGTTGAAAAGCTGAGGCTGGGAAGTCACTGGAATTAACCCGGCCCTGGGAGCCACGGTACTGGTGTTACTGGGAGGAACTGGTGGGCCTAGAGAGGGCCAGGGCTCAGTGCTTTGCGGGCGGGCGAGTACGGCTTACGCTGGGACACGAAACCGGGAGGTGGAGGATGATTTTGGGCAGCTCAGGGCACAGGGCTGGCAGGCACCAGGCATGTCCCCCGTCCCCGGCACTGATGGAGCTTGGGGGGGGGGGGAAGCTGGGGGGTGGCAGATTAAACTGGCATGACCTGGGAGCGCAGATTTCCTCCCACGCCTCAGGGGTGAACCGGGCTGGGACCTGGCAGCTACGCGGGGTGCTGGAGCATTACTGGGAGGAGGTGGGACAATGGGACTGGCTTTGGGAGAGGGAGCTGGGGACGCCCCTGGGACATTTCCAAGCAGCACCGGTGGCTATACTGGGATTCCAGTGCCACACCAGAGGGCTGGGGAGCAGCGCTCTGAAGGAGCCGGAGCCCAAGCAACTGGGACGAGAACGGGGTTTTAATGGGGTCTAGGGGTTAGAGCAGGATGGGCTGGGAGGCAGGACTCCTGGGTTCTATCCCCCTGCTCAGGGAACGGGGGGTCTGGGAACCCGGGTTCTGTTGCCAGGTTGCACGCTGATGAGGGATGATAATTATGTACAAAACACCAGAACAAATTGTCTTTTCCAGTTGAAAGGGGGAGTTTTGTTTCCTTGCGGCGTTTACCCTCCACCTGCTGGCTTGGGACCCTGGAGCAGGGGCCCCATCAGGGGCTAAAGCCCCAGCTCCTGGAGTCATGAGACCCTTGTTGCATCTCCACCATCAATTAACCAGGCACCTCTGGGTCTTGGGAGAAAGGGGGGTGGGGAGAAGAGGAACGTGACTGGCCCTTGCTGGGGTCTGAGGGAGCTTGAGGCAGGGTGGGGCCTTCACTCCCAGCCCCACTGCTCTGGGCCTCCTGTGGGGCAGAAAGGAAAGAGCCCCTCACATTCCCTCATCAGACAAACTGCAGGGCTGCCAGTGGTAGGTGGGAGGAGACCCCCCTACAGTGGTACCCCCTAGGCCCCTCCCCCCACACCAAGTGGCTCTGGCCCACCTAGGACAGAGACAGGGTGGGAGCTCAGGGACCCTCACCTCTGGGTCAGACTCGCTCCGCCCAGCCTCTCAGCTCCCTCCCGAACTCCCAGCTTGGGGGCAGCACTCCCCCCCACAGGAAGGTCTGCAGGACTTAGGGTCTACAGGGCTGCAGAGAAGAAAAATGGGGAGGTGGGCTCAGGGGACCTCAAAAATAGGACCACAGGCCCCTCCAACAGCCTCCCCACCCCTCCCTCCACCCACTAAGTGCTTCTGGGCTCTTGCCACCTTAGAAGCACCAGCGCTAATGTCTACTTTCCACAGGGTAACAACCTACTACTGCTGCTGCTGGCAGCATGCGCGCCCCTATTTCAGGGCAGGTGGGGGCAGGCTTAGGGCTCCTTGAGAGAAGTGTGGGGCCATGTTTGCTGAGCACCCCCTCCCCCATTTCATGTCAAGTACAGGCAAGTTGTAGGAAGCCCAAAGCCCTGGTACAACTGTCTCCACTTTCATAAGCCCTGGACACCCCCCCCGCGCCTGCCCCTGCCCCCTTGAACACACAACTCGAGCCAGAGGAGGGGGTTTTCCATATTACAGGAAATGGAATGAGTCTGAAGTTGCACCTGGTCTGAAACATTTTTCACATTTTAATTACACAAAAGGGTTTTTTCTTTTTCTTTTCCGAAAAAAGAGGGGGTAAAAACTTGAGGCTCCTGCGTCTGGATTTTTATCATAACCACGTGTTTTGAGGGACCAGCCCCTCGTCTTTTGAGAGCTTCCTTTCAGGTCAAAAATGTTTGGAGCAAAAACGGCAGCCGCTGAGTTCCTTGTTTGACCTCTCGTAAGAAAAAGCTGATAGAAAACAATGAATTTTTTTTATGGGGGCGGTGGGGGAAAGAAAAATCAAGATTCTGTTCTCAAAGCACCCAGTTTTTCCTTCCTCCTGGATGAAATTTCAGCCGAGTCAGACACATGCGTTTTCCTAAATGTTTTTGTTTTCGGGGAGCAGGGGGATCAAAATCCCCTTTGATGAAAACCCAGCCCGCTTCACACCCCACCTCCAGGGAAGGAGGAATGAGGGCCCCAGGGCCGATGGGATCATCCGGTCTGACCTCCTGCGTAACACACGCCGCCACCAACTCCTGGGAAACACAAGACAGCTGCAGCCGACGCCTGCCTGAGTTTGCTGGGAGCCTGAGCCGGGGGGGCCGACAGCGGGTGGGTGGATCCAGAGGGTCACAGACTCTGTGTAGAAGGGAGAGGGGCAAACATCTCCTCCACCAGCCCACCTGCGTGGAGGCGCACGGTGTACGTGCTGCCTCTCGACGACTTGTGTAGCCAGATCCCGGGCACCTGCCCCAGCAGCCGCAGCACGTCTTCGTACCCTGCTTCCCGGCTCAGCGCCACCAGGTCCAGGTCCTGGTCCCGCTGCACGGCCTCCAGCAGCTTGGGGAGCCCCAGGCCCAGGGGGAAGGGGCGCAGGATATTCCACAGAAAGGGGGCGAGGGTGGCAGCCACACCTGGGGACAAACACCATGAGATCAGAAGCAGAGGGGCACATGGGACCCTGGAGATTGGAGCCAGCTCAAACCCTAAACCTAGGAGTCCTGCTCTCACTGCTAGACCCCACTCCCCTCCCGGTGCCAGGGCTAGAACCCAGGAGTCCTGGCCCCCAGCCCACTCTGCTCTCACCACTCGACCTCACTCCCCTCCCAGAGCCAGGGCTAGAACCCTGGAGTCCTGGCTCCCAACTCTGCGCTTTAACCACCTCTGTCTCCCATGGATTTCCGTCTCTTTGACCGAGCAGGCTTCTTCGGCCGCTGGCGTGCCAGGTCCCCCGTTCCGGGGTGGCAGGAGGCAGAGGACCCAGGATCCAAGTGCGGGGCTGGCTGTGACTGGCTGTTGCATGGGGCTGGACTGGGGGGGCCCCCGGGGGCTAGTGCGGATTCGTCTGCCAATTCTAGAAAGGGGAGAAAAGTAACAGAATTTACAGCCAAAAAAGAAATCACTAACACTGACCAGAGATAAAGCAGCAGCGGGGCCGCGGGGTGGGTCAGACACCCCGAGGAAAGATCAAGGCGAGATACAGCCAGCACACACCCACCCACTGCCCCCACCGGCCCGCCAGACGTCCTCAGCATGCAGCATCTCAGCACTCCTCGAAACAAAAAAATGAAGCGTCTCACCATTCAGGCCGCAACAAACTGCTCAAAAACATGAAACAGGCGCAGCTGACGCCTGCCTGAGTTTGCTGAGAGCCTGAGCCGGGGGGGGGGGGCGCGACAGTGGGTGGGTGGATCCAGAGGGCCACAGACTCTGTGTAGAAGGGAGAGGGGCAAACATCTCCCCCACCCACCCACCTGCGTGGAGGCGCACGGTGTATGTGCTGCCTCTCGACGACTTGTGTAGCCAGATCCCGGGCACCTGCCCCAGCAGCCGCAGCACGTCTTCGTACCCTGCTTCCCGGCTCAGCGCCACCAGGTCCAGGTCGTGGTCCCGCCGCACGGCCTCCAGCAGCTTGGGCAGCCCCAGGCCCATGGGGAAGGGGCGCAGGACATGCCCCAGAAAGGGGGCGAGGGTGACAGCCACACCTGTGGAGAGACAATGAGGGATCAGAAGCAGAGAGGCACATGGGACCCTGGAGATTAGAGCCAGCTCAACCCCTAGAACCTAGGAGTCCTGTTCTAACCACTAGACCCCACTCCCCTCCCAGAGCCAAGAATAGAACCCAGGTGTCCTGGCTTCCAGTCCACACGCTCTAACCACTGGACCCCACTCCCCTCCTGTTGCCAGGGACTGTACCCAGGAGTCCTGGCTCCCAACTCTGCACTTTAACCACCTCTGTCTCCCATGGATTTCCGTCTCTTCGACCGAGCGGGCTTCTTCGGCCGCTGGCGCGCCAGGTCCCCCCTTTCGGGGCAGAAGGAGGCAGAGGACCCGAGATCCGAGCGCGGGGCTGGCTGTGACTGGCTGCTGCATGGGGCTGGACTGAGGGGGCCCCCTGGGGCTGGTGCGGATTCATCTGCTGACGCTAGAAAGGGGAGAAAAGTAACAACCTACAGCCAAAAAAATATCCCTGACACTGACCAGAGATAAAGCAGCCATAGGGCCGCAGGGTGGGTCTGTCCGAGACCCCCGGGGGAGGAGATCAAGGCTGAGATACAGCCAGTGTGCACCCACCCACTGCCCCTGCCTGCCTGGCAAACGCCGCCTCAGTGTGCAGAATCTCAGGACTCCTCGAAATGAGAAATGAAACGTCTCACTGTTTGGGCTGTGACGAACTGCTCAAAACCAGGAAACAGGCGCAGCCGACGCCTGCCTGAGTTTGCCGGGAGCCTGAGCCCATCGCTCCAAGAGGGAGGAGGAGCCACCGAGTGTACACAGCTCAGCATTGGTTAAACTCGGAGCAGCTCCCCCGTCACACAACAGCGAGCTCAGGCTGTGGGCAGACTCAGGCAGGCAGCTCTGCGCATGCTGTACAAGAGACGCACCTGCCCATGCGCAGAGGCAGAGCTCCCTCTGCTGGGCCACGAGAACGCAGCGCCGGCTACAAGGCAGGCAGTTCCTGGCCAGGGGAACACGTCCCGGCAAGAGGGGCAGTAATATGGGGATCTCTGGCATGTTTAGGGGAGGCAGGGCGGGCTGCAGATCTGCCCGGAGGGAGAAATTCACACACCTACCTCTCTCAAGCTGGATAAGGCACTGGGGGCCTCTCTCAGGGGTGCACACCCGCAGCCCAGGCACCTGGGCCAGCAGCCCCAGGACGTCCGCGGCGCTCGCAGCGTGGCACAGCGTCTCCACGTCGACCCCATGCTGGTTCCTCATGAGCTCCAGCAGCTTTGCCAGCCTCAGGCCCGAAGCGAAGGCCGACAGGATGCCCTGCACCAGGGGGACGATGGCTGCAAGGCCTGGGATGGACAGACAGAGAGAGCACAGAGCTTGGGGTTAGGAGTCACCCCTGGAGAGTGCAGCCAGCTCAAACCCTAGAACCTAGAGTCCTGCTCTAACCACTAGACATCACTCCCCTCCCAGAGACAGGGATAGAACCCAGGAGTCCTGGCTCCCACCCTCCCGCCCCTGCTCTAACCACTAGACATCACTCCCCTCCCAGAGCCAGGGATAGAACCCAGGAGTCCTGGCCGCCAGCCACCCACTCTACCCCACTCCCCTCCCAGAGCTGGGGATAGAACCCAGGAGTCCTGGCTCCCAGTGCCCCCTGCTCTAACCAGTAGACCCCTCTTCCCTCCCAGCACCAGGAGTCCTGGCTCCCATCTCTCCGCTTGAACCACCTCTGTTTCCCATGGATTTCCAGCTCTTCGACAGAGCAGGCTTCTTCCGCCGCTGGCGGGCCAGGTCGCCTGTTCCAGGGCAGGGGGCAGAGGACCCGGGATCCGAGCGTGCGGTTGGCTGTGACTGGCTGCTGTGTGGGGCTGGCCTGGGGGGGACCCCTGAGGCTGGTGCGGATTCATCTGCCAACTCTACAATGGGCGGGGGAAGAGAATCGACAGCAAAATAAAACTCACTGACACGGAGCAGAGATAAAACAGCAACAGAGCCATGGAGTGGATCAGAGACACTTGACCCCAGGGAGAGATCAAGGCTGAGATATACCCGGTGTGAACCCACCCAGCACCTGAGCTGGTCCACCAAGCCTGCCAAATCTCAGCGCTCCTCCCAACTAAAACCAACGTCACCCCCCTCCCAGCACCAGTAATAGACCCCCGGTGTCCTGGCCCCCAGCCCCCCCCCCCCCGCCGCTCTCACCACTAGACCCCACCCCTCCCAGAGCTTGGGAGAGAACCCAGGAGTCCTGGCTCCCAGCCCCTGCTCTCATCACTAGACCCCACTCCTCCCAGAGCTGGGAGAGAACCCAGGAGTCCTGGCTCCCAGCCCCCTCCCCGCCGCTCTCATCACTAGACCCCATTCCTCCCAGAGCTGGGGAGAGAACCCAGGAGTCCTGCCCCTCCCTCCACCTACTCACTTCTTGGCCCAGCCGGTTCCTTGGGCCACTCGTGAGCTGGGTCCCAGTGGTCGGTGGCCCAGTGGCCGGGGGAAACGGAGCATGGCCAGCTGGGGGTACCCCATGTGGGGGGATCCCGACCTGAAGTGGGGAGAGAATAAACCCCCCGTTGGGGCACAAAACCAATTGGGGGAGATAAGAGCCCAGGGGCAGGGGATAGAGGGCTGGGATCCTGCCCATGCATCCCCCAAGGACCCCAACCCCACGAGGAAGACAGAGTACAGGCTCGGGGGGGGGGGGGGCAGCACAGCCCCCCCAGGACAGACAGATGGACGGGCAGAGGGTCTGTCACACCTGGGACAGAAACAGACATCAAAGCCACAGACGCACCAGGCCCCATAGCTCCCCAACCCTTAATGCTCCCCCAGGCCTACGAAAACCCTCCAACTCCACCTCTTTGCCCCCACCCTCTCCATCACAACCCCCCAATGCTACCCTAAACTCTCCACACCCCCTCCCCCACTCCACCTTGCCCCATCACCCCCTTCCCATACAGACCCTTCTCCCACACCACCCTCCCCCCCAACCAGGGCAAAGGGGTGCCCGCCCACCATACCAGCTGGCTGCGGGGGCTCCCACTCCATGGGGGTCTCTGTCTGAGGTGGGGAGCGGCGAGGTCTCTTCCTAGCCGGGGAGCACCCCTCCCTGTCCGAGCCCAGCCCCGGGGAACCGGCAGCCACCACCACCACCTCAAGCCAGGGCTCCATGGTGCCCAGCTGGGACCTCAGGCAGCCCTGGGTGCAGCCCACCTGTGAGGGGAGAGCTAGTGAGCCAGAGACAGAACCCAGGAGTCCTGGCTCCCAGCCCCTCCCCTGCTCTAACCCACTAGACCCCCCTCCCATCCCAGAGCCAGAGCCAGAGACAGAACCCAGGAGTCCTGGCTCCCAGCCCCTCCCTTGCTCTAACCCACTAGACCCCCCTCCCCTCCCAGAGCCAAGAAAGAACCCAGGAGTCCTGGCTCCCAGCCCCTCCCCTGCTCTAACCGACTAGACCCCACTCCCTTCCCAGAGCCAGAGACAGAACCCAGGAGTCCTGGCTCCCAGCCCCTCCCCTACTCTGCTCTAACCCACTAGACCCCCCCCACCTCCCAGAGCCAGGAAAGAACCCAGGAGTCCTGGCTTCCTTTGGACAGACCCAAACAAATGAGCTACCAGGACAGATACTAAAACCAGAAGCCCTGGGCCTAGGGGTCCCCTTTATACCTTAATCCCTTATGGGGCGGGACCCAAGGGAGCCAATCAGGAGACACCCTCTGGTCACTGAAGGCGGGACCTGAGGAGCAGGCCTTGCCATTGGCTGGTGCTCAGAGCCAATCCCTTGTGCTTTCTGGGAGTTCCAGACCCGCCCCTGACCCAGCCCAGATTTGCAGCAGGCGGTGGCGGCGAGGTTCCCTGCCCAGCCTCACAGCCGCCCCGAATTCATTCCTGCTTGAAGCAGAGCCGATCTTTTCGCCAGCCCAGCCCGTCTTGATGTGAAAATGGCCGGCCACAGAGAATCCACCCTAAACTGATCCACCAGTTCATGCCCCTCCCTGTTAAAAATGATCGTGACGGGGGTGGAGAAAGGGACCAGGGAAGTATTTACCCCTCACATCGCACAGCACCCGGGGGCCAGCCGATGAAATGAACAGGCAGCAGGTTTACAAGGAACCTAAGGAAGGGACTTTTCATCCACCTCCCAGTCAACCTCAGGGTGCCAGAACAGGGGCCCACGGGCCTCCCATTTTTTAAGGGTGAGCAACAGGGGGAGGGGGCAGAGAGGAACAAATGAGGGGTGGAGTCTTGGGGGGAAGAGGTGGCACAGGGGCAGGGCCTCGGGGAGAAGGGGTGGTGTGGGGGTGGGGTTACAGATCTGGCACCGGAGGCCCCTCCCTCTTTTACGGCACCCCCCCCTTTTGCTCCTCATTAACCTGTGGAACTCACTGCCAGCGGATGGCGTGAAGCCAATAGGATAACTGGGTTCAAGAAAAAGAATTTGAGCCGTTCATGGAAGATTGGTCTGGCTTCAGCCTCCACCTTGTTGGACCTTTGTCTGCTAAATCTTGTGAAACGGCTGGGCCCCACGTAGGCACTTACAGCCCTGGCTCAAGTCACCCGCTCGCCTTCCCTTTGTGAAGCTGAGCAGCCGGAGACGCTCACCAGCCGGCAGATTTTTATTTTCCCTCGATTCCACTCCCACCCTGCTCAGTTCACGTTCAGCCAGCCCGTTCCAAAGGAGCCAGGGACCACCAGGAGTCCGGCAGCCACTGAAAGCCGGGACAGACGGTTACACCTTCCTACTGGGTGTATTTCCCCCCCCCTCCAACTCATAGACTTTAAGGTCAGAAGGGACCATTATGATCATCTAGTCTGACCTCCTGCATGACGCAGGCCACAGAATCTCACCCACCCCGTCCTGTAACAAACCCCTCACCTGTGTCTGAGCTATTGAAGTCCTCAAATGGTGGTTTGAAGACCTCAAGCTGCAGAGAATCCTCCAGCAAGTGACCTGTGCCCCATGCTGCAGAGGAAGGCGAAAAACCTCCAGGGCCTCTGCCAATCTGCCCTGGAGGAAAATTCCTTCCCGACCCAAATATGGCGATCAGCTAAACCCTGAGCATGTGGAGAAGACTCACCAGCCAGCACCCAGGAAAGAATTCTCTGTAATAACTCAGATCCCAACCCATCTAACATCCCATCACAGACCACTGGGCGTACTTACCTGCTGATAATCAAAGATCAATTGCCAAATTAATTGCCAAAATTAGGCTATCCCATCATACCATCCCCTCCATAAACTCCCGCTGCCACAGCTGCACCCAGCCCAGCTACGATGCTGCCTGTACCAGCTCGGATGATCCCGTAGTGCCAACGTGGTTGGGTTTTCCCCTGTGCATTAAAGATGGAGAACAGCATTCAGGCCATATGCACAACAGACCATCCAGGCCCCTGGGTGTTAAAGAGTGGCCGGACAGAGTCCTTGATAGGTCCAAAAATCTGAACATCCCATGGACTGGACCATCCCAACAAACAGATCTAATACGAAACCTTCCCCCGCTGCACCTCACACTAATTTCTGATTAGATCTGGGACAACGACCCAGATTAGTTCCCTGGTAGAGCAGAAAAATAAGCAGAACATTTTAGTTTAGGCCAAGTGACTCTGCCCTGCTGGGTTCCAGGGCAGGGGGTTTTGACCTTTTTTTATTTGCAGACCCCCAAGAAGATGTCAAATAGAGAAGTGGACCCCTTGGGAAATCTTAGGCATAGTCTGGGAACCACTAGGGTTCTGCAGATCAGAGGTTGCAAACCACTTGTCTCAATCCCCCTAATCTAAAGAGCAGGGGTTTTCCATCATGTCATGCATTCCCTGCCCCCCTCCCTGATGAGAGAAAAAAATGGATGCACCAGCAAACAAAAACAAACCCAGGCTGTGAGTCTTGCAACTTAGAGCCAGGCTGAGAACAAGCTTGATGGAGGAGGATCCCACTGCTTCCACCATTTGGCACTCAACTGTCTCTGAAGCAGCCGGCATCTCCCTTAGTTGGAAAAGTTGCTCGAGAGAACTCAGCACTGAGCCAACCTGGTCACCTCCCTGCAGCACACGCTGCCCCAACGGGTTATGTGAAGGAGCCTGCAGTGATGACATAGCCTTGCTGGGTTCTAGGTTCTGCAAGCCAAGGGTCACTCTGCTCTAGCACCTTTAAGAGGTGATTTCCCTACCAGATCATGGATTTTCCCCTCCCTGATGAGAAAAATGTTGCAGAAAGGAGATTATTCAGGAAGCAATTTTTATTGAGAGAACAGCTGGAGATTCATTAAATAAAAAACAAGACAAGATTCCCCCAAAGGGGTGGGAATATAAATATTTAAATAACATTTTTCCTTTGCTCAGGGCAATGATATGGCTCCAGAGCGGCCACAGACCCTCTCCCGCCAGCTCCCCATAACACTGGGTGTGAGCATGCCCCTGCCGAAATGGGGTGGGGGCTAGATCCCCAGGGAATGGAGGGGGTTCTAGATTCCCCAGCCCACAACAAAATGGAACATGTTCTAGATTCTCCACCAGAATCAGTGCTACATTCCTCAGGCCTCCACATAATGGAGGGGGTTCTAGATTCAAAGAGGGACAGGTTCCAGATCCCAACATGTCCTGACCAAACGGAGTGTGTTCCAGAAGCCCCACACCAGAATCTAACTAGTTCTAGATTCCCAGCCCTTCCTCACCAAGTGGAACAGGTTCTAGACCCCCCTTTCCCAAACCAAGTGAGTTCTAGATTCAACAGATTGTCCCAACTGTTGGAGAGGGTTCCAGATTTACCACCATGCTGGGGTGGGTTCTAGATCTGCCCCAGCCCCTACACTAAAAGAGGGTGGGTTCTGGATCCATCCCAGATGGCTGAATCCCAGAAAGACCCCAGCTTTAAGGGAAGGAGTAAATGTTTCTATGTACTCTAGGCTAGTGAATCCACCTCTCACTCAGACCAGTGCTACTGGGAGGGAACTGGCTGCCTCACTTGGAGGGCAGCTGCCTTCCACCTCAAGGGGGCACTGAGGCCAATCCAGCCCCACACTGGGGTGCTGCAAGGATACGGGCCATCCACCTACATTCAAACTGGCCCGCTGACCATCGTGAAGACTCCACCCAACCCCACATCGACCCCTCTGCCACTTTCTCCTCACCATCTCCCCTTCTCTGCCCACTCCAGATCCGCTCTCAGCTGGCGATGCGGGAGCCAGGGCAGAATCCGGCTCCCTCTCCCCGAGCAGGAGAGAAGCGTTTCTAACACATGTGGGTGCTTGTCCTACAACCCTCCTCCTATCCAGCCTGACCCAGCCCATTGTGCTGTCCCCACCCATGTCAATTTCACGCCCCCCATGCCAATTTCACACAGACACCGTCAACTCACAATGCCCACCTCACAGAAGGACACAGCTGTCAGATTTGCGCTTGGGTGGCTTCCTCTTACTCCCCATAGGTGGGGGGTGGGGCGGGGAGATTCGGGGCAGACGGGGCTCTGGCTTGATGGCCGCCCATGGTGCCCCCCCGTCCTCCCGATGTTTGTAGGGGGATGCCAAGCTGGGCTCACCCAGAGGCAGGGGCCTGAAGGGTGATCTCTCCCTGGGGGAATCTGCGGTGCCAGGGATATCTTGGATGGGGGACCAGGCTGGCTCAGGGGAGAGCACGGCCATCAGAGGATGGACACCAGATATGGGTCCTGGCAAAGCTGGGGAAAAGGATGGCTTTGGGCTGGGACAGCTTGCAGAGCTGGGGGCAGAGTTAAGGCCGTAGAGGACGGCATCCGTGGCAACCACATGGTCCAGGCTCAGCGGTGGGGTGGGACCGCAGGGGGAACCTGCAGGGGACAGGGATACAGACGATGCCAGAGCCAATGGCAGGGAGAGCTCGGCCCCCAGTTCAGATGGCACAGTGCCAGCAGCTGGTGTAGCTGTGGCGATGCCCTCCATGACGTCCGTCTGCTCAGTGATGGGCCCCGTGGATTCATGCTCCCATCCCGTCTCTGGTGGCCAGGGGGCTGCCGAGGCAGCGGGGGGCATGGGGAGCTCAGCTGGGGACCCCGGTGCCATCCTGTGCCCTGGGGGAGGGCTGCAAAGGACAGGGGGCTGCTCTGGGCCTGCAGGAGCCAGGGGGGCCTCTGGGGAGCTGGCAGAGATGGAAGGAGACGGACAGAGCACAGCTGGGGCGGCCGGTGCCACATTGGGGCTGGCAAGAGCGACGACGGCCTCCGGCAGAGACGGGGAGAGACCTAGGCAGACACAAGAGAAGGGAATTCACTCAGGGACTGGGAAGCTGAGAGAGGGAGAGCGAGAGCGCCCCCTACTGAGTCCCCAGCCCCCTACTGAGCCCCCCCACCCCCACAGTCCAGTGCCCCCTACTGAGCCCTCACACCCTGCTGAGCCGCTGCCCCGCCACCCACAGCCCAGCGCCCCCTGCTGAGCCCCCACAGCCCAGCAACCCCACTGAGCCCCCGCTCCCCACAGCCCAGTGCCCCTACTGAGCCCCCACACCCTGCTGAGCCACAAACCCCTCCTGAGCCCCACCCCGCAGCCAAGCCCCCGCTGAGCCCCCAGCCCCTGCTGAGCCCCGCCCCACCCCGCAGCCCAGTGCCTCCTGCTGAGCCCCAAGCCCCCTCCTGAGCCCCGCCTCTGCAGCCAAGCCCCCTTCTGAGCCCCCAACCTCTTGCTGAGCCCCTAACCCGCCCCACAGCCCAGCACCCCTGCTGAGCTCCCGCCCCTGCAGCCCAGTGCCTCCTCCTAACCCCAGCCTCACTCCCGCAGCCCAGCACCCCTGCTGACCTCCTGCCCCCAGGCCAGTGCCCCTGCTGTGACCCAGCCTCGCCCTGCTTAGCTGGATCCCACTCAGGCCCAGCCTGACCCACAGACTGACTCCCGGTCTCTTAGCTCCAGGTGCGGAGGCCCTCGCTCTCCCCTCCCCAGGTTCGATCCCCGACGTACCAGTCTCCTCGCTGGGGAGCTCCTGGGGGCAGACCGAAAGAGCATCGTCTGCACCCCAGCCCTGCACCCTGACCGCCCCGGCATGGCCGCCAGCTGCTCCTTCACCGAGGCCGCTGTCCAGGGGAAGGGTGGCCGAGGCAGCGCCGTAGGCCTGGCGGAAGCGGAAGAGGAGATGCCCCGGGGTGGCCCCGCAGGACCCGCCACATTCTGCTCCAGCTCGGCCTGCTCGGCCGCGGGGGGGTCCAGCCGGGGGCTGGCCGGGCGGGTGGGGCGGGGCAGCCGGCTGGGGGCCGGTGCGGGGCTATTCAGGGCAGCCCCCCAGGATGTGGCCAGGCCCAGTGGCTGGTTGGCAAAGGTCAGCAGGGGCAGCTGCCGGGGGGCGGCCACGGGAAGGCGGGAGCTGGGGAAGCGGCTCAGCGAGGCAGCTCGGGGCAGCCAGGCGCTGGGTTGGTGCCCAGGGGCAGATCCGGCCGGCGGGTGGCCCGGGGGCGCAGCCAGGTGGTGGCAGGAGTTCCAAGGCCTGGGAGCTGGAGGGAGAGGAGAGAAGAGACACCCGGTGAGACGCCGCCCGCCGCCATCCCCAGTAGGATGCACGAGCCCCTCTAGGGGGCGCCGGCTGCACGGAGCTGGACCCCGCTGGGCGAGCAGCGGGTGGTCTTCGGGGGCTGCCACGTTGTGACGTTATAAGTGTCATATAATATCTCACTGAAAGGTGACAGGGCCCCAAAAAGTTAATTAACTCACAAACTGACCTGACCCATGGCCGAACTTTAGAAACTTGTTAGGAAAATGACTAGAGCTTTGAAATGCAGCCAGCAGTGTCAGAGGTAAAAGGGTAGGTGTGTGCTCAGGTCTTGTGATGTCAGCAAACAAGTCTTGTCTATCGCCATAGCTTTGATTCAAAGACCAAAAAAGGAATATTAACGTTTAGGAAGAGACTTGAGTGAAATAGTATTGTTGTCTCTGTGTCTCTTTGAAGGTTGTGGTAACCTGTATCTGAACTGTTTAAGACAGGGGTCGGCAACCTTTCAGAAGTGCTGTGCCGAATCTTCATTTATTCATTCTGATTTAAGGTTTCATGTGCCAGTAATACATTTTAATGGTTTTAGAAGGTCTCTTTCTAGAAGTCTATAATATAGAACTAAACTATTGTTGTATGTAAAGTAAATAATGTTTTTTAAATGTTTAAGAAGCTTTATTTAAAATTAAATTAAAATGCAGAGCCCCCCGGACCTGTGGCCAGGACCCAGGCAGTGTGAGTGCCACTGAAAATCAGCTCGTGTGCCGCCTTCGGCACGCGTGCCATAGGTTGCCTACCCCTGGTTTAATGGATAAATTACCCTGTGCTAAGTGCCAGGATGTTTGTTTTCTCGGGCCAAAAGGCGGCTGGAAACGTACAAGAACCCTGGGACAGGATCCTTCTGCATCTCAGATCTGCTTTGGGTTTCAAGAGGGGGAAACCTTAAGCCATAAGGATTGAGATCCCCAGTCACTGACTGGAGTCACCCTGAACATGGACATTGGACTATAACCCCTGGACTATTTCTAAAAGGACTTTTGGCAACTACAAGCTCATCTCTGCTGTGTACCTGAACCTCAAGAATTGAATTCAAGTCTGTCTGTATATGGATCTTTTAACCAACACTCTCTCTCTCTCTTCTTTAATAAATTTTAGCTTAGTTAACAAGAGTTGGCTAATAGCGTGTATTTTGGGTAGGATCTAAGTTATAATTGAACCTGGGTGTGTGGCTGACCCTTTGGGGTTGGAAGAACCTTTTCTTTCATATGATGAGATAAGATTTTCAGTAATCATCATATGTTTAACAGGTGTGTCTGGATGGAGGCCTGAGGCTGGGCACTTTAAGGGAACTGCGTTATTTGAACTTCTGAGGAACCAGTGAGGTACTGTAGAAGCTGTTCTGTGCTGGTTGGTAAATCTAAGTACTGGAATATCCACCAGCGTCTGGGGTTTGTCTGCCCCGTTTTGTTTGCAGTTCACCCTGATTGAGTGACCTCAGCTGGCTCCCACGGGTTGACGCTGGTTTTGCAATGCACTGGCTCTGCACGGGAGCTGTTGTAAGCTGGGGCAGATTTTGCACCGAGCCGGGGCTCCCTCTAGGGGTGGCTGGGCCCCGTAGCACAAGCCTGGGTCTTTCAGCTCCATCACTAGAGACTTGTGCAAAGAATCTGGGATGGGGGTGTCCAGGTTCGCTTCCCCAGGCACAGTCACTCCCTGGGACCTGGCGTCCGCATTTAAGGTGGAGATTCCCAGTGAGGGCATTTTCCTGCATCCCCTTTGCTGCATCCTCTGTACCAGCCCTGTTTACACGATGACCGTTGGGCATTCAGGGTACCCCCCGGCTCCCCATCATTGATTTCACCTGCCCCAAAGCAAAGGCAGGACCATATGGTTTCCCTTGTTACAGCAAGCTGACATGCTCCACCCCAGGGGCAGTTGCATTCTCAGGGCTGGACTATGCCCCCCAGCCAGAGGGCATCAAAGCCAGAGCTGTGGTTAAGTTTCGCAATCTGTAGGCAAGAATTATTCTGCTATTTTCAAGGGGGAGAGGGAGAGACTTTGCCAGAGGTAGATGGCAGAACTGGGACCAGAGCCCTGTTCTGACCACTAGACTACCACTCCCCTCCCAGAACTGGGGGTGGAACCCAGGAGTCCTGTCCTCCCCCCTGCTCTAACCATTAGACCCCCACTCCGCTCCGCTCCCTGAGCCAGGGCGAGGACCCAGGAGTCCTGACACAGATCTGTCCTGAAAATCACTGTTGCACCTGGTAGTGTAGACAGCACCTGTAGTGCTCGCTACCCTGACAAAGGGAGGGGTTAGGGACACAGCCACCACATGCAATTCCCATTCCCCCCGTAGGGGGCAGCCCCCCACGCGCCAACACTGTACCTGATTTAGGAGCCTCTGCCAGCTGCCGTTCGGGTGGCGCCTCCTTGTGGACCTGGGGATGATGGAGGCGTCTCTTGGGGGGCGTGGCCTCCGGCAGCAGGTTGCAGACTGGGCGCCGGCACCGGACCCATGGTTCCTTGCCCTCCTCGTCCAGGACCACCAGCTCCTTCATGTCACCCAGCAGGTGGCGCAGCGAGCGGTAGCTGTGCCGGGGCAGATCCAGGCGCCGGCCATGGTGCTGGTGGAAGAGCCTCCCGAAATCCCGCAGGGGGATGCCCCCCGGGTGGCTCAACAGCAGCCCCAGCACAGCCCCCTGGAGGGTCAGCTGCGAGCCGGGATCCAGCCCCCCCCCAGCAACAGCTGGAAGGAGAAACAGCTGTTGGGGGGCTCAAAGGGCACCAGGAGGGAGGATTTTATCCTTCACTGGCCACCAGGGGGGACTCTCCCACAGAACAGCAGAGCTGTGGGCCTGGCACAGCCGGGAGACCAGGGTAGATGGGCCCCTGCTCCAAAGTGGGAGAGAAATTCCCTGCACAAGGTAGGACTGCAGGTCAGGACTAAGGTTCTCATCAGCAATGGACAACTGGGGGGGGGCAGCCCCCCTCCCCAGAGCCACTAGGCCCCACTCCCCTCCCAGAGCTGGGCATGAAACCCAGGTGTCCTGGCTCCCACCCACCCCTGCTCTAACCACTAGACAGCACTCCCCTCCCAGAGCCAGGAGAGAACCCAGGAGTCCTGGCTCCCAGCCCCCGCCACTCCCCTCCCAGAGCCGGGAGAGAACCCAAGAGTCCTATGGGCTCCCAGCCCCCCTGCTCTGACCACTAGACCCCACTCCTGGCTCCCGCCCGGGCTCACCTGCCATAGCCTCCGAGAGTGCAGTTTACGGGAAGCAGGTGAGCGCTCCCCTGGGGCCCTTTATAGCCTAGGTGCATCGCCCCGCCCCCTCCCGGCTCAGGCTGGGCTGCTGTTAACCCTTTGGGCGCTGTCACAAAACTGCAAAGTAGGGGCTGGGAGCCAGGACTCCTGGGTTCTGTCCCCGGCTCTGGGAGGGGAGGGGAGGCTGGTGGTTACAGCGGGGGTTGGGAGTCAGGACACCTGGATTATATCTCCAGCCCTGAGAGGGGAGTGGGGGCTAGTGGTTTTGGAAGGGGGGGGGGCTAGGAGCCAGGACTCCTGGGTTCTATTCCCTGCCAGTGTTTTGGGCAAGTCACGTTACCTCTCTGCTTAGCTCACCTAGATGTAGGACCCCCCAGTGAGCCACCCACCCTGGTCCCTACTGCATGGTGCCTCGACTGTCTAGTCCCCCTCATGGGGGGGGGGGGGACAGGACCATCCCCTCCAGTTTATTCCCCACCCTCGGGTAACCCAAGATCCCCCCCCCCACATACCCCTTCGGCACCTAGATTGGTCCATCCATACTAGTCTTTACAGGGGCAAAGGTAGGGGGTAGGAAACGAACCCAGGTGGCCGGGCATGGCACCCTCCCCCGGGGCAGCCAGGGCCCCCCTGCTCCTCATCCAGCCTCTCCTTTCCTGTCCAGTTCAGGCAGATGCCCCCACCCATGCTCCCTCCCTCCCCCCAGGAGCTCCCCGTCCAGCCCCTGCCACCCCCACCCCATGCACTCCTTGTGCCCAGACTGCTGGGTCACACCCAGCCACCCTGCCACTCCCTGATCCCAGCCAGGATTGGCAAGTGCCCGGGTCCAAAGGTGCCCTGGGAGGCTGGGAACTAGCTGCTGAGAAGAAAAGGGGGGAGCAGTGCCCAGCCTTCAAAATAGAACCCAGGAGTCCTGGCTCCCAGCCCCCCTGCTCTAACTGCTAGACCCCACTCCCTTCCTAGAGCCAGGGAGAGAACCCAGGAGTCCTGGCTCCCAGCCCCGCTGCTCTAACCACTAGCCCTCACTCCCCTCCCAGGGGAAGGGAGAGAACCCAGGAGTCCTGGCTCCCAGCCCCGCTGCTCTAACCACTAAACCCCACTCCCTTCCCAGAGCTAGGGATAGAACCCAGGAGTCCTGGCTCCCAGCCCCCCTGCTCTAACCACTAGCCCTCACTCCCCTCCCAGAGCCAGGGATAGAACCCAGGAGTCCTGGCTCCCAGCTCCCCTGCTCTAACCACTAAACCCCACTCCCCTCCCAGAGCCAGGGATAGAACCCAGGAGTCCTGGCTCCCAGCCCCCCTGCTCTAACCACTAGCCCTCACTCCCTTCCCACAGCCAGGGCTAGAACCCTGTAGTCCTGGCTCCCAGCCCCTCTCTGCTCTAACTCATCAAGCCCCAATACCCCACTATTGCACTAGGGGGCGCTATGTGCAGGGAGCAGGAGGAGGGGCTCAGGAGAGGGGGGCTCTCCCCTGGCAGTCAGCGCTGGCCTGATACCCCAGGGCACTGCTAGGGGGCGCTGTGCGGCAGGGCGGGGGGGCAGAGGTCACTAGGGGGGCTCTCCCCGGCCGTCAGTGCTGGCCCCAGCGCTAAGCAAAGTTCCAGTTACTCCGGCAGAGAGAATCCTGCAAACCCCTGGGCAGGAATTACAGCCGTGGCCGTCGTCACCTCCCCCCCGTGTCCTCGGCTCCATGGGCCTCTCAGGAGACGCGTCGCCAGCGGGATGGGTCCTGCTGGGGTCTCCCTGGGGTTGTCCCTCTTCCATATTGTGGTTCTGACCCCACCTAACCCAGAGCGGCCAGCCGGGGTCAGACCAAAGGTCCGTCCAGCCCAGTGTCCTGTCGTCCTCCCAGCAACCAGAGGCCGTGCCCCACCCCCTCCCCCTCCGGCCGGGGTCATTCCAGGCTCTGTCTGTGTCCCGTTCCCACGGCCCCGCCCCACAGGGCCCATGTGGGTCCCACTGCCACCCTGCACAATGGGGCCCGGTGTGAATCCAGGTCACTGCTGGTGGGGCTTCGGGGGGATCCCTTTCCCCTGCCCCTCCCCCAGGGCAGTCCCAGCCGGAGCCGGCCCCCGCGCTGGGCAGTGATGAGGGTGGGGGGATCCCACGGGCGCTGCCACTAGGGGTCCGATGAGAACAGCTGGTGCCCCCCCCCGGGAGCCCACTCGCATATCTCAATCCAGCCCCCTGCTAGTGTGTGTGTGTGTGTGTTCGTGTCCCCAGCACTGCCCCCTGCTGGTGTGTGTGTGTGTCCTGCCCCCTGCAGGTGGTGTGTATGTTGTGCCCCCTGCTGGTGTGTGTCCAGCACTGCGCGCTGGTGGGTGTGTGGGTGTGTGTGTGTGTGTGTGTGTGTGTGTGTGTGCGCGCGCGCTCCCCCTGCTGGCTGCCCCCAGCCCAGGCCAGCATAAGACGCTCCCCAGCACTCAGGCGATGGGAAGGAGGCCGGGCCCTGGTACTTTGCAGCTGATCCTGTCCCAGGCGAGCTCCCTGCGCGCTCCCGGCACTGACCCGACTGGAAATCGGTGGGTGCCCCAGCCGGGGCTGTTCTGGGGCACGGCCAGCCGGGCATTTCCAGCCCCTCGGCGCTCGGCAGCGCTTCACTTATTGCTTAATAATCCCCACGGGTCACAGCAGTGTTTACTGTCAGGCATTTCCCCTGTTGCGCTGCTGGAGAGGTGCTGGGAGGGGCCAGGGCAGGGGCTCCAGGCACCTACAGGAGATTTGCATTGAGTGAAAGGGCCAGAGTGGCACAGAATGATGCGGTTTAAGCATTTTTATCCATTGAACTATTGAGAGATGTGCAAAATGACGGGGGTGGTGCCAGGCCATGGAGAGGTCAGATGATAATTATGACATGACAGCAGATGGGGAGATGCAGGAAGTTAAGAGGGGCCAGACCTGGTCAGACCAAAGGTCCATCTAGCCCAGTGTCCTGTCTGCCGACAGTGACCAATGCCAGGTGCCCCAGAGGGAATCATCAACTGATCCATCCCCTGTCGCCCGCTCCCAGCTTCTGGCAAACAGAGACATGGGACACCATCCCTGCCCGTCCTGGCTAATAGCCATTGATGGACCCGTCCTCCATGAACTTATCTAGTTCTTTTTTGAACCCTGTTATAGTCTTGGCCTTCACAACATCCTCTGGCAGTGAGTTCCACAGCTTGACTGTGCGCTGGGTGAAGAAATACTTCCTGTGGTTTGTTTGAAACCTGCTGCCTCTTCATTTCATTGGGTGCCCCCTAGTTCTTGTGTTACGAGAAGGAGTAAATAACACTTCCTGATTTAGTTTCTCCATCCCAGTCATGATTTTACAGACCTCTGTGAAAGTTACTAGTGGTCCCCCTTAATAGCTTACAAGCGGCCAGTAGGGGGAAGCAGAAGCCTTACGTACACAGTGACCTGAACTGTTTAACTATCTTTTCTCTTCTGCCTCAAAGCCGAGAAATCTTGCTCCAAGCCAGTTTTTACTAACCAGATAACAGAAGCACAGGGTTTGACACCCACCAATGAAGGGTTAACATGGCATGGTCTTTGTCTGAAAGTGTATAAAAAGCTTGGGAAACTTGTGTGCAGCAGAGTTTTTCTATCTTGATACAGAGCTCTCCTCTCTTCTGCAGAATAAAGCATCTTTTCCTTATCCCTGTCAGGCTGTTATTGGCTCTCAGCTAGGCAGACCCGATATTTCGGTAACACCTCCATCGTATCCCCCCTTAGTCGTCTCTTTTCCAAGCTGTTCGAAAGTCAATGGAGGTGCTGCACTAAGGGAAGAAAAACCAAATGCACAAACGCAGGATGGGGGTAGCCGGGTTGGCAGCAGCGCTGCTGGCACGGAGCGGGGAGCTGTGGTGGATCATCGCACCCTCGACGTGAGTCAGTGACGCGATGCCGGTGCAAGACAAAAGCAAATGCAACGTGCGGCTGCACTACCAGAGGTGCAGCGCGCACGTCCCGGGCAGTGAGAACCGCTCTGCTCGGCGCTGGGCAGGCCGGGAGCTGTGTCCAGTTCTGGTCCCCGCTCCACAGAAAGGAGGTGGAGACACTGGAAAAAGGATCCAGAGGCGAGCGACAAAGGGGTCACCTCAGCTAGGGCGCCTCCCTCGGGCGGCTGTAACAGGCCTCGGCCAGGATCAGCCCCAGGACGAGCAGGACCGTGGCGCCCAGCGCCAGGCGGGCGATGTTGGCGTGGGTGAAATCCGGGCGCCCCGGGGGGGCTGCTGTGGGGGAAGGGGAGAGTCACTCGGCGGCTCGGACGGGGAGATCAGCAGCTGGCGCTGCCCCGGGAGCGGAGTCCCCAACCCCCATCCGGCAGGTCTGGCTCCGGGGCCTGAGCTTCCCCAACAAGGCGGTTGCCCGGGTGAACAAACTGCCCCTGCCCTGAGGCCCCCCCCGACTCACTCCACGCCCCCCCCCATCGCTCGCTTTCCCCCACCCTCAGTCATTTTCACTGGGCTGGGCAGGGGGTTGGAGTGCGCCAAGGTCCCTTTGCAACCGGGTGTGCGGGTCAAAAACTGGACACCTGGGAACCCGAGCCCCAGGCCCCGTCCGGCCACCCAGCTGGTCCCAGACCCAGAGCCAGGCCCCCGGGTCCTGTCCCTCTCCTGGGACCCCCCAGTAGCTTCCAGGCAGCAACCTACAGGGCAGGAGGTGTCGGAGGAGCTGGGGGGTCTGGTGGTGAGGGAGGGGCAGGGGCTGCCCCTCCCCGTGGTGTCTGGGCTCATGCACCAAGAGTCACTGCCCCCGTCCCACCCCCAGCCCCAACCCCCGGGGGCGGCTCCTTGGGCAGCATGAGCCTTCCAGGGCTGGTTCAATGGTGATTCCCCCCCAGTCCATGTACCTGGCCCCACGCTGCCCGGGTGGGTGGGAGTCGGCGCTGCTCCAGGCTGGGTCGGGTCGGTTCCCCCTGCGGGAATAGAACCAGCATCTGTTGAGGTGGGGGGAGGGGCTGAAACACTGACTCGGCGATTGCCCCCCCACCCCCAAAACTCAGCTTCAATCATCACTGTTATTCCCGGGGGGACAGGGTGTTTGTGTGGCTGGGGACTGTGCCATAGGGAGCCACTGGGCCCTGACCCCTCCGTGCATCCCCGGAGCAGGGAGAGCCGTCTGGGGGCCGGGATCCCCCCTTCCTCTGCCCCAATCTCCAGTGCCACGTTGTCCTCTCTGCTGGTCCCAGGGGAGAGCCTGGCTCTGAGCGTCCCATTGGTGCAGAGCCCCCTGATGACCAGGCTGGGAGTGGGGCTGGGAACGGGGAAATGGAGCCGGGCCCCTCACCTGCTACCGCCAGCTGCATGGGGTCGCTGGGCTGCGAGGAGACGAAGGGCTCTGACCGGGGCCGGTAGCTGCAGCTGTAGCTCCCTCCGTGCTGCCGGCCCACGCTGGGGATGGGGAACTCGGCCCCGGCCCCAGCAGGGTCCATGTGTCGCTGCGGGTTCAGGTCTCCAGCCTTGTGCAGGAAGAACCTCACGTCCCAGCGTGGACCCTGACACCGGATGGTGACGTCTGCCCCTGGGGCGGTGACCCCAGTGGGGCTCAGGGAGATGGAGGGTCTGGGTAAGCTGGGATCTGCGCACAGGAGACAGACACTGAGAGCCAGACCCGGGCACCCACCCAGCCCCGGCCGGCCCCAGCCACAGGCAGATCCTGGGGCCCCAGGCAGAGATTCCCTCCCAGATCCCAGAGTTTCCCCCACCCAGAATCCCGGCCCTGCGAGCTGGGCTCCCAGCCCCACAGACACGAGCCGCGGCTCCCTAGTACTTGGGATCCTCATATGCCGTGTGTGGCCCCTGCCTCACTCACTGCCCTGGACAGAGCGACTCACGGGCTGGTCTCTGGCGCCGGCACCGCAGGCCCAGGGTTGCCGGTGCCCAGTTTTCAGCCGGAAAGTGGGTTGAACAGGGAACCTGGCAGTGCCGCTGCCCGGACACTAAACCTGATTCCCTGCAGTACCCGGCCTCTGCCACCAGGGGGCGGGAAGAGCAGCTGAGCTACTCTGCAGTGGCTCTGGCCCACTCACCCCCACCCTCACCCCTGGAGGTAGCTCACCCGGCAGGGGGAGGGTGGAGATAGCAGTGAGTGTCGGTTGAGGGGAGGGGGGAGAGGAGCAGGGGGCGGGGCCTCAGGAAGAGGCGGAGCAGGGGGTGGGAGAGGTTCCCGCACTCAGTGTCCAGTTTTCACAAATTGGAAAGTTGACACCCTAGCAGGGCCTGAGCCCCCCACAGGAAGGGAGTCACCCCCTGGGAGGCAGGGAGGGGTCATTATCCCCATTCTACATGGGGGGAAACTGAGGCACAGACAGATTCACTTTCCTCAGTGAGCTCCCAGGGGCAGGGACTGTCTCTTCATTCTGTGTTTATGCAGCGCCTGGCACAATGGGGCCCTGACCATGGTGGGGGCCCTACATGCTCCCCCAACCCAAGGGATCCAGCGCTATTGAGGTCAGCGTTTGCAGACGTCTCCACTAACTGGGGGCATCTCGGTTTGTGGGCGCTCGGCCTGTGATCCCCCAAGGTTGCGCCCCCCCCCCCCCCCCCCCCGCCAAGGAAGGACACTTTTGAAAACTGTGACGTGCTCCCGTCACACAGAGTCTGTGGCCGCGCCAGGAGCTGGGCCAGATCTCCTGGGTCCCAGCCCAAGACCGTGTCCACCAAGCCACGGCTTCTCCTGCAGCCCCTGCCTCATTCAGCCCTGGCCGGGGCACTGCCTGGGGCGGGGCCTGGAGAACAGAGGCGATGGGATCACGGGACTAAATAGCGTCTCATGGTTCCTACGCACAAGGGGCAGCGTTAAAGTCGCCTCCCTGCCCCGAGTCCCCAGGGGCTGCTGCTCCCCCCCTGGCTGGGGAACCCCCCAGTGACTCCGTCCCTGCTCCCCGGCCGGGCGTCCCCTCTGCGGGGTCAGGGCTCAGGGCCATGGGCGCCGACTTATATGGGCTCCTGGGGCTTTAGCCCCAGGAATATTCACAGACAGGGGCTCTGCTCCAGCAATATTTGGAGCTAGGTTTCTCCCCTGCTGTGCGCTGCTGGCAGCCCAGAGCCTTTTAAATCCCAGCCGTGGCAGGGACTCAGAGGGCTCTGGGCTGCCCGCCGCGGCTGGGATTTAAAAGGCTCTGCGCTCCCCGCGGTTGCAGGCAGCCCAGAGCCCTTTAAATCCCAGCCGCGGCTGGGATTTAAAAGGCTCTGCGCTCCCGCGGTTGCAGGCAGCCCAGAGCCCTTTAAATCCCAGCGCGCTGAGATTTAAAGGCTCTGGGCTGCCCGCCGCGGCGGGGCGCCCAGAGCCCTCTGATTCCCGGCCGCGGCTGGGATGTAAAAGGCTCTGCGCTCCCCCCCGGTTGCAGGCAGCCCAGAGCCCTTTAAATCCCTGCCGCGGCTGAGTTTTTAAGGGCTGCGGGCTCCCCGCGGTTGCAGGCAGCCCTGATCCCTTTAAATCCCAGCCGCGGTCACCCAGATATAGCTCAGGACCCAGCAGCATGAGGGATCACTTGCCCCCCTATCCCCCTCTGAGGCCAGCCAGGGAGCCTGACCACTGGGCCTCCTGCAGCTCTGTCCCCCACCCCGGGGTTGGAAATACAGTCTGTGACCTCCGGGAATCACACAAGACCCACCTTTCCCCAGGCCTTGGGAATCGGGGGGCTGTGAGTGCAGGGGAGGGAGCTGTTTGGGGTGGATCTGGGGGCAGGGGCAGATCTGGGGGGTTCTCCCCACGGCTGCACTGACCGGGAACGTCCCCCCCCCGCCCCCGATCCTCACAGCCTGTCGGGGGCAGGACTTTGAACCAGGGGATGGTTCCTATTTGCTTTGTCAGACCCCAGAATCCAGATTCAGCTCCTAGTTACTCCAGGGGGGCGGGAGGAGGGGCACAGAAGAACGGGGCCGGATCTGAGCTCTCAGGGGGAGTTTGGGTTGAGTTTTGGGGACGGTTCAGGGCTCTGTTCCTCTTTTCCCCACCCCATGCATTCCCTCCCCCGTCCTTGATGTTACCCTCCTCCCCACAGACTGATACTCACCTCCCCACACCCCGCTGTGCCCGGCCGGCCAGCCAGCCGCCTGGAGAGGAGACAGCTCGTTAGTGACCAGATCCCAGAGCAACTGGATCCTACACCCTGGTCTCAGATCCCCCGCATGGGCACACCCCCTGGCTTTATCCGATACTCACCGAGGAGGAGGAGAACAATGAGAGCAGATGCCATGATGGGGGAAGCAAGGGGCCCCTCAGCACCGCCACCAACACCCTGGCGCCCAGCTCCACCGAGTCCCAAATGAGGTATTCAGCTGGTAGCTCCAGCTACAGGAAGTCAATGATATCTCTCATCACACCTCCTCTCTAATCTGCAGGCGAAATCTAGTCTGGTCAAAGTAAGCAGAGATCCCTGCAAAACCCAGGAAACCCTGGGCCCCTCAGCCTGGCCAAGCATCATGCAGCTCCCAGCTTGTCTATGTCCCTGTGGGGACGGGGGAGAGGTCACTCTCTGTGCATCTTCCACCATGGGGAAGGTACATCGGGCTGGGAGCCAGGAGACCACAGGGTCTTGTCTTCAATCTTCCACTGACCACTACAGTAGAACCTCAGAGTTACAAACTGACCAACCAACCACACCCCTCACTTGGAACTGGAAGTGAGCGATCAGACGGCAGCAGAAATAACTTAAAACACCAGCAAATACAGAACAGTTCTGTGTTAAACATAAACTGCTAAAAATGTAAAGGGAAAGTTTACAAAGAAAGATTTGACAAGGGAAGGAAACTGTTTCTCTGCTTGATTCACTTAACTTAAGCTGGTTAAAAGCAGCATTTTTCTTCAGCAGAGTCAAGTTTCAAAGCTGTGCCAAGTCCATGTTCAGTTGTATGAAATCAATGTTCAGTTGTAAACTTTTGAAAGACCAGTTGTGACGATGCGGTTCTGGCAGGACCCAACTGAAAGTGCCAATTCAGAACCAATTGCTCAAACAGGGCAGTCACAGCCCTAGGCTGGGGTTTTTCCACCTCTAAGGCAAACCAAACCAGCCAGACACAGAGGACTTTGGTCTCACCCCACTGGCTAACCACAAGTCACACAAGCAATTTCCTTAGACACTCCAGTCTCCCAGTATCACCACCAGTCCCACTCGTCCTGGGGATGAATGGTTATGAAAACCAACACCCCAATAAAAGAAAACGGTTCTCTCGATCCCAAAGAATCAAGCCCCAGACCCAGGTCAATATACACATCAGATCTTACCCACAAATCACGCTGTTGCCAATTCTCTAGAATCTAAAATCTAAAGGTTTATTCATAAAAGGAAAAAGGTAGAGATGAGAGCTAGAATTGGTTAAATGGAATCAATCACATACAGTAATGGCAAAGCAGCAAAGAATCCTGTGGCACCTTATAGACTAACAGATGTTTTGCAGCATGAGCTTTCGTGGGTGAATACCCACTTCTTCGGATGCAAGCAGTGCAAAGGTCTTAGTTCAGGCTTGTAGCAGTGATGGAGTAAACTGCAGGTTCCAATCAAGTCTCTGGAACATCCCCCGCTGGGATGGGTCATTCAGTCCTTTGTGCAGAGCTTCAGTTTGTAGCAAAGTCCCTCCAGAGGTAAGAAGCAGGACTGAAGACAAGATGGAGATGAGGCATTAGCCTTATATAGGCTTTTCCAGGTGTAAGAACCTCTTTGTCCTTACTGTGGAAAATTACAGCAAAATGGAGTCTGGAGTCACATGGGCCAGTCCCTGCACTTTGCTGAGTTACAAGGTTTATCTGCCTTCTCTCCATGGGTCATTGGGTAGCTGATGGTCCTTAATGGGCCATCCAGCAGGCTAGGCAGAGCTAACACCAACTTGTCTGGGGTAACTCCCAGAAGCACAGCACAAATTTGAAATACAGACAGTACAGAGCCAATACTCATAACTCCAACTACAAAATGATACACAGACATACAGACAGCATAATCCTAACCAGCAACCCAGAACCTGGTCTTAGACACCTTATATGACCCCCTTTACATAAGATTTGGTGCCACTACAGGACCTTGGTTGCAAACCATGTTCTATACGGTCCCAGTTTATATCAATAACGTCACAGCAGTGTGATGAAGTCAGAGATTTTCTTGTTTTTTCTTTGGTTTTTCAATGGTTTGCATGCGGGGTGGGGGTGGGACTCAGTTTCCCTGGGCGTTACTGGTTTAACGAGGTGAGGGGAGGGGGCGTTTGTTCTTACAGAGCACCAGCGAGGGAACTTGTCCTGTCGTCCTCCCAGCAACCAGAGGTCGCGCCCCACCCCCTCACCCTCCAGCCGGGGTCATTCCAGGCTCTCTCTGTGTCCCGTTCCCACGGCCCCGCCCCACAGGGCCCATGTGGGTCCCACTGCCACCCTGCACAATGAGGCCCTGTGTGAATCCGGGTCACTGCTGGTGGGGCTTCAGGTCACTGCTGGTGGGGCTCCCCTCCCCCTCCCCCAGGGCAGCCCCAGCTGGAGCCGGCCCCCGCGCTGGGCAGTGATGTGGGTGGGGGGATCCCACGGGGGGGCTGCCACACTAGGGGGTCTGGTGGGAACAGCTGGTGCCCCCACCGGGAGCCCACTCGCATATCTCCATCCAGCCCCCTGCTGGTGTGTGTGTGTGTGCAGCACTGCCACCTGCTAGCTGCCCCCAGCCCAGGGCAGCATGAGACGCTCCCCAGGGCTCAGGCAATGGGAAGGAGGCCGGGCCCTGGTACTTTGCTGCAGGTCCCGTCCCGGGCGAGCTCCCTGCACGCTCCCGGCACCGACCCGACTGGAAATCGGTTGGTGCCCCCCCAGCCGGGGCTGCTCTGCGGCACGGGCCAGCCGGGCATTTCCAGCCCCTCGGCGCTCGGCAGCGCTTCACTTCTTGCTTAATAATCCCCACGGGTCACAGCAGTGTTTACTGTCCGGCATTTCCCCTCTTGCGCTGCTGGAGAGGTGCTGGGAGGGGCCAGGGCAGGGGCTCCAGGCACCTACAGAGATTTGTGTTGAGTGAAAGGGCCAGAGTGGCACAGAATGATGCGGTTTAAGCATTTTTATCCACTGAACTATTGAGAGATGTGCAAAATGATGGGGGTGGTGCCAGGCCATGGAGAGGTCAGATGAGAACTGTGACATGACAGCAGATGGGGAGATGCAGGAAGCTAAGAGCGGCCAGACTGGGTCAGACCAAAGGTCCATCTAGGCCAGAGTCCTGTCTGCCGACAGTGACCAGTGCCAGGTGCCCCAGAGGGAATCATCAACTGATCCGTCCCCTGTCGCCCGTTCCCAGCTTCTGGCAAACAGAGACGTGGGACACCATCCCTGCCCGTCCTGGCTAATAGCCATTGATGGACCCGTCCTCCATGAACTTATCTAGTTCTTTTCTTGAACCCTTTTATGGTCTTGGTCTTCACAACATCCTCTGGCAGTGAGTTCCATAGGTTGACTGTGCGCTGGGTGAAGAAATACTTCCTGTGGTTTGTTTGAAACCTGCTGCCTCTTCATTTCATTGGGTGCCCCCTAGTTCTTGTGTTATGAGGAGTAAATAACACTTCCTGATTTAGTTTCTTCACACCAGTCATGATTTTATAGACCTCTGTCATATCCCCCCGTAGCCGTCTCTTTTCCAAGCTATTCGAAAGTCAATGGAGGTGCTGCACTTAGGGAAGAAAAACCAAATGCACAAACGCAGGATGGGGGTAGCTGGGTTGGCAGCAGCACTGCTGGGACGGAGCGGGGAGCTGTGGTGGATCATCGCACCCTCGACGTGAGTCAGCGACGCGATGCCGGTGCAAGAGAAAAGCAAATGCAACGTGCGGCTGCACTACCAGAGGGGCAGCGCGCACGTCCCGGGCGGTGAGAACCGCTCTGCTCGGCGCTGGGCAGGCCAGGAGCTGTGTCCAGTTCTGGTCCCCGCTCCATAGAAAGGAGGTGGAGACACTGGAAAAAGGATCCAGAGGCGAGCGACAAAGGGGTCACCTCAGCTAGGGCGCCCCCCTCAGGCGGCTGTAACAGGCCTCGGCCAGGATCAGCCCCAGGACGAGCAGGACCACGGCGCCCAGCCCCAGGCGGGTGATGTTGGCGTGGGTGAAATCCGGGCGCCCTGGGGGGGCTGCTGTGGGGGAAGGGGAGAGTCACTCGGCGGCTCGGACGGGGAGATCAGCAGCTGGTTCTCCCCGGGAGCGGAGCCCCCAACCCCCCGTCTGGCAGGTCCGGCTCCGGGGCCTCAGATTCCCCAACAAGGCGGTTGCCCGGGTGAACAAACTGCCCCTGCCACGAGCCCCCCGCCCACTCCATCCCCCACATTGCTCGCTCTCACTCACTCGCTAATTTTCACCGGGCTGGGCAGGGGGTTGGAGTGCGCCAGGGTCCCTTTGTAACCGGGTGTGCGAGTCAAAAACTGGACACCTGGGAACCCGAACCCCAGGCCCCACCCGGGCACCCAGCTGGTCCCAGCCCCAGAGCCAGGCCCCCGGATCCTGTCCCTCTCCTGGGACCCCCCAGTAGCTTCCAGGCAGCAACCTACAGGGCAGGACATGCTGGAAGAGCTGGGGGGTCTGGTGGTGAGGGAGGGGAAGGTGTCTGGGCTCATGCACCAGGAGTCACTTCCTGCATCCCACCCAACCAGCCCCAACCCCTGGGGGAGGCTCCTTGGGCAGCATGAGCCTTCCAGGGTTGGTTCGATGGTGATTCCCCCCCAGCCCATGTACCTGGCCCCGCGCTGCCTGGGTGGGTGGGAGCTGGCGCTGCTCCAGGCTGGGTCGGGTCGGTTCCCCCTGCGGAAATAGAACCAGCGTCTGTTGAGGTGGGGGGAGGGTCTGAAACACTGACTCGGCGATTCCCCCACTTCCGAAACTCAGCTTCAATCATCACTGTTATTCCTGGGGGGACAGGGTGTTTGTGTGGCTGGGGCCTGTGCCATAGGGAGCCACTGGGCCCTGACCCCTCTGTGCATCCCCAGAGCAGGGAGAGCCGTCTGGGGGCCGGGATCCCCCCTTCCTCTGCACCGAATCTCCAGTGGCTGCGGCTCCTCCCTGGCTGGGGAACCCCCCAGTGACTCCGTCCCCGCTCCCCGGCCGGGTGTCCTCTCTGCTGGGCCCAGGGTAGAGCTTGGCTCTGAGCGTCCCATTGGTGCAGAGCCCCCGGATGACCCGGCTGGGTGTGGGGCTGGGAACGGGGACGCCGAGCCGGGCCCCTCACCTGCTACCACCAGCTGCACGGGGTCGCTGGGCTGCGAGGAGATGAAGGGCCGGGGCTGGTAGCTGCAGCTGTAGTTCCCTCCGTGCTGCCGGCCCACGCTGGGGATGTGGAACTCGGCCACCTCCCAGGCATGGTCCATGTGTCGCTGTGGGTTCAGGTCTCCAGCCTTGTGCAGGAAGATCCTCATGTACCTCATGTACCTGGGCGGACCCTGACACCGGATGGTGACGTCTGCCCCTGGGGCGATGACCCCAGTGGGGCTCAGGGAGATGGAGGGTCTGGGGAATCTGGGATCTGCGCACAGGAGACAGGCTGTGAGAGCCAGACCCGGGCACTCACCCAGCCCCGGGCTCCCCCAGCCACAGGCAGATCCAGGGGCCCCCGGGCAGAGATTCCCTCCCAGATCCCAGAGCTCCCCCCACCCAGAATCCCGGCCCTGCGAGCTGGGCTCCCAGCCCCACAGACACGGAGCCGCGGCTGCCTAGATCTTGGGATCCTCATATGCCGTGTGTGGCCCCTGCCTCATCCACTGCCCTGCACAGAGCGACTCACGGGCTGGTCTCTGGCGCCGGCACCGCAGGCCCAGGGTTGCCGGTGCCCAGTTTTCAGCTGGAAAGTGGGTTGAACAGGGAACCTGGCAGTGCCACTGCCCGGACACTAAACCTGATTCCCTGCAGTACCCGGCCTCTGCCACCAGGGGGCGGGAAGAGCAGCTGCTGCTGGAGCCTGGAGGAGCAGTGGAGCCACTCAGCAGGGGCCCTGCCCCCCGCCCGGCCCCCCGCCCCCCCACCCCCATCCCAGCAGCACAGCTCCCCCTCCCCCAGCCTGCCCTGCTCACCCCCACCTGCTCCTCCTCCCCCCCAGCTCCGGAGCGTGGGTCCCCCGCCCTGCCACACTCAGCCCCCCCCGCCCCACTCCCGATCCTGCCCCATTTCCTGCCCCCTCACCTCCACCCCCACAGCGTGGCTCTCCCTTTCCCACCTTCCCCCAACCTGCCCCACTCACCCCCTCCCCACTCACCCCCACCTCTGGAGCACGGCTCCCCTCCCTCCCCTCCTCCCCCCCACCCCCGGAGTGTGGCTTTCCCTCCCCTGCCCCGCCAGGAGCTGGGCCAGATCTCCTGGGTCACAGCTGAGTACCGTGTCCACCAAGCCACCACTTCTCCTGCAGCCCCTGCCTCATTCAGCCCTGGCAGGGGCACTGCCTGGGGCGGGGCCTGGAGAACAGAGGGGATGGGATCAGGGGATTAAATAGCGACTCCCGGTTCCTACGCACAAGGGGCAGCGTTAAAGTAGCCTCCCTGCCCCAAGTCTCCAGGGGTGTCTGCTCCCCCTGGCTGGGGAACCCTCAGTGACTCCGTCCCTGCTCCCCAGCCAGGCGTCCCTTCTGCAGGGTCAGGGCTCAGGGCCAGAACCGGCTCCAGACCCCAGTGCGACAAGTGCGTGCTTGGGGCGGCGTGCCGCGGGGGGCGCTCTGCCTGTCGGCGGGAGGGCGGCAGGTGCCTCCGGTGGACCTCCCGCAGACTTGCCTGCGGATGCTCCACCGGAGCCGCGGGACCGGCGACCGCCAGAGAGCCCCTCCGCGGAGTGCCGCCGTCAGGGCCGGCTCTAGACCCCAGCGTGGCAAGCACGTGCGTGGGGCGGCCCTTTCCCGGGGGGGGCGGCAGGCTGGGCCGGCGGACCTGCCGCAGTCATGCCTGCGGGAGGTCCACCGAGCCCCGGGGCGACGGACCTGCCGCGGGCATGACTGCGGAGGGGCGCTCGTCCGGCGGCTCCTGTGGACCTGCCGCAGGCATGACTGCGGACAGTTCGCTGGTCCCGCGGCTCGGCTGGACCTCCCGCAGGCATGCCTGCGGCAGCTCCAGCGGAGCCGCCGGACCTGCGAACCGTCCGGAGGTCCAGCCGAGCCGCGCGACCAGCGGACCCTCCGCAGTCATGCCCGCAGGAGGTCTGCTGCTCCCGCGGCTCTGGAGCGCCTCCCGGGCACAAATGCTTGGGGCGGCCAAAAACGTAGAGCCGCCCCTGGCCGCCTTGCTTGGGGCGGCAAAATTGCTAGAGCCGCCCCTGCGCAGGGCAGAGCCTGGCTCTGAGCGTCCCATTGGCACTGAGCCCCCGTGAGGGTCTGGCTGGGGGTGGGGCTGGGAACGGGGACGCCGAGCCGGGTCCCTCACCTCTCACCACCAGCTCCACGGGGTCGCTGGGGTACGACACGGAGAATGGCTCCGATCTGCTGCGATAGGAGCAGCTGTAGCTCCTGCCGTGCTCCCAGCACACGTTGCTGATGGGAAACACAACCTCCAACCCATCCGAATCCACAGATGGGAAATGACATCACACTTTATTCAGCACGAACCGCACGTCCCGGCGCTCCCCACGACACCGGATGGTCACGGCTCCCGCCAGGGAGACCCCCCAGCTGGGGCTCAGCAGGGAGATGGTGGGTTTGGGGTAGCTGGGCTCTGCAGTGGGAAGCAGACAGGCCGTGAGACACAGGCCCCGTCACTCAACCCTGGGGCCCGTCCTCACTACGTGGCCTCAGTGGTGGGTCAGACCCGGCGGCCCTGGGGATGGGCTCCTGGATCTCTTTCCACAGGGGCCAGAGTTTCCCCTCAGCCCTGGGCTCACAGCATGAGACACGGAGCAACCCCAGCCCCTGGGGCCCAGAGCTCTGCTCCCCGGCGGGTGACAGGCCAGGCCAGTCTCCATGGGCCATTCACTCCCTGGCTTCTCTGCTGGGAGCCAGGACTCCTGGGTTCTTTCCCTGGCTCTGGGAGGGGAGTGGGGTCTAGTGGGGAGAGCAGGGAGGATGGGGGTCAGGACTCCTGGGTTCTGTCCACAGCACCACCACCGACTTGTGGGGGACTGTGCAAGTCTGTACTATACACTGAGGTTTAAAACCTTCAGCTCCGTCCATCACCCTGTAACAGGGCCGCTCAGAGGATTCTGGGGGCCCGGGGTCTTTGGCGGCGGGGGGCCCTTCCGTTCCGGGACCCGCTGCCGAAGTGCCCCGAAGACCCGCGGTGGGGGCCCCCCCGCCGCCGAATTACCGCCAAAGCGGGACCCGCTGCTGAAGCGCAGCCCAGTCTTCGGCGGTAATTCGGCGGCCAGGGCCCCCCGCTGCGGGTCTTCGGGGCACTTCGGCGGCGGGTCCCGCTCCGTCTTCGGCGGTAATTCGCGGGCGGGGGGTCCTTCCGCCCTGGAGCGGAAGGACCCCCCGCCGGCGAAGACCAGGAGCGAAGAAGCTCCTGCGCCCGGCCCCGCAAGAGTTTTCCAGGCCCCCCGGAGCGAGTGAAGGACCCCACTCCAGGGGCCCCGAAAAACGCTGGTGGGGGTCCCTGTGGGGCTCGTTGCCTGGGGCAAATTGCCCCTCTTGCCCCCCCCCTCTGGGCGGCCCTGCCCTGTAACCGATGTGTTGCCTGGGAAAGGCCCCTTTGCTCTGCAGCTCCTCCTGGGGGCAGGGATCCCCCCCTCCCTCTTCCCCAAGTCTGCAGTGGCTGCTTCTGCCCCAGGCTGGGAACCCCGCTGTGACTCTGTCCCCTGTCCCCGGCCAGGCGTCCCTTCTGCTGGGCCCAGGGTTCAGGGCAGAGCCTGGCTCTGAGCGTCCCATCGGTGCAGAGACCCCCTGTGGGTCTGGCTGGGTGTGGGGCTGGGAGCCGGGATGCTGAGCCGAGCCCCTCACCTGCTACAATGATCTCGACGGGGTCGCTGGGATAGGATGAGCGACTCTGATCCGTTATGGAGTGATAGTCGCAGGTGTAGCCCCCTCCATCTTCCCAGCTGACACTGGGGATGGGAAATTCAGCTACGGTCCCATTAGGCACCGTCCGCACCTGCGGGTTCGAGTGTCCAGGTTTATGCAGAACGAACTCCATGCCCGGGTACCGACCCTCACAGTGGATGGTGAGGTTTCCCCCGAGCGCCACCACCCTGCTGGGGCTCACCCAGATGGTGGGTTTGGGGTATTCATGCCCTGCTTTCAACAAGAGACAGGAGTTAAACAGGGGAGACACTCCCCCCACCTCCCCTCCACCCCAATTCAGTCCATCCGTCATTCGGCCTCTCTAGGAGTCTGTCCCCTACCAGGGTTGGCACTGCCTGCCCATGGGGCTCGGGGGCAGGGGTTTCACCCAGACGTAGATCAGGACCGATCTCCATGAGAGATCACCTCTTCCTCCCCCACCCCTGCAACCCCACCTGAGGCCAACCAGGGAGCCTGACCAGTGCCCCCCCTGCAGTTCTGCCCCCTGCCCCGGGGTTGGAAATAGAGTCTGTGACTGGCAGGAGTCACACAACACCCACCTTTCCCCAGGCTTTGGGAATGGGGGGGCTGTAAGTGCCGGGGACGGAGCTGTTGGGGCTGGATCTGGGGACAGGGGCAGATCTGCGGGGGTTCTCCCCACGGCTGCACTGACCGGGAACGTTTTGGTTCCTCGAGGGGATCTAGAGCCCACGGACGGGCCCTGTTAGAGTTTGTAGGAGCTGAAATAAATCCACGGGCCTCCCCCCCTCGCCGATCCTCACAGCCTAGGGGGGCAGGACATGGGACAGTGAACCAAGGGACTGTTCCCAGCTGCTTCGTCAGACCCTGGGAGCCAGATTCGGCTCCTAGTTACTCCATGGGGGAGAGCACAGACGAACGGGGCCGGGTCTGAGCTCCCAGGGGGAGTTTGGGTTGAGTTTGGGGGAAGGTTCAGGGCTCAGTTCCTCTTTTTCCCCACCCCATGCATCCCCTCCCCCGTCCTTGATATTACCCTCCTCCCCACAGACTGATACTCACCTCCCCACACCCCGCTGTGCCCAGCCAGCCAGCAGCCTGGAGAGGAGACAGCTCGTTAGTGACCAGATCCCAGAGCGACTGGATCCTACACCCTGGTCTCAGACCCTCCCCCCTCCATGGACACATGCCCTGGCTGTCTCTGATACTCACCGAGGAAGAGGACGGTGAGAGCAGCTGCCATGATGGGGGCAGCAAGGGGCCCCTCCGTGCTGCCACCAACGCCCCAGTGCTGAGCGCCACCGAGCCCCAAATAAGGACCTCAGCTGGTGGCTCCAGCTACAGGAAGTTGACGATGTCTCGTCTCTTCCTGCGTCCATCACACGTTCTTATCGGCAGGCAAAATCTAGGGCAGCCAAAGCAAGCAAAGATCCCTGCAAAACCCAGGAAACCCTGGGCCCATCAGCCCGGCCAAGCATCATGCAGCTCCCAGATTCTCTATGTCTCTGTGGGGAGAGGGGAGAGGTCACCCTCAGTGCACCCTCAGCATTGGGGAAGGTGCATCGGGCTGGGAGCCAGGAGACCACAGGGTCTTGTCTTCAATCTTCCACTGACCACTACAGTAGAACCTCAGAGTTACAAACTGACCAACCAACCACACCCCTCACTTGGAACTGGACGTGAGCGATCAGACGCAGCAGAGATAACTTATAACACAAGCAAATACAGAACAGTTCTGTGTTAAACATAAACTGCTAAAAACGTAAAGGGAAAGTTTACAAAGAAAGATTTGACAAGGGAAGGAAACAGTTTCTGTGCTTGTTATTTTTCAATTCAGCTGGTTAAAATCAAAATTTTTCTTCAGCATAGCTAAGTTTCAAAGCTGTGCCAAGTCCATGTTCAGTTGCATGAAGTCAAAGTTGAGTTGTAAACTTTTGAAAGACCCGTGTGACGAAGTGAGGAATTTTCTTTCTTTTTCTTTGGTTTTCCAGTGGGTTGCATGCAGAGGGCGTGGGACTGTGTCCCCGGGTGTTACTGGTTTAACGAGGGGAGGGGAGAGGGAGTTTGTTGGTACAGAGGACCAGAGAGGGAACTTGGGACCCCGGCCGATGCCCTGGAGGATGGAGACCCCAGCGACTGGGGACCTGGAGACCCAGCTCAGGAGTCGCAGCCGGTTCTGGGCAGTGGGAGGACAATGGGCTGCAGGGAGAGGACCCCGGTGACCTGACCAGCCGGTTCCGGCCAGAGGGGCCAGAGGGGGGCTGAGAGGAGAGGAGGCCCAGGCCCCCCTGTTTATGAGCCTGTTTCCCTGGAGAGAAGACAATGGACAGAGGGGGGGCTTGGGGCCGGGATATCAGATGCCCAGCTGGGAAGCAGGGGGGCTCTGGGCTGAAGAGGGGGAGCAGGCAGAGCCCACTGGATGCAGGGAGACTGGGATGTGCTGGGCTGAGGGAGGCCAGGCCTGAGGCCCTGAGAGTTTCCTGTGCTGGGTTCAACTCTCAATAAACCCTCCTGTGTTACACTGGCTGAGAGTCGCTCTGGGCTAGAGACCAGGGGGCATCAACCCCTTTGGGGGGTGGAGGCCTGTGGGGGTCCAGAGCGACTCCCTGAGGGGGCCCACGGCAGAGACAGACGTGCTAAGGCTCAGAGAGGTGCGGCTCCAGGAGGTGAAGGGGCCTGACCCTGAGAAAGAGAGGACCCCCGAGAAGGGCTGTCGCACTGAAAGGGGCACCCCCCACAGACCGCACGGGGCCAACAGTGGGCACCATCTGTGAGTCCGTGACACCCAGGGCCCCTCGCTCCTTACTCAGCCTCTAGTGCCAGCCTCTCCTTTCCTGTCCAGTTCAGGCAGGTTCCCCCAATCGATGATCCCTCCCTCCCCCCAGTAGCTCCCCGTCCAGCCCCTGCCAACCCTACCCCATGCACTCCTTGTGCCCAGATTGCTGGGTCACACCCAGCCACCCTGCCCCTCCCTGATCCCAGCCAGGATTGGCAAGCGCCCGGGTCCAAAGGTGTCCTGGGAGGCTAGGAACTGGCTCCTGCGAGGGAAGGGGGGGGGTGCCCAGCCTTCAAAATAGAACCCAGGAGCCCTGGCTGCCAGCCTCCCACTTGCTGTAACCACTAGACCCCAGTCCCCTCCCAGAGCCAGGGATAGCACCCAGGAGTCCTGGTTCCCAGCCCACCTGTCTAACCCATCAGGCCCCAATACCCCACTGCTGCACTAGGGGGCGCTATGTGCAGGGAGCAGGAGGAGGGCTCAGGAGAGGGGGGCTCTCCCCTGGCAGTCAGCGCTGGCCTGATACCCCAGTGCACTGCTAGGGGGCGCTGTGCTGCAGGGCGGGGGGGCAGAGGTCACTAGGGGGGCTCTCCCCGGCCGTCAGTGCTGGCCCCAGCGCTAAGCAAAGTTCCAATTACTCCGGCAGAGAGAATCCTGCAAACCCCTGGGCAGGAATTACAGCCGTGGCCGTCGTCACCTCCCCCCCGTGTCCTCGGCTCCATGGGCCTCTCAGGAGACGCGTCGCCAGCGGGATGGGTCCTGCTGGGGTTTCCCTGGGGTCGTCCCTCTTCCATATTGTGGTTCTGACGCCACCTAACCCAGAGCGGCCAGCCGGGGTCAGACCAAAGGCCCGTCCAGCCCAGTGTCCTGTCGTCCTCCCAGCAACCAGAGGCCGCGCCCCACCCCCTCCCCCTCCGGCCGGGGTCATTCCAGGCTCTGTCTGTGTCCCGTTCCCACGGCCCCGCCCCACAGGGCCCATGGGGGTCCCACTGCCACCCTGCACAATGGGGCCCGGTGTGAATCCGGGTCACTGCTGGTGGGGCTTCGGGGGGATCCCTTTCCCCTGCCCCTCCCCCAGGGCAGCCCCAGCCACAGCTGGCCCCCACGCTGGGGCTGCCCTGGGGGAGGGGCAGAGGAAAGGGATCCCCCCACCCACAGTGATGTGGGTGGGGGGATTCCGTGGGGGGGCTGCCCCACTAGGGGGTCTGGTGAGAACAGCTGGTGCCCCCCCCGGGAACCCACTCGCATATCTCCATCCAGTCCCCTGCTGATGTGTGTGTGTGTGTGTGTGTGTGTGTGTGTGTGTGTGTGTGTGTGTGTGTGTGTCCAGCACTGCCCCCTGCTGGTGTGTGTGTGTGTGTGTGTGTGTGTGTGTGTGTGTGTGTGTGTGTGTGTGTGTGTGTGTGTGTGCCCCCAGCCCAGGGCAGCATGAGACTCTCCCCAGCGCTCAGGCAATGGGAAGGAGGCCGGGGCCCTGGTACTGTGCAGCTGATCCTGTCCCGCAGACGAGCTTCCTGCACACTCCCGGCACCGACCCGACTGGAAATCGGTGGGTTCCCCCCCCCAGCCGGGGCTGTTCTGTGGCACGGGCCAGCCGGGCATTTCCAGCCCCTCGGCGCTCGGCAGCGCTTCACTTCTTGCTTAACAATCCCCACGGGTCACAGCAGTGTTTACTGTCAGGCATTTCCCCTCTTGCGCTGCTGGAGAGGTGCTGGGAGGGGCCAGGGCAGGGGCTCCAGGAGATTTGTGTTGAGTGAAAGGGACAGAGTGGCACAAAATGATGCGGTTTAAGCATTTTTATCCATTGGACTATTGAGAGATGTGCAAAATGATGGGAGTGGTTGTGACGAAGTGGGACTGTCCTTACTGGGGTCTGTGAATGCTGTGTTGGTGCCTCAGTTCCCCCTGTGCAGTTCTTAATATCTAGGTGGTGGGATCAGGGTGTGGGATTGCTGCAGAGGAAGGGGCCAGTGCACCTGAATGCCTGACACTCTGTCTCCTAGCAACTGATGGCCTGGGCCCCTCTTCTGCAAAGGTGCTGGCTGAAGGTGTTGGAGACAAAGGGGTCAGGTGACCTCCTGGCCCGGGAGAGGGGGTGGGGCAGACTGGAGCTGGCTGGGGAAGGAAGGGAAGCACAGACAGGGCTCTGATTCCCCAATGGGGGCTGTGGGGCTCCTGGGGCCCCAAGATGGACCTAACAGGGGGGATCCTGTTATCTGTGCCTGCAAGACTTGTCCTGGACTGTGCTCCTGTCGTCTAAATAAACCTTCTGCTTTACTGGCTGGCTGAGAGTCCTGGTAAATCGCTGAAAGCCGGGGGTGCAGGGCTGGACTCCCCCACACTCCGTGACAACTGGTGGCAGGGATGGGATCTACTGCACCCCATGGACGACGCTTCCTGCAGTAAGTGACTGGGGCGCAGTAAAACGAAGGGGTGATTAACCCCTGGGAGTGTGTGGCCAAAGAGCAGGACTTTACAGTAACAGGGTCCCCCGGGGGATTGCAGCGAGCGGTCCCAGGGGCGGAGGAGTCTGCAGCTCGACCCTGGCAGAGAGGCGGTGACCTCAAGGACTGGCACAGTAGGGGTCCCCCTGGAAACCGTGGGGAGCGGCGAGCACCCCGGCCTGCGAGTGGCCAGCAGGAAGATGTATGCCACGCAGCGCAAGTGCGACCCGGTGGAGCTGTGCAAGCAGAGGGGGCTGCGCAGTGGGAAGCTCACCAAGGACCAGCTGATTGCCCAGCTGGAGGAGAGAGACCGCGTCATTGAACCGGTCCTGGTCTCTGAGGGAAGCAGCCTGGCAGATGCAGCACAGGCATCAGTGTCTGTCCCAGCTGGGAGTGGTCAGCCGGCTGCTGAGGGCTTCCTCAGACCCCCACTTCCTAGGGGGAGGGGGAGGAGAAGCCCAGCAAATACCGAGGGCTCAGCGGCCAGCATGGGATCGTCCCGGCGGAGCTCCCTGTCCCTGGCGCGGATGCGGATGGAACATGACAGGGAGCTGAGACGGGAAGAGCTCGAGTTAAGGAGGCAAGAACTGAAGGAGCGGGAGAACCAGTGTAAACACGAGGAGAACCAGCGCCAGCAGGAGCGGAAGGAGAAGGAGAAGCAACGTAAACATGAGCTGGAACTGGCCCAGCTGAACAACCGTAAGGCCCCGGCTGCGGTGAGTGAGGGGGGACCCAAGTCTACAAAGAGCTTTGATAAGAACTTCCTGGCCCGGCGTAAGGAGGGGGAGGACATAGACACCTTCCTGACGGCCTTTGAGAATGCCTGTGAGCTGCACCGGGTTGACCCTGCAGACAGGATCCCGTTTCTCACCCCCTTACTGGACTCCACCGCCGTGGAGGTGTACAGCCGAATGAGAGGGGCGGAGGCAGGGGACTACAACCTGTTCAAAGAGGCCCTGCTCCGCGAGTTTGGGCTGACCCCGGAGATGTACCGGAAGAGGTTCCGGAGTCAACATAAAACCTGTGAGGTCACATACCTACAACTGGTCAACCGGGCGCAGGGATATGCCCGCAAGTGGACGGCTGGGGCCCAAACTAAAGAGGACCTGCTTGACCAATTCATACTGGAGCACCTGTATGAGCAGTGCCCGTCGGACCTGAGGCTGTGGTTGATGGACCAGAAGCTGGAGAACCCGCAGCACGCAGGCCAGCTGGCCGACCAATTTGTGGACAGTCAGGCAGGGGATAGCAGGGAGGCGTCTCGAAGGAGCAGGTCTGCCTCAACGCAGAGAGAGAGTCACCATGGGACCTCCCATCAGGGGCCTATGGAGAACCCCCACCAAAGGGAAACATCCAGCGTCAGGTCCATCCGACCCACTCGAGGGGACCCACGAGACATGGGCTGCTATCACTGTGGCCAATGAGGCCACATACGGGCCCAGTGCCCCAAGTTCAGGGACAGACCGAGCAGACCCAACCTGCAGAGGGTTGACTGGGTAGAGACCCAGTTGGATGAGGGGCAACATTCCCAGTGTGGAAGCAGGGAAATAATTAACAAGGATTTGAAGGGGATTTTAATGCATGTTAGTCAGTTAGCAAGAGTTAGGCTATACTATAACCCTAATGACGTAAGACTTGTAAAAGCAAAAATAGTGTAGGACAAACAAACTAACTGTGTAAAAAGTTATTATGACCTTGCATTAATAACCAAATATGCAGGCTTGCTTTTTTTAGTAGTAAGACAAATAAAATAGCAGAAAGGCTTATGTATAAACAAATGCAATTGTTTTTTTTTTTACTGTCTGTATTATTGCTAAAAATTGTTTGTAACAAAGGTATAAAGGCTTGCTGTAATTGTTTACCAGTTGAGAGACCTGTCCAGGACTGGGGTGACCCTGTGTCCTAGGGCACTCTCTTCCTCCATTGTAATTACTAAAAAAATAATAAAGTATTTGATTTTGCTGCACCCAAACGAAAAAGTGAGAACTGAGTTTTTCTCCGACAATTTGGGGGCTCGTCCGGGATGGCACGCCCACGGACCCTGAGCAACTACTACGAATCATTCCCCTTCAAACCCCATGGCGCCACATGAGAGGTATGAGACCTTTTGAAATCTCTATTGGGGTATCGAAAGAAAACTGTCCGTGAGGACGTCTGTCTCTGTTGGGCTCACGCCATCTAAACTTATTGACTGTGCAGCAAAATCAAATGCAAAGTGGTATTGGAGAAAGGCCCCAACAAGGTTAGGTATAAAGGCTTGCTGTAATTGTTTACCAGTTGAGAGACCTGTCCAGGACTGGGGCGACCCTGTGTCCTAGGGCACTCTCTCCCTCCATTGTAATTACTAAAAAAATAATAAAGTATTTGATTTTGCTGCACCCAAACGAAAAAGCGAGAACTGAGTTTTTCTCCAACACCAGGAAAGGGGAGTGGGCAGCGTTCCACCTGGGAAAGAGGGAGGAGGGCCCCAGGTCTGCCCCTATGGGGGGCTGGATGCTCCAGACTCCGGGTTTTTGGTTTACAGGGTGGGCACGGGGCTGCCCCTCCGGAAACAGTGACTTGTTCCCCTGGAGGTAGATGGGAGGGAGGTCACCGGGTACTGGGACACGGGCGCAGAGGTGATGCTGGCCCGGCCCGGGGTGGTGGACCCAGATCGGATGGTGCCCAACACCTACCTGACCCTGAGGGGTGTGAGCGGGACCCCATTCAAGGTGCCCGTGGCAAGGGTGCACCTGAAGTGGGGGGACAAGGAGGGCCCCAAGGATGTGGGGGTGCACCCACATTTGCCCACGGAGGTGTTAATGGGGGGGGGGAACCTCGAGGACTGGCCAAGCAACGCCCGGGGTGCCCTGGTTGTGACCTGCAGTCAGAGTCGGCGCAGGGCACTGCGCCCGGACAACAGAAAAGGTACTCTGCCCGAGGTGCAGGACCCTAACCTGGTGCGGGGGGAACGCCCAGGGACACGGTTCAGAGAGGCTGCAGCCTCAGACCCAGCCGGTGAGAGAGAGCAGGTCCCCATCCCTGTCCCAGCTGCCGAGTTCCAGGCCGAGGTGCGAGAAGACCCCTCCTTGTGGAAGATAAGGGACCTGGCCGACCTCGGTGGGGGACAGACCATGGGGGGAGGTGGCCGGAAAAGGTTCCTGTGGGAGAAGAGGTTCCTGTACCGAGAATGGGCTCCCCCAGGGAAAATAGAGTCAGGGGGGATCAGGAGGCAGCTGGTGGTACCCCAGGAGTATCGCCACCAGCTGCTGTGCTGGGCCCATGACATCCCCCTCTCAGGGCACCAGGGAACCTGGCGTACCCAGCAGAGGCTGCTACGGAGCTTTTACTGGCCTGGGGTCTTTCCCCATGTCCGGCAGCACTGCCGCTCCTGTGACCCCTGCCAGAGGCTGAGGAAGGCCCGGGACAAGGAAAAAATGTCTGTAGGACCGTTGCCCAGCACAGAGGAGCCTTTCCAGAGGGTGGCCAAGGTCAAAAGGGGGGTTCTGAACCAAGAGAGCCTGAATCACAGCCCCCCAGCCTGGAACGTGGGGAGAAGGCCCCAGCCCAGCTTGAACCCCAGGGGTATTCGGGTGGGGAAAGGGCGCGGGCGGCATAAGCCTTCCAACCTGCAAACTGCGAGTGCCCTCGAGTCCCCCCGACTTACAGGGGAGTAGGAAACTGGAATGGCCTGGGGTAACTCTTCCTCCATAACTGGGGGGATCCTGGGGCAGCCATGGGAATGTAGGTGGGTTCGAACTTCCCCAGGTCACTGGCTGGAGTGACCCCGCTCAGTTTGGTCTCGAAGGGGGGAGAGGTGCGACCAAGTGGGACTGTTCTTACTGGGGGCTGGGAATGCTGTATTGGTGCCTCAGTGCCCCTGTGCAGTTCTTAATATCTAGGTGGTGGGATCAGGGTGTGGGATTGCTGCAGAGGAAGGGGCCAGTGCACCTGAATGCCTGACCCTCTGTCTCCTAGCAACTGATGGCCTGGGCCCCTCCTCTGCAAAGGTGCTGGCTGAAGGTGTTGGAGACAAAGGGGTCAGGTGACCTCCTGGCCCGGGAGAGGGGGTTGGGCAGACTGGAGCTGGCTGGAAGGAAGGGAAGCACAGACAGGGCTCTGATTCCCCAATGGGGGCTGTGGGGCTCCTGGGGCCCCAAGATGGACCTAACAGGGGGGATCCTGTTATCTGTGCCTGCAAGACTTGTCCTGGACTGTGCTCCTGTCGTCTAAATAAACCTTCTGCTTTACTGGCTGGCTGAGAGTCCTGGTAAATCGCTGAAAGCCGGGGGTGCAGGACCCTGACTCCCCCACACTCCGTGACAGTGGTGCCAGGCCATGGAGAGGTCAGATGATAACTATGATGTGACAGCAGATGGGGAGATGCAGGAAGTTAAGAGCGGCCAGACCTGGTCAGACCAAAGGTCCATCTAGCCCAGTGTCCTGTCTGCCGACAGTGACCAGTGCCAGGTGCCCCAGAGGGAATCATCAAGTGATCCATCCCCTGTCGCCCGTTCCCAGCTTCTGTCAAACAGAGACGTGGGACACCATCCCTGCCCGTCCTGGCTAATAGCCATTGATGGACCCGTCCTCCATGAACTTGTCAGGGACTCGAACCCCGACAGCGAAGTTCGTTGTCTGACCGCAGAGAGACAGGCAACACCAGCAAGGTCCGATCAAAAGCTTTATTGACAAGTGCACGCATCAATAGAGAGCAGCTCGTCTCCAGAGAGAACCAGCCCCCCCTTTACAGCTTAGTATCAGCCTATATAGACAGTTTTATTACGTCATACATCACTCACTTGAGCAACCCACCCCCCTTTGTCTAACAACTGGAAACTAGACACTTTTAATATACACGCATGCCTAGTCTCTATGTCTATAGCATTAGATTAATAATATCTTAACAAACACCAAAAGTTAGGAATGCAGGGGAGTTTTAAACAAGCCGATAACTCAACCAGGGAGTTGGAAGTTAGGGTCCTTATCAGTTCTTCAGACACTATTTCTAACACAGCACAGCTGGTACTATGCCAGGAATGCAACCCCTGGCTTATCTCACTTTCTTTTCAGGGCTTTGTGAGACAATGCTGCTTCTCAGTATTTCCCACTCTGGGATTACCCAGAAACCTCTGTTAGCCTGACTTCAGTCAGGTTGGCATACCTCTTTTGTCTGCTATATCTTTATTCAGGCCTAACAAACTTATCTGGTTATTTTTTTGAACCCTGTTATGGTCATTCTCTGGCAGTGAGTTCCACAGCTTGACTGTGCATTGAGTGAAGAAATACTTCCTGTGGTTTCTTTGAAACCTGCTGCCTCTTCAGTTCATTGGGTGCCCCCTAGTTCCTGTGTTACGAGAAGGAGTAAATAACACTTCCTGATTTGGTTTCTTCACATCAGTCATGATTTTACAGACCTCTGTGGAAGTTACTAGTGGTCCCCCTTAATAGCTTACAAGCCGCCAGTAGGGGGAAGCAGAAGCCTTACGTACACAGTGACCTGAACTTTTTAACTATCTTTTCTCTTCTGCCTCAAAGCAGCGAAATCTTGCTCCAAGCCAGTTTTTACTAACCAGATAACAGAAGCACGGGGGTTTGACACCCACCAATGAAGTGTTAACACGGCATGGTCTTTGTCTGAAAGTGTATAAAAAGCTTGGGAAACTTGTGTGCAGCAGAGTTTTTCTATCTTGATACAGAGCTCTCCTCTCTTCTGCAGAATAAAGCATCTTTTCTTTATCCCTGTCAGGCTGTTATTGGCTCTCAGGTAGGCAGACCCGATATTTCGGTAACACCTCCATTGTATCCCCCCTTAGTCGTCTCTTTTCCAAGCTGGTCGAAAGTCAATGGAGGTGCCGCACTAAGGGAAGAAAAACCAAATGCACAAACGCAGGATGGGGGTAGCTGGGTTGGCAGCAGCACTGCTGGGACGGAGCAGGGAGCTGTGGTGGATCATCGCACCCTCGACATGAGTCAGCGACGCGATGCCGGTGCAAGACAAAAGCAAATGCAACATGCGGCTGCACTACCAGAGGTGCAGCGCGCACGTCCCGGGCGGTGAGAACCGCTCTGCTCGGCGCTGGGCAGGCCGGGAGCTGTGTCCAGTTCTGGTCACCGCTCCATAGACAGGAGGTGGAGACACTGGAAAAAGGATCCAGAGGCGAGCGACAAAGGGGTCACCTCAGCTAGGGCGCCCCCCTCGGGCGGCTGTAACAGGCCTCGGCCAGGATCAGCCCCAGGACGAGCAGGACCGCGGCGCTCAGCCCCAGGCGGGCGATGTTGGCGTGGGTGAAATCCGGGCGCCCCGGGGCGGCTGCTGTGGGGGAAGGGGAGAGTCACTCGGCGGCTCGGAAGGGGAGATCAGCAGCTGGCGCTGCCCTGGGAGCGGAGCCCCCAACCCCCCGTCTGGCAGGTCCGGCTCCGGGGCCTCAGCTTCCCCAACAAGGCGGTTGCCCAGGTGGATGAACTGCCTCTGCCCTGAGCTCCCCCTCCACTCATTCCGCCCCCCTCCCTCCATCGCTCGCTCTCCCGCACCCTCACTCACTCGCTCATTTTCACCGGGCTGGGCAGGGGGTTGCAGTGCGCCAGGGTCCCTTTGCAACCGGGTGTGCGGGTCAAAAACCGGACACCAGGGAACCCGAGCCCCAGGCCCCGCCCGGGCACCCAGCTGGTCCCAGCCCCAGAGCCAGGCCCCCCGGATCCTGTCCATCTCCTGGGACCCCCCAGTAGCTTCCAGGCAGCAACCTACAGGGCAGGAGGTGCCGGAGGAGCTGGGGGGTCTGGTGGTGAGGGAGGGACAGGTTTCTGGGCTCATGCACCAGGAGTCACTGCCCCCGTCCCGCCCAACCAGCCCCAACCCCTGGGGGAGGCTCCTTGGGCAGCATGAGCCTTCCAGGGCTGGTTCGATGGTGATTCCCCCCCAGCCCATGTACCTGGCCCCGCGCTGCCCGGGCGGGTGGGAGCCGGTGCCGCTCCAGGCTGGGTTGGGTCGGTTCCCCCTGCGGGAATGGAACCAGCATCTGTTGAGGTGGGGGGAGGGGCTGAAACACTGACTCGGCGATTGCCCCCCCCCCCAAATCTCAGCTTCAATCATCACTGTTATTCCCGGGGGGACAGGGTGTTTGTGTGGCTGGGGCCTGTGCCATAGGGAGCCACTGGGCCCTGACCCCTCCGTGCATCCCCGGAGCAGGGAGAGCCGTCTGGGGGCCGGGATCCCCCCTTCCTCTGCCCCAAATCTCCAGTGGCTGCTGCTCCCTCCTGGCTGGGGAACCCCCCAGTGACTCTGTCCCCGCTCCCCGGCCGGGTGTCCCCTCTGCTGGGCCCAGGGATCAGGGCAGAGCCTGGCTCTGAGCGTCCCATTGGTGCAGAGCCCGCGGATGACCCGGCTGGGTGTGGGGCTGGGAGCGGGGACATGGAGCCGGGCCCCTCACCTGCTACCACCAGCTCCACGGTATCGCTGGGCTGCGAGGAGACGAAGGGCTCTGGCCAGGGCTGGTAGCTGCAGCTGTAGTTTCCTCCGTGCTGCCGGCCCACGCTGGGGATGCGGAACTCGGCCCCATCCCAGGCATGGCCCATCTGTTGCTGCGGGTTCAGGTCTCCAGCCTTGTGCAGGAAGAACCTCACGTACCTCATGTATCCCATGTACCAGTGCGGACCCTGACACCAGATGGTGATGTCTGCCCCTGGGGCGATGACCCCGGTGGGGCTCAGGGAGATGGAGGGTCTGGGAAATCTGGGATCTGCGCACAGGAGACAGACACTGAGAGCCAGACCCAGGCACCCACCCAGCCCTGGCCTCCCCGGCCTCCCCCAGCCACTGGCAGATCCAGGGGCCCCCGGGCAGAGATTCTCTCCCAGATCCCAGAGTTCCCCCCACCCAGAATCCCGGCCCTGCGAGCTGGGCTCCCAGCCCCACAGACACGAGCCGCGGCTCCCTAGTGCTTGGGATCCTCATATGCCGTGTGTGGCCTCTGCCTCACTCACTGCCCTGCACAGAGCGACTCCCGGGCTGGTCTCTGGCGCTGGCACCGCAGGCCCAGGGTTGCCGGTGCCCAGTTTTCATCCGGAAAGTGGGTTGAACAGGGAACCTGGCAGTGCCGCTGACCGGACACTAAACCTGATTCCCTGCAGTACCCGGCCTCTGCCACCAGGGGGCGGGAAGAGCAGCTGCTGCTGGAGCCTGGAGGAGCAGTGGAGCCACTCAGCAGGGGCCCTGCCCCACTCCCTGTCCCACTCCCCATCCCCATCCCAGCAGCACAGCTCCCCTCCCCAGCCTGCCCTGCTCACACCCACCTGCTCCCCCTCCCCCCCATCTCCTGAGCGTGGGTCCCCCTACCTGCCACAGTCATCCTCACCCGCCCCGCTCCCCCATCCTGCCCCATTTCCTGCCCCCCTCACCTCCACCCCACAGCATGGCTCTCCCTTTCCCACCTTCCCCCAACCGGCCCCACTCACCCCCCACCGCTCCCCTCCCCATTCTCTGTTCCACCCCCACCCCAGGCGTGAGTCCCTTCCCTTGCAACACTCACCCCCACCCCAGGGCACGGCTCCCCCAACCCTCACCTGCCCCACTCACCCCCACCCCCAGAGCACAGCTCCCCTCCCCTACTCACCCTCACCCCGGTGTGGCTTTCCCTCCCCTGCCCTGCCCCAACCAACCCCACCCTCAGAGCCTGGCTCCGCCTCCCCACCCTCACCCCTGGAGCCTGGCCGGGGGAGGGTGGTGGAGAGAGCAGGGAATGACGATGGGGGGGGGGGGGGGGAAGAGGACCAGGGGGCGGGGCCTTGGGGAAGAGGTGGAGCATGGGGTGGGAGAGGTTCCTGCACTCAGTGTCCAGTTTTCACAAATTGGAAAGTTGACACCCTAGCATGGCCTGAGCCCCCCCCCAGGAAGGGAGTCACCCCCTGGGAGGCAGGGAGGGGTCATTATCCCCATTCTACATGGGGGAAACTGAGGCACAGACAGAGTCACTTTCCTCAAAAAGCAGCAAAGAGTCTTGTGGCACCTTATAGACTAACAGACGTTTTGGAGCATGAGCTTTTGTGGGTGAATGCCCACTTCGTCGGATGCAAGTAGTGGAAATATCCAGGGGCAGGTTTATATATGCAAGCAAGAAGCAAGCTAGAGATAACGAGGTTAGATCAATCAGGGAGGATGAGGCCCTGTTCTAGCAGCTGAGGTGTGAAAACCAAGGGAGGAGAAACTGGTTCTGTAGTTGGCAAGCCATTCACAGTCTTTGTTTAATCCTCAGCTGATGGTGTCAAATTTGCAGATGAACTGGAGCTCAGCAGTTTCTCTTTGAAGTCTGGTCCTGAAGTTTTTTTGCTGCAGGATGGCCACCTTAAGATCTGCTTTTGTGTGGCCAGGGAGGTTGAAGTGTTCTCCTACAGGTTTTTGTATATTGCCATTCCTAATATCTGATTTGTGTCCATTTATCCTTTTCCTTAGAGACTGTCCAGTTTGGCCGATGTACATAGCAGAGGGGCATTTCTGGCATATGATGGCATATATTACATTGGTGGCCATGCAGGTGAATGAACCAGTGATGGTGTGGCTGATCTGGTTAGGTCCTTTGATGGTGTTGCTGGTGTAGATATGTGGGCAGAGTTGGCATCGAGGTTTGTTGCATGGATTGGTTCCTGAGCTAGAGTTACTATGGTGCGGTGTGCAGTTACTGGTGAGAATATGCTTCAGATTGGCAGGTTGTCTGTGGGTGAGGACTGGCCTGCCACCCAAGGCCTGTGAAAGTGTGGGATCATCTGTTTCCTTATTTCCTCGTGCGGGTACTGTAGTTTTGAGAATGCTTGGTGGAGATTTTGTAGGTGTTGGTCTCTGTCTGAGGGGTTAGAGCAGATGCGGTTGTACCTCAGTGCTTGGCTGTAGACAAACAGATCAGCAGAGCCAGACGTGTACCCAGAAGCCTCCTACTACAAGACAAACCCCAGAAAGAAACCAACAGGACTCCACTGGCCATCACATAAAGTCCCCAGCTAAAACCCCTTTTACAGATCCAGACTAACACGGCTACCCCTCTGATACTTCACTTTCCTCAGTGAGCTCCCAGGGGCAGGGACTGTCTCCTCACTCTGTGTTTATGCAGCGCCTGACACAACAGGGCCCTGATCATAGCGGGGGCCCTACATGCTCCCCCGACACAAAGGATCCAGCGCTATTGAGGTCAGTGTTTGCAGACCTCTCCACTAACTGTGGGTGTCTTGGTTTGTGGGCGCTTGGCCTGAGATCCCCCAAGGTTGAGCCCCCCCCCCAAGGAAGGACACTTATGAAAACCGCGACGTGCTCCCATCACACAGAATCTGTGGCCGCGCCAGGAGCTGGGCCAGATCTCCTGGGTCGCAGCCCAGCACCATGTTGTCACGGAGTGTGGGGGAGTCCGGCCCTGCACCCCTCTTCCTGAACTCACAGTGACTCTCAGCCAGCCAGTAAAACAGAAGGTTTATTGAACAACAGGAACACAGGATACAGCCCAGCTTGTGTTCAGAGCCAGGACCCCTCAATCTGGCCTTTCTGGGGGGTTCAGGGTGCTTGGATCCCAGCCTAGGATCCCCTGAAAACCCACCACCCAGCTCCCAAACCGAAGACTCCTCCCTGTCATCCCCTGCCCGACTGTCCACATATTGGTCGGCCAGCCGGCCTGCGTGCTGCGGGTTCTCCGGCTTCTGGTCCATCAACCACCGCCTCAGGTCGGATGGACACTGCTCATACAGGTGCTCCAGTACGAATAGGTCAAGCAGGTCCTCTCTAGTTTGGGCCCCAGCTGTCCACTTGCAGGTGTACCCCTGCGCCCGGTTGACCAGTTGTAGGTATGTGACCTCCCGGATCTTATGTTGACTCCGGAACCTCTCCCGGTACATCTCCGGGGTCAGCCCAAACTCGCGGAGCAGGGCCTCTTTGAACAGGTTGTAGTCCCCTGCCTCCGCCCCTTTCATGCAGCTGTACACCTCCACGGCGGTAGAGTCCAGTAAGGGGGTGAGGAACTGGATCCTGTCTGCAGGGTCAACCCGGTGCAGCTCACAGGCATTCTCAAAGGCCGTCAGGAAGGTGTCTATGTCCTCCCCCTCCTTACGCCGGGCCAGGAAGTTCTTATCAAAGCTCTTTGTAGGCTTGGGCCCCCCCTCACTCACCGCAGCCGGGGCCTTACTGTTGTTCAGCTGGGCCAGGACCAGCTCATGTCTGCGCTGCTGCTCCTTCTCCCTCTCCTCGTATTCGCGTTGTTTCTCCTTCTCCCTCTCCTCGTATTCGCGTTGCTTCTGCTTCTCCTCCAGCTCACGCTGGCTTTGTCTCTCCTCACGTTCCCTCTGTCTCTCCTCATATTCCCTCTGTTCCTTACGCTCCTCCAGCTCTCTCAGTTTTATCTCTCTCTCCAAGTCCAGCCGCCTGCGCTCCACGGAGGCCGAGCGTCGCCGGGACAATCCCCGGCTGGGGGGGGAGCTTCGCTGGGCCGATCCCCTGCTGGCCGGGGGGGGGGTCACGGTGCCCTCGGTAGCTGGGCTCCTCCTCCCCCTAGGCCTAGGGGTGGGAGGTCTCGGGAGCCCTCAGCGGCCGGCTGACCACTCCCAGCGGGGACAGACACTGGTGCCTGCGCTGCATCTGCCTGGCTGCTTCCCTCAGAGACAGGGACCGGTTCATTCCTGCAATCTCTCTCCTCCAGCCGGGCAATCAGCTGGGCCTTGGTGAGCTTCCCACAGTGCAGCCCCCTCTGCTTGCACAGCTCCACCAGGTCGCACTTGCGCTGCTTGGCAAACATCTTCCTGCTGGCTGCTCGCAGGCTGGGGTGCTCGCCGCTCCCCACGGGTTCCAGGGGGACCCCTAGTGTGCCAGTCCTTGAGGTCACCACCTCTCTGCCAGGGTCGAGCTGCAGACTCCTCCGCCCCTGGAATCGCTCGCTGTGATCCCCCGGGGGACCCTGTTACTGCAAAGTCCTTCTCGCTGGTCACACTCTCCCAGGGGTTAATCGCCCCTTCGTTTTACTGCTCCCCAGTCACTTACTGCAGGAAGCGCCGTCCACGGGGTGCAGTCGATCCCACCCCTGCCACCAGTTGTCACGGAGTGTGGGGGAGTCCGGCCCTGGGAAGCAGCCTGGCTCTGAGCATCCCATTGGCACCGAGACCCATGAGGGTCTGGCTGGGGGTGGGGCTGGGAACGGGGAAGCTGATCCGGGCCCCTCACCTCTCACCACCAGCTCCACGGGGTCGCTGGGGTATGACATTGCGAATGGCTCTGATCGGCTGTGATAGGAGTAGCTGTAGCTCCCGCCGGCTCACGTTGCTGATGGGAAACACAACCTCCAACCCTACCGAATCCACAGATGGGAAATGACGTTTGTCATGGAGTCCCTGGACGATGCTCTGGAACTGCTCCCCACCAAGCCAGGCAGGACTCTGGGGAGCCTCCTCTCCCTTGGAGCAGACTTGTTCAGGGCAAGAAGCTCACACGGCTTCACCTCCTGGGTCTCTCCCTGGAGCATTCAGCATCCTCTGCCCCTCCGTGCGCTTCCCACAGCGAGTCCACCCAGGCAGGGTCCTGGGGAAGCCACAGGGTCCTGCCCCCCCACTTCGCAGTCAGACGTGACTCTCAGCCAGCCAGTAACACAGAGGTTTATTTGATGACAGGAACACGGTTTAAAACAGAGCTTGTAGGTACAGCGAACCGGACCCCTCAGCTGGGTCCACTATGGGGGGCAGTGAGCCAGACCCCCACGTCTGCACTTCACTCCTCGTCCCCAGCCAGCCCCAGACTGACACCCCACTCCAGCCCCAACTCCTCTGCTCAGCCCCTTTCCCGGGCCAGGAGGTCACCTGATCTCTTTGTCTCCAACACCTTCAGTTGGCACCTTTGCAGAGAAGGGGCCCAGGCCATAAGTTGCCAGGAGACAGAGTGCCAGGCATTTAGGTGCACTGGCTCTTTGCTCTGCAGCAACCACACACCTTTATCCCACCACCTAGATATTAACAACTGCAGAGGGGACACTGAGGCATCAACACAGTATTCAGAGAAAACGTTAAGAACATTTCCACTTCGTCACAATGTTGCACTTTATTCAGCATGAACCACACGCCCTGGCGCAGCCCCGGACACCGGACAGTCATGGCTCCCCCCACGGAGACCCCCCCCCACTGGGGCTCAGGGAGATGCTGGGTTTGGGGTAGCTGGGCTCTGCAGAGGGAAGCAGACAGGCCGTGAGTCACAGGCCCCGTCACTCACTCCTGGGGCCTGTCCTCACCACGCGGCCTCAGTGGTGGGTCAGACCCGGCGGCCCTGGGGACGGGCTCCTGGATCCCTTTCCACAGGGGCCAGAGTTTCCTCTGAGCCCTGGGCTCACAGCATGAGACACGGAGCAACCCCAGCCCCTGGGGCCCAGAGCTCTGCTCCCCGGTGGGTGACAGGCCAGGCCAGTCTCCAGGGTCCATTCACTCCCTGGCTTCTCTGCTGGGAGGGCTGGGAGCAGGACTCCTGGGTTCTCTGCCCGGCTCTGGGAGGGGAGTGGGGTCTAGTGGGGAGAGCAGGGGGGATGGGGGCCAGGACTCCTGGGTTCTGTGCACAGCACCACCACTGACTTGTAGGGGACTGTGCAAGTCTCTACTATACACTGAGGTTTATAACTTTCAGCTCTGCCCAGCACCCCCGTCACAGCGTGTGTGGGGAGACTAAGCTCCGCGCAGTCCTGGGCTCCCCCCTCACTCACCGCAGCCGGGGGCCCGCTGCCCCTCAGCCTCGCCCGTTCCAGCTCATGATGACGCTGTCGCTCTTTCTCCTCCAGTTCCCGCTGTCTTTGTCTCTCCTCATGTTCTCTCTGTCTCTCATGATCCTCCAGCTCTCTCAGTTTTAGCTCTCTCCCATTCCAGCCGCTTGCGCTGCACGGATGCCAAGCGTCGCCGGGACCATCCCCTGCTGGGGGGTGAGCTTCGCCGGGATGATCCCCTGCTGGCCGGGGGAGGGGGGTCACGGTGCCCTCCGTATTTGCTGGGCTCCTCCCCGCCCTTCCCCCAGGCTGCTGCCCTCAGAGACAAGGATCAGTTCATTCTAGCAATCTCGCTCCAGCTGGGCAATGAGCTGGTCTTTGGTGAGCCTCCCTCTGCGCAGCCCCCTCTGCTTGCACAGCTCCACCAGGTCACACTTACGCCGCTTGGCAAACATCTTCCTGCTGGCTGCTCACAGGCTGGGGTGCTCATCGCTCCCCATGGTTTCCAGGGGGACCCCCAGTGTGCCAGTCCTTCAGGTCACCACCTCTCTGCGAGGGTCGAGCCGCAGACTCCTCCACCCCTGGGACCGCAATCCCCCGGGGGACCCTGTTACTGCAAAGTCCTTCTCTCTGGTCACACACTCCCAGGGGTTAATCGCCTCCTGAAACCGTCTCTCTCCGACTCTTCAGCACGCCTGGTTCCCGTCAATCCCCCTTCATTTTACTGCTCCCCAGTCACTTACTGCAGGAAGCCCCGTCCATGGGGTGCAGTACATCCCACCTTTGCCACCAGTTGTCACGGAGTGTGGGGGGACACAGGGCCCTGCACCCCCGGCCTCCTGCGATTCACCAGGACTCTCAGCCAGCCAGTAAAGCAGAAGGTTTATTTAGACGACAGGAGCACAGTCCAACACAGGTCTTGCAGGCACAGACAACAAGGCCCCCTTTAGTTAGGTCCATCTGGGGCCCCAGGGAGGCCCATTGGGAAGCCCAAGCCCCATCGGGTGCCCCTCTCCATTTCCCAGCCAGCTCCAAACTGATGAAACTCCCTCCAGCCTCTCACTCAGCCTCCCCCCGGCTCCTCCCCCAGCCTTTGTCCTTTGTCCAGTTTCTGGGGCACAGGTGTCACCTGGCTCCAACCCCCCATCCTGGGTTCTCAGGTTACATGCTCAGGTGTCCTCCCTTCCCCAGTGCAGCCGTCCCAGCACAGCTCCCCTGCAACCTTCCCAGGCCAATACTCCTCACTCAGCATTCACCTGGCACAGCCAGAACATTCCCACTTCCTCACACCCCCTAACTGATGTGCTGCCTGGAACCCCCCCCCCCCACACACACATACACTCTGCAGCTCCCCCTGGGAAGGGGTCCTGCTCCCTGAGCCCTGAATCTCCAGCTGCTGCTTCTCCCCGCTGGCTGGGGAACCCCCCAGTAACTCCGTCCCCCCTCCCTGATGGGCGTCCCCGTCTGGTGGGCCAAGGTTCCAGCTGGGGGTGGGGCTGGGAACGGAGACACTGATCCAGGCCCCTCTCCTGCTCCCACCAGCTCCACGGGGTGGCTGGGCTCCGACCAGGTGTGGGGATCCGAGCTGGGGGGACAATAGCAGGTGTAGCTGCCTCCCTCTGCCCGGCTCACTTTGGGGAGGGGAAATTTGACCCCAGCCGAGTCCTCGCCCAGCGCTGCTGCGTTCCTGGCCCCAGCCTTGTACAGAGCAAAGTGCAGACCCTGGCACTGACCCCAACGCCGGATGGTTGCAGCTCCCCCTAGGGTGACCCCCCGACACACACTGGGGCTGAGGGAGATGGAGGGTCTGGGGGAGCTGAGCTCTGCAGTGGGTGGGAGACGGGGCGTGAGACAGACCCCAGCACGGCCACTGCGCCCCGTCCCCAGCGAGGAGTGTCAGCGACGGGGCAGAGACAGGGTCAGGGTCTCCCCTGAGATCCATGGGGCCGAGATATCCCCCATCCCCGCAACCTTCACTGGCTGGGCTGGACGTCCCATTGGCTGTGTGCCAGGGCTCACGGAGACCCCCTGGGGCCTGGCTGGGGGTGGGGCTGGGAGCCGAGGTGCTGGGCTGGGCCCCTCACCTGCTACAATGATCTGCACAGGGTCACTGGGCTCCGAGTAGGCAGGTGGGTCTGTTCTGTTGCTATAACGACAGGTGTAGCTGCCCTTGTGTTCCCATCTGGCGCTGGTGATGGGAAATTCAGCCTCAGAGCCGGCAGGGTCTGTGTAAGCCGTATAGTTCCCAGCTCCATCCTTGTAGAAGAGGAACCTCATGCCCAGGAGCTGATGCCAACACCGGATGGTGACGTTTCCCCCCACGGGGATCACCCCACCGGGGCTGACGGAGATGGAGGGTTTGGGGTAGGACCCCTCTGGAGTCACAAACAAACAGGCAGTAAGTGGGGGTGACACAAACCGCGTCCGTCTGATTCAACCCTCTGCCCATCTGTCGCTCCAGCGTTTCACCCCCTGCCCGTCCCTGGGGTGCAGCCCGGCCCCGTGGCTCACAGCCGGGGAGAGACACAGGAGGGGAAAGGAGATTTCCAGTCTCAGATTCCTTCTGTTCTCCAGGGTCAATTCAGCCCTGCCCCCGCTGCAGTCAGGGGTGACTCTGGACTGACCCCCAAAGAGTTGAGATCAAAACCTGTCCCTGCCCCCATCGCAGTCAGGCGGTGAATTGGGATCTACCCTGTGGGGTTCCTGGTCTAAATTTGGGTTATTTGAGCAAGCAGCTCCCAGGACAGGCCCCCTAAGAAAACATGTTTACAAAATCCCCCAGTTGTTCTAACAGGTGCCCATCCCTGTAATGAGTGGGGCGAGGTCTCAGACCCCACCTCTGGGGCATGTGTCTGACAGGATCATCCCATTGGTGCCCCTCACCCCCACCCACATCCCTTGTCCTTAATGCGGAAATTCCCCCAGCTGCCCCATTCCCCACAGATACTCACGTCCCGACACCCTGCTACACCCGGCCAGCCAGCAGCCTGGAAAGGAGATGGGTTGTTAGGGACCAGATCTCAGAGCAAATGGATCCTACATTGGTCTCAGATCCCACTATGGGCACACGCCCTGGCTGTCTCCGATACTCACCGAGGAGGAGGACGGTGAGAGCAGACGCCATGACGGGGTAGTGGGGGGCCCCTCAGCGCTGCCACCAACACCCCAGTGCTGAGCTCCACCGAGCCTGAGGCCCGAGTGCGAGCGGAATGAGGAACTGCGCCGGGGGCTGCAGCCCCAGGAAGCCTGTGATGCGCTCGGCCCCTTTCTTCCCATCAGATGGTTTCTCTGCAATCTCCAGCCCAAATCTACCACGGTCAGAGCAAAGCCAGCTCCCTGCAAGGCCCAGCAAACCACTTCCCCTCCTGCAGCTGCCTGGTTCTGCCCCCCTCCCCCCATCACATCCCAGCCCCACATGGGAGCTGCCCAGTCCAGGGACCAGCTAGGAAAAGGGGAAATCTCAGGAGGCGTCAAGAGGTGCCCAGGCTGCACTGACCTTTTCCACCAGGCCTCCCTGGAGCAGCAGCTCAGCACAGAGGAGGGCACCTCCCTCCTCAACACACACACACACAGTGCCACCCACGGAGCGGCCCTCTCCCATGGAGCAGGGCAGAGATTCCTTCCTGACCCAGCTGGGGCCCAGTGCCCGCCCTGGAGCATGAGGGTGGAGGGGCCTGGACAACCTCCTTCCCAGGTAGTGTCACTGAAGATGCTGTTTTTAGCTGAGTGATGTGGCACAGAGACAGGGCGGGGCCTGGGAGGGTTTGTGGTTTCCGGCCCCAGTAATGGGGGGCGGGAGGGGTAAATGTAGATCCTGACTTGTTAAAGGAGCAGTGGATAAATCAGCCACAGGGGAAGTCTGACCAGACCCGGCGCTCGCTTCCTGTTTCAGCTACTGCCAGTGTAACTCTGTGTTATCCCCGGGGGGACAGGGTGTTTGTGTGGCTGGGGCCGGTGCCGGCTCAGCAGCCACTGGGCCCTGACGCCTTTGTGCTTCCCCAAAGCGGGGACAGCCGTCTGGGGGCTGGGATCTCTCCCCAAATCTCCAGCAGCTGCTGCTCCCCCCTGACTGGGGAATCCCCCAGCGACTCCGTCCCTGCTCCCCGGCCGGGTGTCCCCTCTGCTGTGCCCAGGGCAGAGCCTGGCTCTGAGCATCCCATTGGTGCAGAGCCCCCTGACGACCCGGCTGGGTGTGGGGCTGGGAGCTGGGACGGCTAAGCCAGGCCCCTCACCTGCTACCACCAGCTGCACGGTGTCGCTGGGCTGTGAGGAGACGAAGGGCTCTGACCGGGGCCGGTAGCTGCAGCTGTAGCTCCCTCCGTGCTGCCGGCCCACGCTGGGGATGCGGAACTCGGCCCCGGCCCCAGCAGGGTCCATGTGTCGCTGCAGGTTCAGGTCTCCAGCCTTGTGCAGGAAGAACCTCACGTCCCGGAGCTGCCCCTGACACCGGATGGTGACGTCTGCCCCTGGGGCGGTGACCCCATTGGGGCTCAGAGAGATGGAGGATCTGGGTAAGCTGGGATCGGCGCACAGGAGACAGACACTGAGAGCCAGACTCAGGCACCCACCCAGCCCCATCCACTGGCAGATCCAGGGCCCCCGGGCAGAGATTCTCTCCCAGATCCCAGAGTTCCCCCCACCCAGAATCCCGGCCCTGCGAGCTGGGCTCCCACCCCACAGACACTGAGCCGTGGCTTCCTAGTGCTTGGGATCCTCATATGCCGTGTGTGGCCCCTGCCTCATCCACTGCCCTGGACAGAGCGACTCACGGGCTGGTCTCTGGCGCCGGCACCGCAGGCCCAGGGTTGCCGGGAAAGTGGGTTGAACAGGGAACCTGGCAGTGCCGCTGACCAGACACTAAACCTGATTCCCTGCAGTACCCGGCCTCTGCCACCAGCAGAGGGGAAGGAGATTTCCAGTCCCTGATTCCTTCAGTTCTTCAGGGTCAATTCAGTCCTGCTCCCGCTGCAGTCAGGAGTGACTCCGGATTGACTCTGGGGAAGCTGAGATCAGAACCCGGCCCTGCCCCCACTGCACTCAGGGGGTGAATTGGGATCTACCCTGTGGGGTTTCTGATCCAAATTTGGGTCCTTTGAGCAAGCGGCTTCCAGGACAGGCTCCCCCACAAAAAAAATACACGTTTGCAAAATCCCCCGGTTGTTCTAACATTTTCCTGCCCACCCCTGGGGCTCAGACTCCGGCTCTGCTCGCCCCAAACCGCTCTCAGCCGCTGGGGATTTAGCTCCGCTCTGCACGGTGCCGGGGGCCCCTTTGGGGACGGGATATTCCCAAAGCTGCTCAGGGGACGTTCCGAACGCCGGGCCGGGCTGAGCCTGACCCACGAGCAAAGCAGTGACGCGTGTGCAGCAAGCCGAGGGGGAGACACAACGGGGCCTTGCTCCAGTCCCTCTGCGTGTCCACGTCTTACAGCCCTGCTCTGCCTGACCCGTTCCCCGGGCTCCTGCCAGCTCCCCGGGCACAGTGCGGGGGCGCTGCGGGGGGGCTGGTGCCTTCACTCTGTATTTCCTGCTTTGAGTGCAGGTGAATTCACCCTGTGTGGTGCCCATCCCTGTAATGAGTGGGGCAAGGTCTCAGTCTCATATCTGGGTGTGAAGGGGAACAGGGGTCTGACAGGATCATCCCCTTGGGGGATTTGCACCCCTCCCCACACCCATGTGCCTCGTCCTTAATGTGGAAATTCCCCCAGCTGCCCCATTCCCCACAGATACTCACCGCCTGATACCCTGCTCTGCCCGGCCAGCCAGCAGCCTGGAAAGGAGACAGGTCGTTAGAGACCAGATCCCAGAGCAACTGGATCCTCCCTGGAGCTGCAGCTCAGAGCAGAGGAGCCCCCGCCCACCACCACAGGGTCCCCCACAGCGTGACCCTCTCCCATGGATCGGGGCAGAGATTCCTTCCTGACTTTGCTGGACCCAGCGCCTGCCCTGGAGCATGAGGGTGGAGGGGCCTGGCCAACCTCCTTCTCAGGTTCCCTGGCTGCAGATGCTGTTCTTAGCCCAGTGGTGTGGGACAGAGACAGGATGGGGGGTTGGAGGGGTTGTGGTTTCCGGCTCCTGTGACAGGGGGAGGGGGGGATACATTTACATCCTGAGTTGTTAAACAAACAGCTGATAAAGCCTCAACAGTGGAAGTCTGCCCAGAGCTGTCACTCGCTTGCTGTCTCTGCTACTGCCAGTGAAACTCTGCGCAAACCTAATGCCCCAGCACCAGGGCCGGATTTAGGGGCAGGCGACCGCCTGGGGTGCCAGGCATGGGGGGCTCCAGGCTCAGGGTGCTGGTTTTCCTGTTAGCGACAAAAGGGAAAATCGAATGTTGGAAGTAAAATGTTTCAGAAGAAAAATTCCAGTGGGAGTTTTTTTCTCTCTCGTTGACTCTGCTCAAGCGTCTGTCGAAGAAAGGTTCGGACCAATGAAGCACCATGAAAAGACCTGGGGAGGGTTGTACAACTTTAGTAAGCGGCCGGCAGACAGGAAATCATGGCTGAGCCATTTTACGGACCTTCACCGGGCGCTGACGCATGGGGACTGTTCGGACGTCAATGACAAAGACCTCTCTGTCGAATCGGACAACGTCTGTCACGCTTTGCCACACGGGACGCGCTCCCCACTCCAAGTTCTCCACCACACGCGTGAGGCAGAGCTGCAGGACACTGCTCCTAATGTGTGAGCAGCTCTGAGGATTCTGCTCACGCTGCTGGTCACCGTCGTGTGTGGTCAGCGGAGCTTTTCGAAGCTCAGGGTCATTAAAACGTATCTGCGATCGCCGATGGCCAATGAGAGACGGACGTCGCTGGCTGTTTTATCGCTTGAAAATGCCACTGGACGGTCTTTGGCTCCCCCTCGGATGCTGCACTTCAGTTCGCACGAGCAAAGGTGAGAAAAGCGACTTTTTGAACTAAAGGACCAGGGGTAACATTCTCAGGCTGTCACCTGCGGTAACACGATTTAATGCTGGTTGGGGCACAGGTCAAGTCCTTGATGTTTGTGACGGGTTGTTTCACAGAAACCCCCTTGGGAACTGACAGCTCATGTGCCATGACTACTTCTGCCCCTGCTTTCCCTGCCAGCCTGGGACTCCAGCACCCTGTCTTGCTGAGCCAGCCACGCCCGTCTGCTCCAACACAGACCCAGGGTCTGAACCACGTGCCCGGAGCTTCAGACTTAGCTGAAAGCAGCTTACAGAAGTGTTCCTGTCTTTAACACTGAGATGCCCAACTCCCAATGGAGACTAAACCCCAAATAAATCCGTTTTACTCTGTATAAAGCTTATGCAGGGTAAACTCATAAATTGTTCGCCCTCTAAAACACTGAGAGAGAGATATGCACAGCTGTTTGCCCCCGTCCTGGGTATTAATACATACTCTTGTTGGGGACCCTGGTACCCCAAACGGCAAGGTTCGTTGTCTGACCGCGAGAGAGACAGCCAACACCAGCAAGGTCCAAACAGAAAGCTCTTTATTGAAGGGTGCACAGCAGCAATAAAGAGCCAGCTCGTCTCCTAAAGAGAACCAGCCTACTCTTTACAACTACGTACAGGTTATATAGACAGTTCCGTCGCGTCACAGATTATTCATTTCACACAACCCATATCTCACCCCCCTTTGTTTAGTAACAAAAAACCCTAGTAACAAAGCACATCTATCTTTCTTTATAATGTAAGCAAGTCGCGATGCCCCAGCAACTTTCTTATCAGCATGGTTGCCAAGCCCCAGAAACTGGAAGACAGGAGTTAAGAACGGACCTAAGACAGAAACAGGGAGTGAATACAGGGAGGCTGGCTCCTTATCAGTTCCTCAAACGAACTGTTCCTAACCCAGCACATCCGGTATTATGCCAGGAATGCAGCCCCTCTTGTATCTCACTTTTTCCCAGCTCTGTGAGAGACATGCTGCTCCTCTGTATTTTTCCACTCAGGGATTACCCAGAAACCCCTGGTTAGCCTGAGTTCGGTCAGGTTGGCATAACTGGTTTTGTGCTACATCTCTATTCAGGCCTAACACTCTGGGTTAATTGATAAGTAAAAAGTGATTTTATTAAGTACAGAAAGTAGGATTTAAGTGGTTCCAAGTAGTAACAGCCAGAACAAAGTGAATTACTGGACAAAGTGGGGGATTTTCTGGTTTTTTCCTTGTTTTTCCAATGGTTGCATGCAGAGGGGGTGGGACTCAGTTTCCCTGGGTGTTACTGGTTTAACGAGGTGAAGGGAGAGGGAGTTTGTTGGTACCAAGGACCGGAGAGGGAAGGTGGGACCCCAGCCAATGGTCTGGAGGATGGAGACCCCAGCAACCGGGGACCTGACAACCCGATGGCCCAGCTCAGGAGTCACAGCACAGGCCTGGCCTCCCTCAGCACAGCACATCCCAGTCTCCCCTGCATCCAGGTGGGCTCTGCCTGCTCCCCATCTCCAGCCCAGAGCCCCAGCTAGGCCTCTGATATCCCCGGCCCCAAGCCCCATCTCTGTCCATTGTCTTCTGTCCAGGGAAACAGGGTCAGAAAATGGGTCACCTGGGCCTCCTCTCCTCTCTTCTGTCCTCCGGCCCCTCTGGCTGGAACCGGCTGGTCAGGTCACCAGGGTCCTGTCTTCGCAGCCCATTGTTCTGCCACTGGCCAGAACCGGCTGCGATCCCCGAGCTGGGCCTCCGGGTCACCAGGTCCCCAGTCACTGGGGTCTCCATCCTCCAGGCCATTGGCTGGGGTCCCAAGTTCCCTCGCTGGTTCTCTGCAACAACAAAACTCCCTCTCCCCTTCCCTTGTTAAATGAGTAGCACTGAGTCCCACCCCCTCTGCATGCAAACCATTGGAAAACCAAGGAAAAAACAAGAAAATCCCCCACTTCATCACACAACGTCACACAAGTCAGCGGGGGTTCGATCCTGGTGTGCCACTGTCAGATTGGGAGCTGCTGGGGGGGATTCTCTGGGGCAGGGGTGTTTCGGAGCAGGGGGGGTTGTGCCGGTGTCTCAGCACCCCGAGGGGAAGCAGCTTGTCCCCTGAGGAGATTCTCTTCTCTGGACGGCGGGATCCAGGCTCCTGGGGGTGCAGAGAGATGGCGGGTTAGAGGGGCCCATGTCGCCCAGAGCCCAGCCCCTGGGGGGAGCAAGGGGCACAGAAGGGGGGGGGTCACCTCACCTAGGGCACCCCCCCTCGGACGGCTGTAACAGGCCTCAGCCAGGATCAGCCCCAGGACGAGCAGGACCACGGCGCTCAGCACCAGGCGGGCGATGTTGGTGTAGGTGAAATCCAGGCGCCCTAGGGGGGAAGGGGAGAGTCACTCAGCAGCTCGGACGGGGAGATCAGCAGCTGGTGCTGCCCCGGGAGTGGAGCCCCCAACCCCCTGTCTGGCAGCTCTGGCCCAGCCCCCCTCTGGGGGTCTCCCAGGCGCTGCGGCTCTGGGGCCTCCCTGGGACCAGACCCCCTCAGGGGAGGCCACTTCCTGCTGTCCTGGGGGCTGAGCCTCAGCTTCCCCGGTGAAGGGGGTTCCCAGGTGGACGAACTGCCCCCCGAGACATCCAGCACCCCAGGACTGGGCCAGGGGATGGGGCCAATCAGAGCCTCAGGGTCCCAGCCCCCCAGAACAGGGAACCACCCCAGCTCCCTGTCCCCCATAGGACCCCTCTCTCCTCTCCCACAGGTGCCTCTGCCCGGGTATCTCAGCTGCTGACAAACACAGCCAGGCAGTGCGCAGGGGGCTGGCACGTTACCCACTGTCCCCCACACTCGGGCGGTGCCCAGGGCTCTGGGAACCAGGGGAAGACAGAGGCAGCAGAACCTCTATTGGGGGGAGGGTCAGGGGCTCCCCTGAGACCCCGGGGGGGGGGGGGAAAGCACGAACAGAGGGAATTCTGGGTAATGCTCACTCCTATTGCCAGGGGGATGTCATGTGGCCCAAGAGGGGTGGGGTGGGGGGTTGTCCCAGGACTCTGGCACCCCCCCCAATTTCACAGCCCAGCCCCTCAGATTCTGCCCTTCCCCTGGGATCCCCCAGCAAATTCCAGGCCGCGACCTGCAGAGCAGGAGGCATCGAGGGAGCTGGGGGTCTGGGGCTGCCCCTCCCCCAACCAGCCCCAACCACCCCAGGGCACCACGACCTGTTTCCACAGCAATTGCGCCCCCACCCGGGCCCAAACTCATCTATGGGTCCCAAGAACGGGAGCAACTTGGGGGAACATCCCCCTGGGAAAAGCTGTTCTGCAGCTCCCCCTGCGGGTAGGGATCCCCCCTGCCTCTGCCCTGAACCTCCAGTGGCTGCTGCTCCCCCCTGGCTGGGGAACCCCCAAGTGACTCCATCCCAGATCCACGACACTGTGTCCCCTCTGCCGGGCCCAGGGCAGGGCAGACCCTGGTTCTGAGAGTCCCATCAGTGCAGAGACCCCCTGTGGGTCCGGCTGGGGGTGGGGCTGGGAGCCGGGACACTGAGCCGGACCCTTCACCTGCTGCAAAGATGTCGACGGTGTTGCTGGGCAGCGAGGAGACGAAGGGCTCTGACCGGAGCCGGTAGCTGCAGCTGTAGTTCCCTCCGTGCTGCCGGCCCATGCTGGGGATGTGGAACTCGGCCACGTTCTCAGCAGGGCCCATGTGTTGCTGCGGGTTCCGGTCTCCAGCCTTGTGCAGGAAGAACCTCACGTCCCGGCGCTGCCCCTGACACCGGATGGTGACGTCTGCCCCTGGGACGGTGACCCCGGTGGGGCTCAGGGAGATGGAGGGTCTGGGTAAGCCGGGATCTGCGCACAGGAGACAGACACTGAGAGCCAGACCCGGGCACCCATCCAGCCCTGGCTGGCCCCAGCCACTGGCAGATCCAGGGCCCCAGGCAGAGATTCTCTCCCAGATCCCAGAGTTCCCCCCACCCAGAATCCCGGCCCTGCCAGCTGGGCTCCCAGCCCCACAGACACCGAGTTACAGCTCCCTAGTGCTTGGGATCCTCATATGCTGTGTGTGGCCCCTGCCTCATCCACTGCCCTGCACAGAGCGACTCACGGGCTTGTCTCTGGCAGGGCCTGAGCCCCACACAGGAAGGGAGTCAGCCCCCCGGGAGGCAGGGAGAGGTCATTATCCCCGTTCTACACAGGAGGAAACTGAGGCACAGACAGATTCACTTTCCTCAGTGAGCTCCCAGGGGCAGGGACTGTCTCTTCACTCTGTGTTTATGCAGCGCCTGACACAACAGGGCCCTGATCATGGCAGGGGTCCTACATGCTCCCCCAACACAAGGGATCCAGCGCTATTGAGGCAGCGTTTGCAGACGTCTCCACTAACTGGGGGTGTCTCGGTTTGTGGGCGCTCGGCCTGAGATCCCCCAAGATTGAGCCCCCCCCACAATGAAGGGCACTTTTGAAAACTGTGACGTGCTCCCGTCACACAGAGTCTGTGGCCGCGCCAGGAGCTGGGCCAGATCTCCTGGGACCCAGCCCAGCACCGTGTCCACCAAGTCACCACTTCTCCTGCAGCCCCTGCCTCATTCAGCCCCGGCCGGGGCACTGCCTGGGGCGGGGCCTGGAGAACAGAGGGGAGGGGATCACGGGATTAAATAGCGACTCCTGGTTCCTACGCACAAGGGGCAGCGTTAAAGTCGCCTCCCTGCCCTGAGTCTCCAGGGGCTCCTGCTCCCCCTTGGCTGGGGAACCCCCCAGTGACTCCGTCCCTGCTCCCCGGCCGGGCGTCCCCTCTGCGGGGTCAGGGCTCAGGGCAGAGCCTGGCTCTGAGCGTCCCATTGGCACTGAGCCCCCGTGAGGGTCTGGCTGGGGGTGGGGCTGGGAACGGGGACGCTGAGCCGGGCCCCTCACCTCTCACCACCAGCTCCATGGGGTCGCTGGGGTCTGACATGGCAGACGGCTCCGATTGGTTGTGATAGGAGCAGTTGTAGCTCCCGCCGTCCTCCCGGCTCACGTTGTTGATGAGAAACAGAGCGAGAAAGTCTGAATTCACAATTTGGACACGGCGTCCCTCTTTATTCAGCACGAACTGCAGGCCCTCGTGCTGGCTGCAACACTGGACGGTCACGGCTCCCCCCAGGGAGACCCCCCAGCTGGGGCTCAGCAGGGAGATGTTGGGTTTGGGGTAGCTGGGCTCTGCAGTGGGAAGCAGACAGGCCGTGAGACACAGGCCCCGTCACTCACTCCTGGGGCCCGTCCTCACCACGCGGTCTCAGTGGTGGGTCAGACCCGGCGGCCCTGGGGACGGGCTCCTGGATCCCTTTCCACAGGGGCCAGAGTTTCCCCTCAGGCCTGGGCTCACAGCATGAGACACGGAGCAACCCCAGCCCCTGGGGCCCAGAGCTCTGCTCCCCGGCGGGTGACAGGCCAGGCCAGTCTCCAGGGTCCATTCACTCCCTGGCTTCTCTGCTGGGAGGGCTGGGAGCCAGGACTCCTGGGTTCTGTCCCTGGCTGCGGGAGGGGAGTGGGGTCTTGTGGGGAGAGCAGGGGGGATGGAGGCCAGGACTCCTGGGTTCTGTGCACAGCACCACCACTGACTTGTAGGGGACTGTGCAAGTCTCTACTATACACTGAGGGGTTATAATGTTCAGCTCCGTCCATCACCCTGTAAGTGATGTGTGGCCTGGGAAAGGACCCCCTGCTCTGCAGCTCCCCTGGGGGCAGGGATCCCCCCTTCCTCTGTCCCAAATCTCCAGTGGCTGCTTCTCCCCCCTGGCTGGGAACCCCCCAGTGTCTCCATCCCCACTCCCCGGCCAGGCGTCCCCTCTGCTGGGCCGAGGGCTTTACGCAGAAAGAACTCCGGGTCCGGGTACAAACCCTCCCCCGAGCGCCAGCACCCTGCTGGGGCTCACCCAGATCGTGGGTTTGGGAAATTCTCACCCTGATGTCAAGAAGAGACAGGAGTTAAACAGGGGAGACACCCCATCCCCACCTCCTCCGGCCCCAATTCACTCCATCCGTCATTCGGCCTCTCTAGGAGTCTGTCCCCTACCAGGGTTGGCACTGCCTGCCCATGGGGCTCGGGGGCAGGGGGTTCACCCAGACGTCGCTCAGGACCCGGCTGCATGAGAGATCACCTGCCTCCCCACCCCCCGCCTGAGGCCAGCCAGGAAGCCTGACCAGTGGGCCCCCTGCAGCTCTGCCCCCCACCCCGGGGTTGGAAATAGCGTCTGTGACCACAGACTGTGGGAGTCGCATATGATTCACTTTTCCCCAGGCCATGGGAACGGGGGGCTGCGAGTGCAGGGGAGGAGCTGTTGGGGGGTGAATCTGGGGGTGGGGGCGGATCTGGGGGGTTCTCCCCATGGCTGCATTGACCAAGAACGTTTCGGTTACCCCAAGGGGGATCTAGAGCCCAGAGACGGGCCCTGTTAGCGTTTGTATGGGCTGAAATAAATCCCCATGCCGCCCCCGATCCTCACAGCCTGGTGGGGGCAGAAGTTTGAACCCGGTGGATGGTTCAAATACCAGCTGCTTTGACAGAGTCCGGGAGCCAGACTCGGCTCCTAGCTGCACCATGGGTGCGTTGGGGGCACAGAACGGGGCCGGGTCTGAGCTCCCAGGGGGAGCTTGGGTTGAGTTTTGGGGGAGGTTCAGGGCTCAGTTCCTCTTTTCCCCACCCCATGCATCCCCTCCCCCGTCCTTGATGTTACCCATCTCCCCACAGACTGATACTCACCTCCCCACACCCCGCTGTGCCCGGCCAGCCAGCAGCCTGGAGAGGAGACAGCTCGTTAGTGACCAGATCCCAGAGCAACTGGGTCCTACACCCTGGTCTCAGATTCCACCCCCCCTCCAAGGACACACGCCCTGGCTGTCTCCGATACTCACCAAGGAGGAGGACGGTCAGAGCGGATGCCATGATGGGGCAGTGGGGTCCCCTCAGTGCTGCCACCAGCACCCCAGTGCTGAGCTCCACCGAGCCTGAGGCCCCAGGGCGAGGGGAATGAGGAACTGCGCCGGGGGCTGCAGCCCCAGGAAGCCCATGATGCGCTTGGCCCCTTTCTTCTTATCAGCTGGTTTCTCTGAAATCTCCAGCCCAAATCTACCACGGTCAGAGCAAAGCCAGCAACGCCCAGCAAACCACATCCCCTCCTGCACTGCCTGGTTCTGCCCCCCTACCCCCCATCACCTCCCAGCCCCACATGGGAGCTGCCCAGTCCAGGGACCAGCTAGGTAAAGGGGGAATCTCAGGAGGTGTGAAGAGATGCCCAGGCTGCCCTGACCTTTTCCCCCAGACCTCCCTGGACAGCAGCTCAGCACAGAGGAGGGCACCTCCCCCCTAACACACACACACAGTGCCACCCACGGAGCGGCCCTCTCCCATGGAGCAGGGCAGAGATTCCTTCCTGACCCTGCTGGGCCCAGTGTCTGCCCTGGAGCATGAGGGTGGAGGGGCCTGGACAACCTCCTTCTCGGGTAGTGTCACTGCAGATGCTGTTTATAGCTGAGTGATGTGGCACAGAGACAGGACGGGGCCTGGGAGGGTTTGTGGTTTCTGGCCCCAGTAACGGGGGGCGGGAGGGGTAAATGTAGATCCTGACTTGTTAAAGGAGCAGTGGATAAATCAGCCACAGGGGAAGTCTGACCAGACCCGGCGCTCGCTTCCTGTTTCAGCTACTGCCAGTGAAACTCTGTGTTATCCCCGGGGGAACAGGGTGTTTGTGTGGCTGGGGCCGGTGCCGGCTCAGCAGCCACTGGGCCCTGACGCCTTTGTGCTTCCCCAAAGCGGGGACAGCCGTCTGGGGGCTGGGATCTCTCCCCAAATCTCCAGCAGCTGCTGCTCCCCCCTGACTGGGGAATCCCTCAGTGACTCCGTCCCTGCTCTCCAGCCGGGTGTCTCCCCTGCTGTGCCCAGGGCAGAGCCTGGCTCTGAGCATCCCATTGGTGCAGAGCCCCCTGACGACCCGGCTGGGTGTGGGGCTGGGAGCGAGGACACCGAGCCGGGCCCCTCACCTGCTACCGCCAGCTGCACGGTGTCGCTGGGCTGTGAGGAGATGAAGGCTCTGACCGGGGCTGGTAGCTGCAGCTGTAGCTCCCTCCAGCCCACGGTGGGGATGCGGAACTCGGCCCCGGCCCCAGCAGGGTCCATGTGTCGCTGCGGGTTCAGGTCTCCAGCCTTGTGCAGGAAGAACCTCACGTCCCGGCGCTGCCCCTGACACCGGATGGTGACGTCTGCCCCTGAGGCGGTGACCCCAGTGGGGCTCAGGGAGATGTTGGGTCTGGGTAAGCTGGGATCTGCGCACAGGAGACAGGCTGTGAGAGCCAGACCCAGGCACCCACCCAGCCCCGGCCTCCCCGGCCGGCCTCAGCCACGGGCAGATCCAGGGGCCCCCGGGCAGAGATTCTCTCCCAGATCCCAGAGTTCTCCCCACCCAGAATCCCGGCCCTGCGAGCTGGGCTCCCAGCCCCACAGACACCGAGTCACAGCTCCCTAGTGCTTGGGATCCTCATACGCCGTGTGTGGCCCCTACCTCATCCACTGCCCTGCACAGAGCGACTCACGGGCTGGTCTCTGGCGTTGGCACCTCAGGGCCCAGGGTTGCCGGTGCCCAGTTTTCAGCCGGAAAGTGGGTTGAAAAAGGAACCTGGCAGTGCCACTGACCGGACACTAAACCTGATTCCCTGCAGTACCCGGCCTGTGCCACCAGGAGGCGGGAAGAGCAGCTGCTGCTGGAGCCTGGAGGAGCAGTGGAGCCACTCAGCAGGGGCCCTGCCCCACTCCCTGCCCCATTAATACCCACCCCCACCTGGAGCAAGGCTCCGCTGGCAAGGGGAGGGTGGTGGAGAGAGCAATGAGTGACGATGGAGGGGGGGAAGAGGACCGGGGGCGGGGGAGGTCCCAGCACTTAGTGTTCAGTTTTCACAAATTAGAAAGTTGGCCACCCTAGCAGGGCCTGAGCCCCACAGGAATGGAGTCACCCTCCCCCGCTCCCTCCAGAGGCAGGGAGGGGTCAATATCTCCATTCTACATGGGGGAAAACTGAGGCACAGACAGATTCATTTTCCTCAGTGAGCTCCCAGGGACAGAGACTGTCTCTTCGCTCTGTGTTTATGCAGCACCCGGCACAATGGGGCCCTGATCATGGCGGGGGCCCTACATGCTCCCCTGACACAAAGGATCCAGGGCTATTGAGGCCAGGGTTTGCAGAGGTCTTCACTAACTGGGGGTGTCTCAGTTTGTGGGCGCTCGGCCTGAGATCCCCCAAGATTGAGGCCCCCCCCCCAAGGAAGGACACTTTTGAAAACCGCTCCACCAGGCCAGCCAGCAGCCTGGAAAGGAGACAGGTCGTTAGAGACCAGATCCCAGAGCAACTGGATCCTTCCTGGAGCTGCAGCTCAGAGCAGAGGAGCCCCCGCCCACCACCACAGGGTCCCCCACAGCGTGACCCTCTCCCATGGATCGGGGCAGAGATTCCTTCCTGACTTTGCTGGACCCAGCGCCTGCCCTGGAGCATGAGGGGGGAGGGGCCTGGACAACCTCCTCAGGTTCCCTGGCTGCAGATGCTGTTCTTAGCCCAGTGGTGTGGGACAGAGACAGGATTGGGGGTTGGAGGGGTTGTGGTTTCCGGCCCCTGTGACAGGGGGAGGGGGGGATACATTTACATCCTGAGTTGTTAAACAAACAGCTGATAAAGCCTCAACAGTGGAAGTCTGCCCAGAACTGTCACTCGCTTGCTGTCTCTGCTACTGCCAGTGAAACTCTGCGCAAACCTAATGCCCCAGCACCAGGGCCGGATTTAGGGGCAGGCGACCGCCTGGGGTGCCAGGCGTGGGGGGCTCCAGGCTCAGGGTGCTGGTTTTCCTGTTAGCGACAAAAGGGAAAATCGAATGTTGGAAGTAAAATGTTTCAGAAGAAAAATTCCAATGGGAGTTTTTTTCTCTCTCGTTGTCCCTGCTCAAGCGTCTGTCGAAGAAAGGTTCGGACCAATGAAGCACCATGAAAAGACCTGGGGAGGGTTGTACAACTTTAGTAAGCGGCCGGCAGACAGGAAATCACGGCTGAGCCATTGTACGGACCTTCACCGGGCGCTGACGCATGGGGACTGTTCGGACGTCAATGACAAAGACCTCTCTGTTGAATCGGACAACGTCCGTCACGCTTTGCCACACGGGACGCACTCCCCACTCCAAGTTCTCCACCACACGCGTGAGGCAGAGCTACAGGACACTTCTAATGTGTGAGCAGCTCTGAGGATTCTGCTCACGCTGCTGGTCACAGACGTGTGTGGTCAGCGGAGCTTTTCGAAGCTCAGGGTCATTAAAACGTATCTGCGATTGCCGATGGCCAATGGGAGACGGACGTCACTGGCTGTTTTATCGCTTGAAAATGCCACTGGCCGGTCTTTGGCTCCCTCTCGGATGCTGCACTTCAGTTCGCACGAGCAAAGGTGAGAAAAGCGACTTTTTGAACTAAAGGACCAGGGGTAACATGCTCAGGCTGTCACCTGCTGTCATAAACAGATAGTTAAGGGTTAAGGTCTCTTTTACCTGTAAAGGGTTAACATGCAGTACCTGATGACCACCTGACCAGAGGACCAATCAGAGAGGAGATAATTTCAAATCTCTGTGGAGGGAGGCCTTTGTCTGTGTTCTTTGTTTGCTCAGAGCTCTCTTTGGATCTAAGAGAGGTCAGTCATGTCTCCAAGTTCTCCTGGAGTAGTTTCTACTATTGAATAGTGAGTATTAATTAGAAAGGCGAATTAGTCTTATAATTTGATTTCTATGTTTGCAATTGTGTGTTTGCTAAAGGAAATTCTTTATTCCTGTTTGCTGTTACTTTGCTTTCACGAGGGGGGAATTCTCTCCAGAGATTGATAAGTTTAGACCAGGGGTCTCAAACTCAAATGACCCCGAGGGCCGCATGAGGACTAGTGCATTGGCCCGAGGGCCGCATCACTGACACGCCCCCTTGCTGCTCCTGGCCCCACTCCCAATCCACCCCTTCCATGAGGCCCCGCCCCTGCCCTGTCTCTTCTCCACCTCCTCCCCTAAGCGCGCGGCTCCCCGCTCCTCCCCCCTCCCTCCTGGAAAGTGCTAAGCGCCACCAACAGCTGTTTGGTGGCTTGGCGGTGGGGCACTTAGGCGGCGGGTCCCGGAACAGAAGGGGCCCCCCACCGCCGAAAACCGGGCTGCGCTTCGGCGGCGGCGGGTCCCTCTTTTCCCCACCCCGGCCGGTCCCGCTTCCCACCCGGCCCCGGCCAGTGCCGCTTCCCTCCCCACCCCCGGCCCGGCCCGGCCCCGGTGGGTCTCCCCCGGCCCGGCCCGGCTCGGCCCCGCGGGTCTCGCTTCCCTTCCCCCGCCCGGCCCGGCCCAGCCAGCCCAGCCCAGCGGGTCTCGCTCCCTCCCCACCCCCGGCCCGGCCCGCTCGGCCCGGCGTGTCTCGCTTCCCTTTCCACCCGGCCCGGCCCAGCCCGGCGGGTCTCGCTTCCCCCCGGCCCGGCCCGGCCCCGGCGGGTCTCGCTTCCCTTCCCCACCCCCGGCCCGGCCCGGCGGGTCTTGCTTCCCTTTCCCCACCCCGGCCCGGCCCGGCCCGGCCCGGCGGTCTCGCTTCCCTCCCCACCCCGGCCCGGCCCGGCTCGGCCCGGCCCGACCAGCGGGTCTCGCCTTCCCCACGGCCAGGCCCGGCCCGGCGGGTCCTGCTTCCCACCCAGGCCCGGCCCGGCCCGGCGGGTCCCGCTTCCCCCTTACCCGGCGCGTCTCGGCGAGGCCTGAGCCGTCCCGCTCAGAGCCGCGTGGTGAGGCGGGGCTGTGAGCTCCACGCCGGCGCAGCGCTCAGCCCAGAGCTCCCAGCCCCGCCCCTCCCACGCGGCTCGGATCGGGCGAGGATCAGGCGCTCGACGGAGACTCGGCGCCATGCGCCGAGGCTCCAGGAGAGGGGCGGAGGCGGGAGCCTCCGCTTTTCTCTTGGGGGCCCCTGCGGAGCCCGGGGCCCGGGGCAAATTGCCCCCTTTGCCCCCCCCTCTGGGCGGCCCTGGGGAGCTCCGCGGGCCGGCCGCATGTTTGAGACCCCTGGTTTAGACCCTGTATTGTTCTATCTTGGATTACAGAGACAAGTTACTTTCTTTTGATTCTTTAATACATTCTTTTCTATTAAGGACTTCTCTTGTGGAGATTCAAGGGAAGGGGAGGGGGAGGTGAGTCCCTCTTTGTGTTGAGTCAAGGATTTGACTCTGGGTAATCTCTCCAGACCAGGCTGGAGAGAGGGAAGGGGGGAGGGGAACTGGCTGTTTCTCTCTCTCTCTGGTGAGATTCAAGGGGTTTGAATCTGGGTTCCCCAGGGGAAGCTTGGGGGACAGGCAGTGTGTCAGACACTTTAACCTGACTGGTGGCAGCGAGAACCAGATCTAAACTAGGATTTTAGTTTAGAGGGAAACCAAGGCAGGTCCCCACATTGGAACCCAACAGCTCCAAGTGGGGGTGAGACCTATGACACTTGCGGTAACACGATTTAATGCTGGTTGGGGCACAGGTCAAGTCCTTGACGTTTGTGACGGGTTGGGTCACAGAAACCCCCTTGGGAACTGACAGCTGATGTGCCATGACTACTTCTGCCCCTGCTTTCCCTGCCAGCCTGGGACTCCAGCACCCTGTCTTGCTGAGCCAGCCACGCCCGTCTGCTCCAACACAGACCCAGGGTCTGAACCACGTGCCCGGAGCTTCAGACTTAGCTGAAAGCAGCTTACAGAAGTGTTCCTGTCTTTAACACTCAGATGCCCAACTCCCAATGGAGACTAAACCCCAAATCAATCTGTTTTACTCTGTATAAAGCTTATGCAGGGTAAACTCATAAATTGTTCGCCCTCTAAAACACTGATAGAGAGAGATATGCACAGCTGTTTGCCCCCGTCCTGGGTATTAATACATACTCTTGTTGGGGACCCTGGTACCCCAAACGGCAAGGTTCGTTGTCTGACCGCGAGAGAGACAGCCAACACCAGCAAGGTCCAAACAGAAAGCTCTTTATTGAAGGGTGCACAGCAGCAATAAAGAGCCAGCTCGTCTCCTAAAGAGAACCAGCCTACTCTTTACAACTATGTACAGGTTATATAGACAGTTCCGTCGCGTCACAGATTATTCATTTCACACAACCCATATCTCACCCCCCTTTGTTTAGTAACAAAAAACCCTAGTAACAAAGCACATCTGTCTTTCTTTATAATGTAAGCAAGTCGCGATGCCCCAGCAACTTTCTTATCAGCATGGTTGCCAAGCCCCAGAAACTGGAAGACAGGAGTTAAGAACGGACCTAAGACAGAAACGGGGAGTGAATACAGGGAGGCTGGCTCCTTATCAGTTCCTCAAACGAACTGTTCCTAACCCAGCACCTCTGGTATTATGCCAGGAATGCAGCCCCTCTTGTATCTCACTTTTTCCCAGCTCTGTGAGAGACATGCTGCTCCTCTGTATTTTTCCACTCAGGGATTACCCAGAAACCCCTGGTTAGCCGGACTTCGGTCAGGTTGGCATAACTGGTTTTGTGCTACATCTCTATTCAGGCCTAACACTCTGGGTTAATTGATAAGTAAAAAGTGATTTTATTAAGTACAGAAAGTAGGATTTAAGTGGTTCCAAGTAGTAACAGCCAGAACAAAGTGAATTACTGGACAAAGTGGGGGATTTTCTTGTTTTTTCCTTGTTTTTCCAATGGTTGCATGCAGAGGGGGTGGGACTCAGTTTCCCTGGGTGTTACTGGTTTAACGAGGTGAAGGGAGAGGGAGTTTGTTGGTACCGAGGACCGGAGAGGGAACGTGGGACCCCAGCCAATGGTCTGGAGGATGGAGACCCCAGCAACAGGGGACCTGACAACCTGATGACCCAGCTCAGGAATCACAGCACAGGCCTGGCCTCCCTCAGCACAGCACATCCCAGTCTCCCCTGCATCCAGGTGGGCTCTGCCTGCTCCCCCTCTCCAGCACTGAGCCCCAGTTAGGCCTCTGATATCCCTGGCCCCAAGCCCCGTCTCTGTCCATTGTCTTCTGTCCAGGGAAACAGGGTCAGAAAATGGGTCACCTGGGCCTCCTCTCCTCTCTTCTGTCCTCCGGCCCCTCTGGCTGGAACCGGCTGGTCAGGTCACCGGGGTCCTCTCTTCGCAGTCCATTGTCCTGCCACTGGCCAGAACCGGCTGCAATCCCCGAGCTGGGCCTCCGGGTCACCAGGTCACCAGTCGCTGGGGTCTCCATCCTCCAGGCCATTGGCTGGGGTCCCAAGTTCCCTCGCTGGTTCTCTGCAACAACAAAACTCCCTCTCCCCTCCCCTTGTTAAATGAGTAACACTGAGTCCCACCCCCTCTGCATGCAAACCATTGGGAAACCAAGGGAAAAACAAGAAAATCCCCCACTTCAGTCACACAAGGTCACACAGGTCAGCGGGGGTTCGATCCTGAGGTGCCGCTGTCAGATTGGGAGCTCTTGGGGGGGATTCTCCGGGGCAGGGGTGTTAGGGAGCAGGGGGGGGTGTGCCGGTGTCTCAGCGCCCTGAGGGGAAGCAGCTTGTTCCCTGGGGAGATTCTCTTCTCCACACGGCCGGATCCAGGCTCCTGGGGGTGCAGAGAGATGGTGGGTTAGAGGGGCCCGTGTCGCCCTGGGCCCAGGCCCTGGGGGGAGCAAGGGGCACAGAAAGGGGGGGGTCACCTTACCTAGGGCACCCCCCCTCGGACGGCTGTAGTAGGCCTCAGCCAGGATCAGCCCCAGGATGAGCAGGACCATGGCGCCCAGCACCAGGCGGGTGATGTTGGCGTTGGTGAAATCTGGGTGCCCCAGGGGGGAAGGAGAGAGTCACTCAGCAGCTCGGACGGGGAGATCAGCAGCTGGCTCTGGGGCCTCCTGGGACCAGACCCCCTCAGGGGAGGCCACTTCCTGCTGTCCTGGGGGCTGAGCCTCAGCTTCCCCGGTGAAGGGGGTTCCCAGGTGGACGAACTGCCCCCCGAGACACCCAGCACCCCAGGACTGGGCCAGGGGATGGGGCCAATCAGAGCCTCAGGGTCCCAGCCCCCCGGAACAGGGAACCACCCCAGCTCCCTGTCCCCATAGGACCCCTCTGTCCACCCCCACAGGTGCCTCTGTCCTGAGGTATCTCGGCTGCTGCCAAACACAGCCAGGCAGTGCGGCAGGGGAGGCTGGCACGATACCCACTGTCCCCCCACACTCGGGCGGTGCCCAGGGCTCTGGGAACCAGGGCGCAGACAGAGGCAGCAGAACCTCTATTGGGGGGAGGGTCAGGGGGTCCCCTGAGACCCCGGGAGGGGGAAGCAAGAGCAGAGGGAATTCTGGGTAATGCTCACTCCTATTGCCAGGGGGACGTCATGTGGCCCAAGAGGTGTGAGGTGGGGGGTTGTCCCAGGACTCTGGCAACCAGCTGGGCCCAATTTCACAGCCCAGCCCCTCAGATCCTGCCCTTCCCCTGGGATCCCCCAGCAAATTCCAGGCATCGGGGGGCCTGGAGAACAGAGGCGATGAGATCACGGGATTAAATAGCGACTCCCGGTCCCTACGCACAAGGGGCAGCGTTAAAGTCGCCTCCCTGCCCCGAGTCTCCAGGGGCTGCTGCTCCCCCCTGGCTGGGGAACCGCCCAGTGACTCCGTCCCTGCTCCCCAGCCGGGCGTCCCCTCTGCGGGGTCAGGGCTCAGGGCAGAGCCTGGCTCTGAGCGTCCCATTGGCACCGAGCTCCCATGGGGGTCTGGCTGGGGGTGGGGCTGGGAACGGGGACGCTGAGCCGGGCCCCTCACCTCTCACCACCAGCTCCATGGGGTCACTGGGGTACGACACGGCAGACGGCTGCGATTGGTTGTGATAGGAGCAGCTGTAGATCCCACTGTGCTCCTGGCGCACGTTGTTGATGGTAAACAGAGCGAGATAGTCCGAATTCACCCATTGGACAGTGCGTCCCTCTTTATTCAGCACGAACTGCAGGCCCTCGTGCTGGCCGCAACAAAGGATGGTCAAGGCTCCCCCCAGGGAGACCCCCCCGCTGGGGCTCAGCAGGGAGATGTTGGGTTTGGGGTAGCTGGGCTCTGCAGTGGGAAGCAGACAGGCCGTGAGACACAGGCCCCGTCACTCAGTCCTGGGGCCCGTCCTCACTCACGGTCTCAGTGGTGGGTCAGACCCGGCGGCCCTGGGGACGGGCTCCTGGATCCCTTTCCACAGGGGCCAGAGTTTCCCCTCAGCCCTGGGCTCACAGCATGAGACACGGAGCCACCCCAGCCCCTGGGGCCCAGAGCCCTGCTCCCCGGCGGGTGACAGGCCAGGCCAGTCTCCAGGGTCCATTCACTCCCTGGCTTCTCTGCTGGGGGGGCTGGGAGCCAGGACTCCTGGGTTCTGTCCCCGGCTCTAGGAGGGGAGTGGGGTCTAGTGGGGAGAGCAGGGAGGGTGGGGTCCAGGACTCCTGGGTTCTGGGCACAGCACCACCACCGACTTGTAGGGGACTGTGCAAGTCTCTACTATACACTGAGGTTTATAACCTTCAGCTCCATCCATCATCCCCTAACTGATGTGTTGCCTGGAAAAGGCCCCTGCTCTGCAGCTCCCCTGGGGGCAGGGATCCCCCCTTCCTCGATCCCAAATCTCCAGCGGCTGCTTCTCCCCGCTGGCTGGGGAACCCCCCAATGTCTCCATCCCCACTCCCCGGCCAGGACTGGGACTGCTGGGCCCAGGACTTTACGCAGAAAGAACTCGGTGTCCGGGTACAAACCCTCCCCTGAGCGCCACCACCCTGCTGGGGCTCACCCAGATCGTGGGTTTGGGAAATTCTCACCCTGATGTCAAGAAGAGACAGGAGTTAAACAGGGGAGACACCCCACCCCCGCCTCCTCCGGCCCCAATTCACTCCATCCATCATTCGGCCTCTCTAGGAGTCTGTCCCCTACCAGGGTTGGCACTGCCTGCCCATGGGGCTCGGGGGCAGGGGGTTCACCCAGACGTCGCTCAGGACCCGGCTGCATGAGAGATCACCTCCTCCTCTCCCCCTCCCCCCGCAACCCCACCTGAGGCCAGCCAGGGAGCCTGACCAGTGGGCCCCCTGCAGCTCTGCCCCCCACCCCGGGGTTGGAAATAGCGTCTGTGACCACAGACTGTGGGAGTCGCATATGATTCACCTTTCCCCAGGCCAGGGAACGGGGGGCTGCGAGTGCAGGGGAGGAGCTGTTGTGGGGTGGATCTGGGGGTGGGGGCGGATCTGGGGGGTTCTCCCCATGGCTGCATTGACCAAGAACGTTTCGGTCACCCCAAGGGGGATCTAGAGCCCAGAGACGGGCCCTGTTAGTGTTTGTATGGGCTGAAATAAATCCCCATGCTGCCCCCGATCCTCACAGCCTGGTGGGGGCAGAAGTTTGAACCCGGTGGATGGTTCAAATCCCAGCTGCTTTGACAGAGTCCGGGAGCCAGACTCGGCTCCTAGCTGCACCATGGGTGCGTTGGGGGCACAGAACGGGGCCGGGTCTGAGCTCCCAGGAGGAGCTTGGGTTGAGTTTTGGGGAAGGTTCAGGGCTCAGTTCCTCTTTTCCCCACCCCATGCATCCCCTCCCCCGTCCTTGATGTTACCCTCCTCCCCACAGACTGATACTCACGTCCCCACACCCCGCTGTGCCCGGCCAGCCAGCAGCCTGGAGAGGAGACAGCTCGTTAGTGACCAGATCCCAGAGCGACTGGGTCCTACACCCTGGTCTCAGATTCCACCCCCCCTCCAAGGACACATGCCCTGGCTGTCTCCGATACTCACCGAGGAGGAGGACGGTCAGAGCGGATGCCATGATGGGGCAGTGGAGGGCCCCTCAGTGCTGCCACCAACACCCCAGTGCTCAGCTCCACCGAGCCTGAGGCCCGAGTGCGAGGGGAATGAGGAACTGCGCCGGGGGCTGCAGCCCCAGGAAGCCCGTGATGCGCTCGGCCCTTTTCTTCCCCATCAGCTGGTTTCTCTGCAATCTCCAGACAAAATCTACCATGGTCAGAGCAAAGCCAGCTCCCTGCAGCACCCAGCAAACCACTTCCCCCCCTGCAGCTGAGCTCCCAGCCCCACAGACACCGAGCCTCAGCTCCTTAGTTCTTGGGACCCTACATACCCGTGTCTGGCCCCTGCCTCGTTCATTTTATCTGGCCTGCCCTGGACACAGAGAGACTCACAGGCTGGTCTCTGATGCCCGGCACTGCAGGGCCTGAGCGCCGCATAGGAAGGAGTCAACCTGCCACCCCTCCCCGGGAGGCAGGAAGGGGTCGTTATCCCCATTCTACATAGGAGGAAACTGAGGCTCAGACAGATTCACTTTCCTTAGTGAGCTCCCAGGGGCAGGGACTGTCTCCTCACTCTGTTTGTGCAGCGCCTGGCACAATGGGGCCCTGACCATGGCGGGGGCCCTACATGCTCCCTCAACCCAAGGGATCCAGCGCTATTGAGGCAGCGTTTGCGTTTGCAGAGGACTCCACTAACTGTGGGTGTCTCGGTTTGTGGGCGCTCGGCCTGAGATCCCCCAATACTGAGGCCACCCCACAAGGAAGGACACTTTTGAAAACTGCGAGGTGCTCCCGTCACACAGAGTCCAGTCTCCAGGGTCCATTCACTCCCTGGGTTCTCTGCTAGGAGGGCTGGAAGCCAGGACTCCTGGGTTCTCTCCCCGGCTCTGGGAGGGGAGTGGAGTCTAGTGGGGAGAGCAGGGGGGATGGGGGCCAGAACTCCTGGGTTCTGTGCACAGCACCAGCACCGACTTGTAGGGGACTGTGCAAATCTGTACTATACACTGAGGTTTAAAACCTTCAGCTCCGCCCATCACCCCCTAACTGATGTGTTGCTGGAAAAGAACCCTCCTTCTCTGCAACTCCCCCTGGGAGCAGGGATCCCCTCTTCTTCTGTCCCAAATCTCCAGTGGCTGCTGCTCCCCCCCGGCAGGGGAAGACCCCGGTGACTCTGTCCCCTCTCCCCGGACGGGCCTCCCCTCTGCTTGGCCCAGAGCTCAGGACAGGGCCTGACTCTGAGTGTCCCATCGGTGCAGAGACCCCCTGTGGGTCTAGCTGGATGTGGGGCTGGGAGCCGGGATGCTGAGCCGAGCCCCTCACCTGTTACAATGATCTTGATGGGGTTGCTCAGATACGACCAGTGACTCTGGTCTGTTATTAAGTGACAGTCGCAGGTGTAGCTCCCTCCATCTTCCCGGGTGACGCTGGCGATGGGAAATTCAGCCACGGGCCCATCAGGCACCGTCCGCACCTGCCGGTTCGGGTGTCCAGCTTTACGCAGAAAGAACGCCATGCCCGGGTACTGGCCCTCACAGCGGATGGTGACGCTTCCCCCGAGCGCCACCACCCTGCTGGGGCTCACCCAGATCGTGGGTTTGGGAAATTCTCACCCTGATGTCAAGAAGAGACAGGAGTTAAACAGGGGAGACACCCCACCCCCACCTCCCCTCCACCCCAATTCAGTCCATCCGTCATTCGGCCTCTCTAGGAGTCTGTCCCCTCCCAGGATTGGCACTGCCTGCCCATGGGGCTCGGGGGTAGGAGGTTCACCCAGACGTAGCTGTGACGAAGTGGGGGATTTTCTTGTGCTTGCCTTGGTTTTCCAGTGGTTGCATGCAGAGGGGGTGGGACTCAGTGTCCCTGAGTGTTACTGGTTTAACGGGGTGATGGGAGAGGGAGTTTGTTTCCCAGAGAGGGAACTTGGGACCCTGGCCAATGGCCTGGACGATGCAGACCCCAGTGACAGGTGACCAGAGGACCCAGCTCAGGAGTCACAGCTGGTTCTGGCCAGTGGGCGGACAATGGGCTGCGGGGAGAGGACCCCGGTGACCTGACCAGCCAGTTCCAGCCAGAGGGGCCAGAGGACAGAAGAGAGGAGAGGAGACCTAGGAGACCCTGTTTACCTGCAGAGAAGACAATGGACAGAGGTGGGACTTGAGGGAGGTAATATCAGATGCCCAGCTGGGAAGCAGGGGGGCTCGGTGCTGGAGAGGGGGGGCAGGCAGAGCCCACCTGGCTGCAGGGAGACTGGGATGTGCTGGGCTGAGGGAGGCCAGGCCTGAGGCCCTGAGAGTTTCCTGTGCTGGGTTCAACCCTCAATAAACCCTCCTGTTTTACGCTGGCTGAGAGTCGCTCCGGGCTAGAGAACAGGGTTGCTTCATCCTCCTTGCTCTGGTCCAGGTTCCCAGGAAACTTAAACCACCTCAGCCGTGACTCAGCATCATCGTTACTGTCAGTCCGGGGAGGGAGGTTTGTGGTTGGGGCCGGTGCCGGCTCGGCAGCCTCTGGGCCCTGACTCCTCTGTGCGTCCCCAGTGCAGGGGCAGCCGGGGGATCATCCCCTTGTAAAGGCTCCTGCTCTGCAGCTCCCCCCGGGGGAAGGGATCCCCCCTCCCTCAGCCCTGAACCCCCAGGAGCTGCTGCTCCCCCCTGGCTGGGGAACCCCCCAGTGACACTGTCCCTGCTCCCTGTCCAGGCCAGTCCTAGGGCTCTGGGCAGAGCCTGGCTCTGAGCATCCCGTCAGGTGCCGAATTTCTGAGGGTGCAACTGGGAGCAGGGACGCCGAGCCGGCCCCTCACCTCTCACCACCAGCTCCACGGGGTCGCTGGGGTACGACAAAGTGAATGGCTCCGATCTGCTGTGATGGGAGCAGCTGTAGCTCCGGTGGGAAATGACGTCCCTCTTTATTCAGCACGAACCGCACGTCCCGGCGCTGCCCCCAACACCGGACGGTCACGGCTGTGGCCAGGGAGACCCCCCTGCTGGGGCTCAGCAGGGAGATGCTGGGTTTGGGGTAGCTGGGCTCTGCAGTGGGAAGCAGACAGGCCGTGAGACACAGGCCCCGTCACTCACTCCTGGGCCCGTCCTCACCACGCGGCTTTAGTGTGGGGTTGTCACGGACTCACAGATCCTGACCGCTCTTGGCCCTGTGCGGTCAATGGGGGGACCCCCCCTTCAGTGCGATAGCCCTTCTTGGGGGTCCACCCTCTCTTGGGGTCAGGCCCCTCCGCCTCCTTGAGCCGCACCTCTCTGAGCCTTAGCACGTCTGTCTCTGCCATGGGCCCCCTCAGGGAGTCCACCCCGTCTGTTCTCTAGCCCGGAGCGACTCTCAGCCAGTGTAAAACAGGAGAGTTTATTGAGAGTTGAACCATCACAGGAAACTCTCAGGGCCTCAGGCCTGGCCTCCCTCAGCCCAGCACATCCCAGTCTCCCCTGCGTCCAGGTGGGCTCTGCCTGCTCCCCCTCTCCAGCCCAGAGCCCCACCCTGCTTCCCAGTTGGGCATCTGAGATCACCTCCCTCAGGCCCTGCCTCTCTCCATTGTCTTCTACCCAGGGAAACAGGGTCGTAAACCAGGTCACCTGGGTCTCCTCTCCTCTCTTCTGTCCTCTGGCCCCTCTGGCTGGAACCAGCTGGTCAGGTCACCGGGGTCCTCTCTTCGCAGCCCATTGTCCTCCCACTGGCCAGAACCGGCTGCGACTCCTGAGCTGGGCCTCCGGGTCGCCAGGTCCCCAGTCGCTGGGGTCTCCATCCTCCTGGCCATTGTCTGGGGTCCCAAGTGCCCTCTCCGTCCTCTGTATCAACAAGCTCCCTCTCCCCTCACCTCGTTAAACCAGTAACACCCGGGGGCACTGAGTCCCACCCCCTCTGCATGCAAACCATTGAAAAAACAAGGAAAAAAGAAGAAAATCCCCCACTTCATCACACCATTTAGCCCAGTATCCTGTCCTCTGACAGTGGCCAGTGCCAGGTGCCCCAGAGGGAATGAACAGAACAGGGAATCATCAAGGTGCCCATTCCCAGCTCCTGGCAAACAGGCTAGGGACACTCAGAGCATGGTGTTGTGTTACTCCCCATCCTGGCTAATAGCCACCGATGGACGTAACCTCCACTTACTTATCGAGATCTTTTTTAAATCCTGTTATAGTTTTGGCCTTCACAGCATCCCCTGGCAACAGGTTCCGTGGCTTGACTTTAGGTTGCGTGAAGAAGTTCTTCTTTTTTTTTTTTTTATGATCTGCTGCCAATTAATTTCCTTGCATGACCACTAGTTCTTGTGTTATGTGAAGGAGTAAATAACACTTCCTTATTCCCTTTCTTCACACCAGTCACGATTTTATAGACCTCTATCCTATCCCCCCTTAGTCGTCCCAGTCATTTTAATCTCTCCTCCTGTTTCATACCCCTAATCATTTTAGTTGCCCATCTCTGTACCTTTTCCAATTCCAAAATATCCTTTTTGGGATGGGGTGACCGGGTCTGCGAGCAGTTTTCAAGAGGTGGGTGAACCATGGATTTATATAGCGGCTCTATGATAATTTCTGTCCTGTTATCTGTCCCTTTCTTAATGGTTCTTAACCTTCGGTTCCGCTTTTTCACTGCCGGTGCACACTGAGTGGATGTGAACCATCACGTCAGAGAACCATCCATAATGACTCCGTGATCTCTTTCTTGCAGGGGCGGCTCCAGGCCCCAGCACGCCAAGTGCGTGCTTGGGGCGGCATGCCGCGGGGGGCACTCTGCCGGTCGCCGGGAGGGCGGCAGGTGGCTCTGGTGGACCTCCCGTAGGCGTGCCTGCGGAAGGTCCGCTGGTCCCAGGGTGGCTCCGGTGGTCCACCAAAGCTGCGGGACCAGCGGACCCCCGGAGCCGCCTGCCGCTCTCCCGGCGACCAGCAGAGTGCCCCCAGCGGCATGCCGCCCTGCTTGGGGCGGTGAAATGTCTAGAGCCGCCCCTGCTTTTTTGAGTGGTAACAGCTAATTTAGAGCCCATCATTTTGTATGTAGAGTTGAGATGATGCTTTCCAATGTGCATTACTTTGCACTGATCAGCACTGAATTTCATCTGCTGTTTTGTTGCCCAGTCACCCAGTTTGGTGAGATCCTTTTGTAACTCTTCGCAGTCAGTTTTGGACTTAACTACTTTGAATTGTTTTGTATCATCTGCAAATTTTGCCACCTCGCTATTTACCCCTTTTTCTAGATCACTTATGAATATACTGAACAGTATTGATCCCAGTACCGACCCCTGAGGGATACCACTATTTATCTCTCTCCATTCTGAAAACTGATAATTTATTCCTACCCTTTGTTTCCCATCTTTTAACCAGTTACTGATCCATGAGAAAACCTTCCCTCTTATCCCGTGGTGGCTTACTTTTCAAAAGTCAGCTTAAATCGTTTTTTTTTTAATTTATATTTGTTTTAGAAATCTAGAACTGTTATGTGATTAGGTGTAATTTGCATTATCCTTATGTAAAATTTGAATTCTCCTAAGAAAATATTTAATTTATTCATATCTCTTTTATATGTTGCAGGTCAAAGTGAAAATGAAAAGACAAAAAAAAAAGCAACAATTTTTCCACTCAAAGGCCTCAAAAACCAACCACGGTGAAGAACACACCAAGAACCAAGAATATATCAACATGTCATCTGAAGGTTCAAGTGGTGTATCTACAGCCAACCAGCCCAAGGACAAATACAGCTACCTACTGAAGTGTCTCCAAAACCTAAAGGCCGTTCCCGAGGTCTGTTGGTCAAAGTGTTCCCATTTACTGACGTTACAAAAGATGGCTACTGGTGCACCTCTTGCAAAGAAGCTTACGAAGAAGGAAAGCTTCCCAGTGCTGTAACTGGTAAAAGTGGAGGAGCTTGGTTTGCCAGACCGATCAGCAAAGCCAGTGCTGACAAACTATGCGAAAAGGCTGCAAAACACCAGGCCTCTGGACTGCACCAACATGCAGAAAGCCTTATAAGGCAATCACTGTCAAAGGCAATTTTAGAAGTACTTACTGAGGCTGTTAAGAATGCTGGAGATGCAACACAGTTCGTGTAAACAAACGTGACTGTGGCATCCTGCTTTCTATTTAAGCAAGCGATGCCACACACTACAAACTGGAGGCCAATGTTAAGTGCACTGTCACTTGTTCATCCTGAACTTGAACAGTGGTCGACCAGCAAATGCTCACTATCTTTCTGCAAGAAACTCAGCTGACTGGCTAGACGCATGTGGTGCAACAGTGAAAGACTCAACAGTTGAAAAAGGGAAGAACTCTCTCGGAGGATGGAGACTTCAGCGACTGCTGACCTGAGGACCAGAGGACCCAGCTCAGGAGTCACAGCCGGTTCTGGCCAGTGGGAGGACAATGGGCTGCGAAGAGAGGAGCCGGTTCCAGCCAGAGGGGCCAGAGGACAGAAGAGGGGAGAGGAGGCCCAGGTGACCCTGTTTACCTGGAGAGAAGACAATGGACAGAGGCAGGGCCTGGGGGAGGTGATATGAGATGCCCAGCTGGGACGCAGGGGGGCTCTGGGCTGGAGAGGGGGAGTTTATGAGTTTGTCAATTTAACAAAGAAATTGGTATCTACCAAAGCAACAAAGAATCCTGTGGCACCTTATAGACTAACAGACGTTTTGCAGCATGAGCTTTCGTGGGTGAATACCCACTTCTTCGGATGCAAGTGGTGGAAATTTCCAGGGGCAGGTTTATATATGCAAGCAAGAAGCAAGCTAGAGATAACGAGGTTAGTTCAATCAGGGAGGATGAGGCCCTGTTCTAGCAGTAGAGTGAAAACCAAGAGAGGAGAAACTGGTTCTGTAGTTGGCAAGCCATTCACAGTCTTTGTTTAATCCTGAGCTGATGGTGTCAAATTTGCAGATGAACTGGAGCTCAGCAGTTTCTCTTTGAAGTCTGGTCCTGAAGTTTTTTTGCTGCAGGATGGCCACCTTAAGATCTGCTATTGTGTGGCCAGGGAGGTTGAAGTGTTCTCCTACAGGTTTTTGTATATTGCCATTCCTAATATCTGATTTGTGTCCATTTATCCTTTTCCTTAGAGACTGTCCAGTTTGGCCGATGTACATAGCAGAGGGGCATTGCTGGCATATGATGGCATATATTACATTGGTGGACGTGCAGGTGAATGAGCCGGTGATGGTGTGGCTGATCTGGTTAGGTCCTGTGATGGTGTTGCTAGTGTAGATATGTGGGCAGAGTTGGCATCGAGGTTTGTTGCATGGGTTGGTTCCTGAGCTAGAGTTACTATGGTGCGGTGTGCAGTCACTGGTGAGAATATGCAGCAAAAAAACTTCAGGACCAGACTTCAAAGAGAAACTGCTGAGCTCCAGTTCATCTGCAAATTTGACACCATCAGCTCAGGATTAAACAAAGACTGCGAATGGCTTGCCAACTACAGAACCAGTTTCTCCTCCCTTGGTTTTCACACCTCAACTGCTAGAACAGGGCCTCATCCTCCCTGATTGAACTAACCTCGTTATCTCTAGCTTGCTTCTTGGTTGCATATATAAACCTGCCCCTGGAAATTTCCACCACTTGCATCCGAAGAAGTGGGTATTCACCCACGAAAGCTCATGCTGCAAAACGTCTGTTAGTCTATAAGGTGCCACAGGATTCTTTGTTGCTTTTACAGATCCAGACTAACACGGCCACCCCTCTGATACTTGGTATCTACCAGGCTGTTATCCCAAGGGGAGTCTCTGACATGCTTCAAACCAAACACACTGCGTCAGGTAGAACAAACAAACACATTTATTAACTACAATAGATGGATTTTCAGTGATTATAAACCAAAACACAACAAGTCGGATTTGGTCAAATGAAATAAAAGCAAAACGCATTCTGAGCTCATCTTAATACTGTTAGTGCCCGTACAAACTTAGATGTTTCTCACCCCAGGCTGGCTGGGTGCCCTTCCCCAGGCTCTCCCCTTCGATCAGCGCTTCAGTCGCTGGGTGGTGGTGTCTGTAGATGGAGGTGGACGAGAGAGAGCCTGGCAAACGTCTCTCCTTCTTCCCTCTTGGCTGTGCCCCCGCTTCAGAATCAGGTGAGCGTTACCTCATCGCAGTCCCAAACTGACCAAGGGAAGGGGGGTGACTCACCCGAGAGTCCAACAGATCCTTTGTTGCCTCGGCCAGTGTCCTTTGTCCCTGTGAGGCTGGGCTGGGTTTGTCCCACACGTGCCCTGATGAGGTGTGAACTGCCCCTCTGCTCTTGGGGAGCTTTGCCTGGGCTTGTTTTAAGCCATGACGACACATTTTCAGCCTCATAACTACATACGTGACATTACAACCTATAACATCACTATGACAACCATGCTCGGTGCATCATGAGCCTTCTGAAGATGCCCGAGATGACAAACTTTGCATATTATTATTATCATCATATTATAAGGATGAACATGGGGGTGAAGGGTGTTCCCCCTGAGGTACAGGGTGTCACTTGTGGGGACTAGCAGACTTAGGGGGGCTCTTTAAGCAGGAGTTAAGGGAAACTGAGGCAACAGGGAGCCAGCCGATGTCTGAGCACCCAGGCGGATGTGGGTCAGTGGTGTCTCTGCAGGCTGATCTGTAGGTCCGGAGGCTGCAGGGGCCGGGGGTGGGGAGCATCTCATGCCGGAGCCATGATGGTGGAGCTGAGGGGACTCTTTCTCTGCTCATCACTGAACGGTAACAAAGCCTTGTTAAATGGAAAACTGCCCCCCACCCCCTGCAGGGGGGATTCAGAACTGCCCTGCTCTGTGTCCTAGCCCCTGCACCGCTCCCAGCAAGTGATGATTCCATGTCGCCCCTGGGGCCCTTGCGGGGAAGTTCCAAGGGGGGGTTAGCTGTGGGGCTCACCCTGTGCCTGAAGTCCCGAGGAGGGGAACATCGGGGTCAGAGGGTGATGCCCCCCCCCCAATCTCCTGTACGGGCCCTGCCCAGGGATCACTTCCCCTCAGCCCCTCCCCCCCCACCCCGGCTCACGGCGATGGAGCCCCCAGCACAGCGGGGAAGGGACGACCCCATGGAGGGGCTGTAAACAGCCGGCGCCAACTGGTCACGGGCACCAGACCCTGCTGCAGCTTCGCCCGGAGTCAGGCTGAGAACTCCGGTGACCTGACAACTGATGCCCCTCCCCAGAGGAGCTGCAACCCAGCGCCGGGTGAGGGGTCCCTGTATAACCAGCCGATGCACCCCCAGGCACGGGCACAGGGGGGCTGTGGGGTGCCCAGGTTGGGCTGGTTTGTGGTTCTGTGTTTATTACAAATCTGGAGACTAACAGGAAGCAAAATTATATAAACAGCCACCTTGGCGCATCCCCTCCCCCTCCCGGTGCTGAGCCCCCCACACCAGCCCCCACATCTGGGTCTGGGCAGGGCAGGGGAACAGCAGCTCAATGGGATGGGGCTGGCATGGGGGGAGGGCAGCATCCCCCCTAAATCTTCCCTAGAAGCAGAGTTCTCAGGGCTGGTGCTGCAGGGGGTGAGTCTGTCACTCCCTGGGGGCCGGAGCCCCATGGCTGCGGGGGGCTCTCACTGTGGGACCCCCCGGCTCACGTTGATCGCGGCGTACAGGCTGGGCTGGGCGGGCTCGGGAGCAGGGACCAGGCCCCCCCACTTGCCCTGCAGCGCCCGGCCGTCCAGCTCGGCGTAGGTGAGTCTGTCAGCATTGGGGTTGGGCTCCTGGGGCTGGGATGGGAGAGAGTCACTGAGGTGTGTGTGTGTGTGTGTGAATCCACCAGCACCCCAACACACACACACACACACACACACACACACACACACACACACACACACACACACACACACACACACACACACACAGCTGGTGATCCCATAAGCCCACCCCACTTCCCAACAACCCAACCCCCACCCCAAACCAGTGAGCATGCAGAAAAGGTGTGGGGGGGAGGTGTGAGGGGCTGCTGGGGTCCATGTGGGTCAGGGTTGGGGGTCAGGCCCCATGGGGGAACAGGGGACACTTACCGGGGTCTGCGTCTCTTTCCCTTTGTCGATGGAGGTGTCTGTGGAACAGAGACACCCGCTGAGCTGCACCCCCGGCCAGCCCAGAGCAGAACCCCACACCCAGCTCCGACCCCCCCATCCAGCCAGAGGGGTCAGAGCCCGGCACAGCCCCCCCTCCTCCACCCCACAGCATGGGCCAGGGTCATTAGCCCCGTGTTACGGAGAGGAAAACTGAGGCACAGAGATGTCTGGGGGTTACAGCAGGGGCGGGGGCTGGGAGTCAGAACTCCTGTGTTCTCGCCCTGGCTCGGGAGGGGAGTAGGGTCTAGTGGTTAGAGCAGGGGGCTGGGAGCCAGGAGTGGATGGGGAACTAGAGCGGGAAGGGAGGGTGGCCCCAGGGAGCTCCTGGGAGTCCAACACTCTCAGCTGACACCGGCTACCTCTGGGGCCCTCTCCTTAGTCCCGCCCAGCAGCAGCTGTAAATCAGGCCCCGCCCCATGTGGGTGAAGCCCCCACAAGCCCCTCTCCAGGGGTCCTGCCCCACCCTGGTAACCCCTTGGGTGTGTTACTCACAGATGGTGTCTTGCTGAGCTGGCGCCTTTAATGCCCGCATAGGGCTGGTGCTAAAAGAGAAAATTCCCTTGTAAATGTCATATCCCCCCACCTGCGGGGGAGATTCCTCAGCACACCCAGAGAGCCCCCCCCCCCCTGCCTCACCGTGAACCCAGTTCCCTAAGCCACCTGCCCCAACCACCAGACCCCACCCCCACCCCGCTCTAACCCCTAGACCCCACTCTGCTCCCCAAGCTGGGGACAGAACCCAGGAGCCCTGTGACCCAGGCAGGTCTATCGGGAGTGGGAGGAGCCGGGTTCCTACCTGCTTAGTCTCGGTGTGGCTCCTCTTCCTGCAGAGGGACACAAACCAGAATCCCCCATAAGCCGATCGGGATCCTCTGGTCCCAGCACCCGGCCGGCTATCCCCCTCACCCCTCCCAGGGCAGCAGGGATGGAGGGCAGCACAACACCGTAGCATGTACCGGGCTGAGGGGGAGATTAACTTGGGGGGCTTTTCCTGTCCCCAGTCCTCCCTCATTCGTGACTCGTTATAACAAATCTGATCCATAGGTTGGCTCCCCTGGCACCCCATGTACCGGAGAGGCCCAGTGCTGATGGCTCTTTATACAGGAACCCTTCAGCTGGTGCTGAGATGCGGCTCCTCTGGGGTGGAACAGCTGTGTGTGTACAGGGATTACTCAGGCAGCAGACCCTGCTGAGTTCCCCCCCCCCCGCCCTCTGCCCTCCCTTGGCTTTCCTGGCACAGTCCCCCATCCCAGCCCTGACCCCATCCGGCCCTGCTTAGCGGCAGGTTTAACCCTTCCCTCGCTGGACGGGGCACTCACTGGCTTGGATTTTTCTGAAACAGACGAAGGCCACGAGGAAGAGAAGCAGGAGGAGGCCGGCGGCTGCTACGCTCATCCCGGCGATGATGGCCCAAGTCAGAGGTCCCGATCCTGCTGGGAAACAGCAGCAGCCGTGAGTGCCGGGGGCGGCTGGTCTGTTCCCCTCCCCCCAGCCCCTCCCACCCCAGGCGGCGCCCAAGAGGCTGGGACACTGCAGGGCGCAGGCAGCAGAAAATTCTATGGGGAGGATGTTTGGGGCCCCAGGGCATCAAGTGGGGTCAGAGCCAGCAAGGTTTGGGAGATTTGTAGCACTAGGGGCCACTGGGCTGCAGGGCATGGGGGGCTCAGTAGGGGTCGCTCTCCCCATCGGTCAGGGCTGGCCCCATTGCCCCAGCACGGCACTAGGGGGCGCTGTCTGATGCAGCCTGGCGGTCAATTCTAAGGCATTTCACCCCCTTCCTCATGGCCACACCGGCTCAGGCCAATGGGCCCATCTAGCCCGGTATCCCGCCTCCCAGGCTGGCTGCTGCCGGCTGCTTCGCAGGGAGCTCCAGGGCACCCACTGATGGGCCCAGCTGCCCCCAGAGGAAGCCTCCGGCTGCTCTGTTAGCAGCGGGTTCGTGTCGGAGCAGGAGGCTTCGCTCCCCTCCCAAATCCATTGGTGCGGGGAGGGGGGAGTCACTGCCCCTGAGAACAGCCTCCATCCCTCTCTCTGGGCAACCACTGGGGGAAGCTGCCCCATAATCTGTGACTCAGTAGATTTCCCCCCCCCCCCGGCCCCGGTACCTGGCCCCGTGCTGTCCAGGCGGGTGGGAGCTGGCGCCGCTCCAGGCTGGGTCGGGTCGGTTCCCGTTGCGGGAATAGAACCAGCGTCTGTTGAGGTGGGGAGAGGGGCTGAAACACCGACTCGGAGTTCGCCCCACACTGGGGGGCCCCAGAGCCCCTGCCGCTGGGAGAACAGGACAGGAGAAGCCCCAGCACCCTGACCCGCAGAAGCACGGGGGGCGGGGGGGCAGGGGAAGCCTTAGCACCGGGACCTCCCCTGCAGCCCCGGGATGGGAGGACTCTCGCTATCTGCCGCTGCCTCAGGGCTGGGGGACTCTCAATCCCCGCTGCGCCCCGGGGCCAGGGCGTGGGACAGAGCTTCTCCGGTCTGGGGTCACAGTGGGGCAGAAAGTAGCGAAGGGGTTGCAGGGCTGCAGTTTGGGGACAGAATGGGGTGGGGCCGTGGGTGGAATAGGGGCGGGGCCGTGGGTGGAATAGGGGCGGGGCCCCAGGGAAGGGGCAGAAAGGGGCGGGGCTGTGTGCAGGGCCGCAGGCCGAGGAGACAGAACAGCAGAGGGATGCGGGTGGAAGGGGGGGAGGGATCCCCCTTGCTCTGGCCCAGGGTCCCAGGAAACCTTAATCCACCTCGGCCCGTGACTCAGCATCGGTCGCTACTGTCAGTCCGGGGAGGATCCCCTGGAGGCGCCCGTGGGTGCTCGATCACCGTCTGCCCCTGGCCCCACCCCGACTCCACCCCGCCTCACCCCCTCCCGCCCCATTCCAACTCCTCCCCCAAAGTCAACACCACAACTCCACCCCCTCCCTTCCCCTAGTCCAACCCCTTCCCCAAATCCCCACCTGCTCCCCTGAGCGCGCCGAGTTCCCACTTGTGACGAAGTGGGGGATGTTTCTTGTTTTTTCTGTGTTTTCCAGGGGTTGCATGCAGAGGGAGGGAGACTCAGTGCCCCCGGGTGTTACTGGTTTAACGAGATGAGGGGAGAGGGAGTTTGTTGGTACTGAGGACCAGAGAGGGAACTTGGGACCCCGGCCGATGGCCTGGAAGATGGAGACCCCAGCGACTGGGGACCTGGTGACCCAGCTCAGGAGTCACAGCCGGTTCTGGCCAGTGGGAGGACAATGGGCTGCGGGGAGAGGACCCCCGTGACCTGACCAGCCGGTTCCAGCTGGAGGGGCCAGAGGGGGGCTGAAAGGAGAGGAGACCCAGGCCACCCTGGTTATGACCCTGTTTCCCTGGAGAGAAGACAATGGACAGAGGGGGGGGGGCTTGGGGACCGGTGATCTCAGATGCGCAGCCGGGAAGCTGGGGGGCTTTGGCTGGAGAAGGGGAGCAGGCAGAGCCCACCTGGATGCAGGGGAGACTGGGATATGCTGGGCTGAGGGAGGCCAGGCCTGAGGCCCTGAGAGTTTCCTGTACTGGGTTCAACTCTCAATAAACCCTCCTGTGTTACGCTGGCTGAGAGTCGCTCTGGGCTAGAGAACAGGGGGCATCAACCCCTTTGGGGGTGAGGAGGCCTGGGGGGTCCAGAGCGAGTGGACTCCCTGGGGAGGGCACGGCAGAGACAGACGTGCTAAGGCTCAGAGAGGTGCGGCTCCAGGAGGTGGAGAGGCCTGACCCCGAGAGAGAGCGGACCCCCGAGAAGGGCTGTCGCTCTGAAAGGGGCACCCCCCATGGACCGCATGGGGCCACGAGTGGGCACGATCTGTGAGTCTGTGACAACACTCCTGCCCCTTCCTCCCAGAGCTTGTTACGCCGTGAAACAGCTGTTTTGCAGCAGCAAGCGCTGGGAGGTAGGTGGAGAAGCAGGGACGTGGCGCACTCAGGGGCGGAGGTGGGGAGGGGACCGTGGCTGTTGGTGGGTGCAGAGCACCCACCAATTTTTCCCCCTGAGTGCTCCAGCCCCGGAGCACCAGGAGTTGGCGCCTATGCCTGGGCCCTGACTCCTCTGTGCGTCCCCAGTGCGGGGGCAGCCGGGGGAGCATCCCCTGGGAAAGGCCCCTGCTCTGCAGCTCCCCCTGGGGACAGGGATCCCCCCTCCCTCAGCCCTGAACCTCCAGGAGCTGCTGCTCCCCCCTGGCTGGGGAACTCCCAAGTGACTCCATCCCAGATCCATGACACTATGTCCCCTCTGTCAAGCCCAGGGCAGACCCTGGTTCTGAGCGTCCCATCAGTGCAGAGACCCCTTGTTGGCCTGGCTGGGAGATGGGACACTGAGCCGGGCCCCTTACCTGCTACCACCAGCTGCACGGGGTCACTGGGCTCTGAGGAGATGAAGGGCTCTGATCGGGGCTGGTAGCTGCAGCTGTAGTTCCCTCCGTGCTGCCGGCCCACGCTGGGGATGTGGAACTCGGCCCCGGCCCCAGCAGGGTCCATGTGTTGCTGCGGGTTCAGGTCTCCAGCCTTGTGCAAGAAGAACCTCACGTCCCGGTGCTGCCCCTGACACCGGATGGTGACGTCTGCCCCTGGGGCGGTGACCCCAGTGGGGCTCAGGGAGATGGAGGGTCTGGGTAAGCTGGGATCTGCGCACAGGAGACAGGCTGTGAGAGCCAGACCCGGGCACCCACCCAGCCCCAGCTGGCCCCAACCACATGCAGATCCAGGGGTCCCCGGGCAGAGATTCTCTCCCAGATCCCAGAGTTCCCCCCACCCAGAATCCCGGCCAGGGCCGTCCTTAGGCATAGGCAGAATAGGCAGCCGCCTAGGGCACCACTAGGTCTGGGGGCACCGCTCTGCTGGGAGCCTGGACAGATGGGAAGCAGTGGAGCATGTAAGATCAGGCTGCTGGGTCCTAGAGAGAGCCGAACGCAGCACAGTCTGAGGGAGGGGATTGGCTGCTGGGGTCTCTGGGAAGAGGAGGGGGTAGGGGTTGGGGAAGGAGCTCACCTGTGAGTGTGACTCTTTCCCCCTGGCTGAGGTGAGGTGAGGCAGGCTCTGCGGCTCTGGAACCAGTATCCTTTGTTGTCCCCCATAACATCCATTCTTCTCCCCCCCTGCCCCATGGAGCACCCCCTCCTTTCTCCCTCCCCCCACGGAGCATCCCTCTCTCTCTCCTCCCTCCCCTCCGTCAGGGCTGGGTTGGGTGAGGTGCTGGGGGGTAGGTGGGGGGAGGAGGCTGGCTGCCTGCCTGCTGAGGAGTGAAAGTGAAAGTAACTCACTTCCTCGGCCAGGATTGGAATGCCACACAGGGCTGGGCTGGGGTTAGCCAGATGTGTGAAAAATCAGGACAGGGGGTTGGGGTAGGGTGAGCAGATATCCCTATTTTATAGGGCCAGTCCCAATTTTGGGGTCCTTTTCTTATATAGGCTCCTTCCCCCCCCCCCATCCTGATTTTTCACACTTGCTGTCTGGTCACTCTAGGTGGGGGTAATTGGTGCATATATAAGACAAAGCCCCAAATATCGGGACTGGCCCTATAAAATCAGGACATCTGGATCTGGGCCCCCTAGCTGGGGAGCGCCTCTCCCCCGGGCTGGCAGCTGCCAGCGATCCACCTCATCCGGGGGGAGCTGCACAGGGCAGGATGAGCTGCTGTGGCTCCATGGATGACCTGTCCCTGAGATCAGATGCTGTGCTAACTTCACCATGGTCCGTAAGGCTGGTGGTGGTGCCCATTGGCGTGTGATTGGACCTGAGGGTTTGCTGCTGCTGTTGCCACTCTGCACCCCAAGAGGTGGATTTTGGGGTCTACTGCAGCTGTTGGACCAGCAGGTTGGGGGGTGAGCCAAGCATGAAAGCAGTACTGTGTTGCCATTTAGATTGTCATTTAACAACTTTGTTTGCCAAAAATTCTTGCTAACAATCCTGAATCCAATTTCAATATTTTTTTTAAAAAAAAATCAATATCTTAGCCAAAAACAGAAAATTAAGTTGTTGACAATTATTAGTGACAGGTTTGGTTTGAGGCAGGGAGTGGGCCAGTTTTCATCAGAGAAACAAAAAATGTCGACTGACTTTCCTATAGCCTGTTACTCCAGATAAGAGCCCTCCAACAACTGTAATGTGCTCATCTCCTTACTAGTGTATAGAGCAGGGGTCGGCAACCTACAGCACACATGCCAAAGGTGGCAGGTGAGCTGATTTTTGATGGTACACAGCGGCAGGCTGAGCGGCTCAGCCCATCAGTGCTCTGGGGTTCCGGCTGCTGCCCTATTGCCAGCTGGGATACCGGCCGTCGGCCCCACTCAGCACCTGCTGCTGGCCTGGGGACCCCCAAGGAACCCCAGGCTGGCAGCGGGCTGAGCAGGCCGCTGAACCACTCAACCTGCTGTCAGCCTGGGGTTCCATTCATTCAGCCGGCAGCGGGCTGAGTGGGCTGGTGGCGGGCTGAGCAGGGCCGGTGGGGGGTTGAGTGGCTCAGTCTGCTGCCAGTCTGGGGTGCCGGCAGCACTCAGCCTACTGCTACTCCGGGGTTCCGGCTGCCGGCCCCTTGCCAGTCAGGAGCCCAGCTGCCGGCCCCACTCTGCCTCCTGCCAGCCTGGGTGAGCAGAATCCCAGGCTGGTAGCGGGCTGAGGGGGGTTGGCGGCTGGGATCCTGGCTGGCAGGAGTTGGTGGTCAGAACCCCAGACCAGCAGCGGGCTGAGCAGGGCCTGGGATCCTTGTCTAGGGTTCCAGCCACCAGTCCCGCTCTGCCCACTACCGGTCTGGGGTTTCATTTACTCAGCTGGCAGTGGCCTGAGCAGGACGTCAGATAATAACAATAGTTTATTTATATAATATAGACACAGAGAGAGAGACCTTCTACAAACGTTAAAATGTATTACTGGCACGAGAAACCTTAAACTACAGTGAACTTGGCACACCACTTCTGAAAGGTTGCCGACCCCTGGTATAGACTGACCATATGTTGTACTAAGATTCTCCTGCCTTTTTTTTTTTTTCCTGTGAGTCAGTATAGCTTTTGCCAGCCCAGAAGTTGGGCAGCCAATGTTTTACGTTTTCACAATGTTTTGTCCACCTTTCATAAAGTAAATACATAGTTAATATGAGTTAAAAAGGCCAGGGACACTTCCTTGTGAAGAATCTGTACAGCAGATCATGCTAGAGCTGTGAAAATGTCAGTTTTTGTTGGAACTTTAGAGGCAGTGATTTATCATGTATTTTATCATGTGAATGTGCTGCTATTGCTAATGTCTTTCCAAACAAAAATAAGGTACAATAGGACTTCTGTAACATTTCTGTGCTACCTTAATCTAGATGAGATGATTCTGTGCTGACTTCATTTTGGTCACTTTGTGCTTTACCTAGCAGTAAAACTAGGGTTATATTTTCCCACTGTTTGGAAACCCAGCTTATTAAACTGATTTTGCAGCCAAAAAAGCCAGAAAGATTGCTTTTAATTAAAAACAAATCTTTGTTTCAATACCTCTTCGTATAAATTTCCAATAAAATTTTGACAAATTAAAAAAATTATATTATTTGCATCATTCTGTCAAATCAGAATTTTTTCTATAGTGCTACTTCTTTAGTGCTAGTGCATCAGCATTACAGTGTGCTTCATTAAGTTAAACTGGTTTTAATAACGTGAATGTGGCAAGTTTTCCAATACTGTATGCTTATATTTGTGTTGCTAAGAGCAGATCAGGCAAAGGGGCACCAGTTTAATAATCTCGCCTAGGGCACCAGAAATCCTAAGGACGGCCCTGATCCCGGCCCTGCGAGCTGGGCTCCCAGCCCCACAGACACCGAGTTACAGCTCCCTAGTTTTGGGATCCTCATACGCCGTGTGTGGCCCCTGCCTCATCCTCTGCCCTGCATAGAGCGACTCACAGGCTGGCCTCTGGCAGGGCCTGAGCCCCACAGAAGTCAGCCCCCTGGAAGGTAGGGAGGTGTCATTATCCCCATTCTACACAGGAGGAAACTGAGGCACAAACAGAGTCAGTGAGCTCCCAGGGACAGGGATTGTAACTTTACTCTGTGTTTATGCAGCGCCTGGCACAATGGGGCCCTGATCAAGACTGGGCCCTACATGCTCCCCTGACACATAAGAACATAAGAAAGGCCGTACCGGGTCAGACCAAAGGTCCATCCAGCCCAGTATCTGTCTACCGACAGTGGCCAATGCCAGGTGCCCCTGAGGGAGTGAACCTGACAGGCAATGATCAAGTGATCTCTCTCCTGCCATCCATCTCCATCCTCTGACGAACAGAGGCTAGGGACACCATTCTTACCCATCCTGGCTAATAGCCATTTATGGACTTAGCCACCATGAATTTATCCAGTCCCCTTTTAAACATTGTTATAGTCCTAGCCTTCACAACCTCCTCAGGTAAGGAGTTCCACAAGTTGACTGTGCGCTGCGTGAAGAAGAACTTCCTTTTATTTGTTTTAAACCTGCTGCCTATTAATTTCATTTGGTGACCCCTAGTTCTTGTATTATGGGAATAAGTAAATAACTATTCCTTATCCACTTTCTCAACATCACTCATGATTTTATATACCTCTATCATGTCCCCCCTTAGTCTCCTCTTTTCCAAACTGAAGAGTCCTAGCCTCTTTAATCTTTCCTCATATGGGACCCTCTCTAAACCCCTAATCATTTTAGTTGCTCTTTTCTGAACCTTTTCTAGTGCTAGAATATCTTTTTTGAGGTGAGGAGACCACATCTGTACACAGTATTCGAGATGTGGGCGTACCATGGATTTATATAAGGGCAATAATATATTCTCAGTCTTATTCTCTATCCCCTTTTAATGATTCCTAACATCCTGTTTGCTTTTTGACCGCCTCTGCACACTGCGTGACATCTTCAGAGAACTATCCACGATAACTCCAAGATCTTTTCCTGACTCGTTGTAGCTAAATTAGCCCCCATCATGTTGTATGTATAGTTGGGGTTATTTTTCCAATGTGCATTACTTTACATTTATCCACATTAAATTTCATTTGCCATTTTGTTGCCCAATCACTTAGTTTTGTGAGATCTTTTGAAGTTCTTCACAATCTGCTTTGGTCTTAACTATCTTGAGTAGTTTAGTGTCATCTGCAAACTTTGCCACCTCACTGTTTACCCCTTTCTCCAGATCATTTATGAATAAATTGAATAGGATTGGTCCTAGGACTGACCCTTGGGGACCACCGCTAGTTACCCTCTCCATTCTGAGAATTTACCATTAATTCCTACCCTTTGTTCCCTGTCCTTTAACCAGTTCTCAATCCATGAAAGGACCTTTCCTTTTATCCCATGACAGCTTAATTTACATAAGAGCCTTTGGTGAAGGACCTTGTCAAAGGCTTTCTGGAAATCTAAGTACACTATGTCCACCGGATCCCCCTTGTCCACATGTTTGTTGACCCCTTCAAAGAATTCTAATAGATTAGTAAGACACGATTTCCCTTTACAGAAACCATGTTGACTATTGCTCAAGAGTTTATGTTGTTCTATGTGTCTGACAATTTTATTCTTTACTATTGTTTCAACTAATTTGCCCGGTACCGACGTTAGACTTACCGGTCTGTAATTGCCGGGATCACCCCTAGAGCCCTTTTTAAATATTGGCGTTACATTAGCTAACTTCCAGTCATTGGGTACCGAAGCCGATTTAAAGGACAGGTTACAAACCTTGGTTAATAGTTCCGCAACTTCACATTTGAGTTCTTTCAGAACTCTTGGGTGAATGCCATCTGGTCCCGGTGACTTGTTAATGTTGAGTTTATCAATTAATTCCAAAACCTCCTCTAGAGACACTTCAATCTGTGACAGTTCCTCAGATTTGTCACCTACAAAAGCCAGCTCAGGTCTGGGAATCTCCCTAACATCCTCAGCCGTGAAGACACAACGGATCCAGCGCTATTGAGGTCAACGTTTGCAGAGGTCTCCACTAACTGTGGGTGTCTCAGTTTGTGGGCGCTTGTGTCACGGAGTGTGGGGGAGTCCGGCCCTGCACCCCTCTTCCCGGTCTCACAGTGACTCTCAGCCAGCGAGTAACACAGAAGGTTTATTGAACAACAGGAACACAGGATACAGCCCAGCTTGGGTTCAGAGCCAGGACCCCTCAATCTGGCCTTTCTGGGGGGTTCAGGGTGCTTGGATCCCAGCCTAGGATCCCCTGAAACCCACCTCCCAGCTCCCAACCGAAGACTGATTCCACTTCCCCCCTCCCTTTGTCTAGCTACCGGCTAGAGGTGAGACCTCCCCTCCCCCAGGCCAGGCTCATGTTACAGCTGCATACCTGTCTCTGCCTACCAAGCACACAGACAGTCCCTATTCCATCACACCTCTGGGAATCTCCCTAACATCCTCAGCCGTGAAGACACAACGGATCCAGCGCTATTGAGGTCAACGTTTGCAGAGGTCTCCACTAACTGTGGGTGTCTCAGTTTGTGGGCGCTTGGCCTGAGATCCCCCAAGATTGAGACCCCTCCAAAGGAAGGACACTTTTGAAAACTGTGATGTGCTCCCATCACACAAGGTCTGTGGCTGCGCCAGGAGCTGGGCCAGATGTCCTGGGTCCCAGCCCAGCGTCGTGTCCACCAAGCCACGGCTTCTCCTGCAGCCTCTGACTCATTCAGCCCCGGCCGGGGCACTGCCTGGGGCGAGCGATGGAGAACAGAGGGGAGGGCATCACGGGATTAAATAGCGACTCCCGGTTCCTACGCACAAGGGGCAGCATTAAAGTAGCCTCCCTGCCCCGAGTCTCCAGGGGCTGCTGCTCCCCCCTGGCTGGGGAACCCCACAGTGACTCTGTGCCCGCTCCCCGGCCGGGCGTCCCCTCTGCGGGGTCAGGGCTCAGGCCAGAGCCTGGCTCTGAGCGTCCTATTGGCACTGAGCCCCCATGAGGGTCTGGCTGGGAACGGGGACGCTGAGCTGGGCCCCTCACCTCTCACCACCAGCTCCACGGGGTCACTGGGGTCCGACACGTTGACCGGCTCCGATCTGCTGCGATAGGAGCAGCTGTAGCTCCCGCCGTGCTCCCGGCTCACGTTGTTGATGAGAAACAGAGCCTCTGAGTCCGCATCCACACTTTGGAGATGGCGTCCATCTTTATACAGCACGAACTGCATGGCCTGGTGCTGCCCCTTACACCAGATGCTCACGGATCCCCCCAATGAAACCCCCTTGCTGGGGATCCCAGAGATGGTGGGTTTGGGGTAGCTGGGCTCTGCAGTGGGAAGCAGACAGGCCGTGAGACACAGGTCCCGTCACTCACTCCTGGGGCCTGTCCTCACCACGCGGCCTCAGTGGTGGGTCAGACCCGGCGGCCCTGGGGACGGGCTCCTGGATCCCTTTCCACAGGGGCCAGAGTTTCTCCTCAGCCCTGGGCTCACAGCATGAGACACGGAGCCACCCCAGCCCCTGGGGCCCAGAGCTCTGTTCCCCGGCGGGTGACAGGCCAGGCCAGTCTCCAGGGTCCATTCACTCCCTGGCTTCTCTGCTGGGAGGGCTGGGAGCCAGGACTCCTGGGTTCTGTCCCTGGCTCTGGGAGGGGAGTGGGGTCTAGCAGGGAGAGCAGGGAGGATGGGGGCCAGGATGAGGGCAGAGCACCACCACCGACTTGTAGGGGACTGTGCAAGTCTCTACTATACACTGAGGTTTATAACCTTCAGCTCCGTCCATCATCCCCTAACTGATGTGTTGCCTGGGAAAGGATTCTCCTAGTCTGCACCTCCCCCTGGGGGCAGGGATCCCCCCTTCCTCTGCCCCAAATCTCCAGTGGCTGCTGCTCCCCCTGGCTGGAAACCCCCCAATGTCTCCATCCCCACTCCCCGGCCAGGCGTCCCCTCTGCTGGGCCCAGGGCTTTACGCAGAAAGAACTCCATGTCCGGGTACAAACCCTCCCCCGAGCACCAGCACCCTGCTGGGGCTCACCCAGATCGTGGGTTTGGGAAATTCTCACCCTGATTTCAAGAAGAGACAGGAGTTAAACAGGGGAGACCCCCCCGCCCCCGCCTCCCTCCCGCCCCAATTCACTCCATCCCTCTTTCGGCCTCTCTAGGAGTCTGTCCCCTACCAGGGTTGGCACTGCCTGCCCATGGGGCTCGGGGGCAGGGGGTTCACCCAGACGTAGCTCAGGACCCGGCTGCATGAGATCACCTGCCCCCCCGCCAGCCCCACCTCAGGCCAGCCAGGGAGCCTCACCAGTGGGCCCCCTGCAGCTCTGCTCCCCACCCCAGGGTTGGAAATAGCGTCTGTGACCACAGACTGTGGGAGTTGCACATGATTCACCTTTCCCCAGGCCATGGGAACGGGGGGCTGTGAGTGCAGGGGAGGAGCTGTTGGGGGGTGAATCTGGGGGTGGGGGCGGATCTGGGGGGTTCTCGCCATGGCTGCATTGACCAAGAACGTTTTGGTTACCCCATGGGGGATCTAGAGCCCAGAGACGGGCCCTGTTAGTGTTTGTACGACCTGAAATAAATCCACGTGCCGCCCCCGATCCTCACAGCCTGGTGGGGGCAAAAGTTTGAACCCAGTGGATGGTTCAAATCCCAGCTGCTTTGCCAGAATCCGGGAGCCAGACTCGGCTCCTAGCTGCACCATGGGTGCGTTGACGGCACAGAAGAACGGGGCCGGGTCTGAGCTCCCAGGGGGAGTTTGGGTTGAGTTTTGGGGAAGGTTCAGGGCTCAGATCCTCTTTCCCACCCCATGCATCCCCACCCCCGTCCTTCACGTTACCCAGCTCTGCACAGACTGATACTCACCTCCCCACGCCCCGCTGTGCCCGGCCAGCCAGCAGCCTGGAGGGGAGACAGCTCATTAGTGACCAGATCCCAGATCAACTGGATCCTACACCCTGGGCTCAGACCCTCCTCCCCTCCCATGGGCACACCCCCGGTCTCAGATTCCCCCCCCCCCCAAGGACACATGCCCTGGCTGTCTCTGACACTCACCGAGGAGGAGGACGGTCAGAGCAGACACCATAATGGGGCAGTGCAGGACCCTCAGCGCTGCCACCAACACCCCAGTGCTGAGCTCCACCCAGCCTGATGCCTGAGTGCGAGCGGAATGAGGAACTGCGCCGGGGGCTGCAGTCCCAGGAAGCTCGTGATGCGCTCGACCCCTTTCTTCCCATTGGATGGTTTCTCTGTGTCTGGGTTATCTCTATCCCAGACTTTCCAGGACCGTCCCGCAAAGAGACAAACAACCCAGCAAAGTCCAAATGCCAAGTTCTTTATTAATGCATGCACACGTCAACAAAGAACCAGCCTGTTCTCCACACAGAACCAGCCACTGCCCTCTGCAGATTCAAACTGTGTTTTATTATCGGCTCCATGGCGTCGTCACTTACGTCGCGTCATCACTGCACCTTCCCAGTTATACTTTCCCAGCACAGAAGAGAAAAACAAAGAGCAACTGTTATTTCTTGATAAGCTTCAAAAAGGTACAAGTTGCTTCAAACCAGCTTCTGCAAGTATTTTTCCCAGACCCTGCGAGAACTCTCTTATCTAGCAAGGTCATAAATCTGGCCTGTTTACCCCAGCCAGTAAATTTTTTCCTTCAGTAGGCCTTGCTGTGTTATTGCGAAGCAGAACAGGTCATCAAGGCAAACTCATCAATTCCCCTCTTTGTTCCTAGAGGGCCCACCAAGGGGACTCGAGGAACACAACTGAAATTATACTACAAAGGAAGGACGCCTAGCTTTAGGAGTTGGTTTACACATTTGGGACATTAAACTCATAATTTGTTGAAAGCACAAATAACATTGTAAGATTACAAAGATTACAACAAGCCCAAAACCAAAAAAGCCCCAGTAAATATGTGTTACCCCAACCTGCTGGAAGGGTTTTATAAGCTGTATGATTAGATAGCCAATACCAGCCAGATCCTTTAGGGACGTGCCAAGAGGAGCTGGAATAAGTTTGAATAGTGATTTGTAAAATTACCCACAAAGCTGCTTTTGTCTGAGGAGTGCCGGGTTATGCAGCTGCACCACCAAGTACAGATACTGGGCCCCCAGCCTCTCTCCTTTCAATGGGTTTTGGAACCCATGTGCCCCATCTAGCAAGCGCTATCCAGCTGACAATGAAACCCCCCATCACAAGACAATTTTGTAGTTCCCCATTTACCCAACCAGGGTGACAACATTTCATTCCTCCTGCCCCAATAACAACGAAATTGGGGGCTCCCACAGCTGTGACAGTAACCATCCCATGCTGCTTTGCGGTATGCTAAGTGGGGTGGGAGTGCCCATGCAAATAACCGAAATACCAATGCAACACTTTCCGCACTCCCCATAATTTACCACCAGATGTCAGGGTGGGGCTCATCCTGACTCTGCTTACATCCTCCCCCCAGCCGAGAATTTGTCGTCCCGATAAATCACATTCCCTACTGTACCAACTTACTGGCCCCCGTCAAACGGCCTCAGATAGCCCACTTTAGCTTCCACAAGCCTGTGTGCTAAATGTATTGGCTCCTCACTAGTCACCCCAGGTGCATCATAAGTTAACCGTTTCACTGGTCTTATTACCCTGTCTCGCCTATTGAGAATCTCTGTTGCTGTGGCAGGGGGGACATCTTGAGTAACGGATGGGGAAGTTTCCTGTGAGTCCCCCTCAGATATTGCCATAGGCCCCTGCATTTCCAGTTCTAACAGTGGAGGGTTGATGGTGCTCAGGACATCCTCCACCTGTATGTCTCCGCTGTCCAATAACCCGGGCGTGACATCACATGGGGGTCCCACCAGTGGCTCAGGGGTATCAGGAATAGGCCTAAATACTTCTGCCATGGGGTTTAGGGTGGAAGAGGAGGTGCTCTCATTTGATTCAGCTGATCGAGACTGAAATCTTGTCTTCATCCCAGGATACACCATGGTTGTGTCTTCCTCCTCAGACTCACTCTCAGATGTGCTGAGTAGGGGTAGGTTAGCTGCAGGGGGACGCCTGTCCATGTTGGAAGGTGGCTTTGGTACAGCACCTTCATTCTGCCCACTTGCCCTGTTGTGGCCCATCTCATAAGGGCTGCCCACCAATTCCCCCACAGGGAGCAAAAGGTTGTAGACCGGCAGGTCTCCTAGCTTTTCCATCACCAAGTAAGGTATTGCCTTCCATCTGTCAGCTATCTTGTGTTTGCCAGCAATACCCAAATTTCGCAGCAGGACTCTGTCCCCTGCCTGGAGCTCTTGCAGACGTACCCTAGCATCATATCGATGTTTGTTGCGGTCTGCGTTCTTCCGAGCTGCAGATGCCGCTAAGTGATAAGCATCCCGCAGCTTTTCTCGTAGGCGGGATACATATTGCTGATGAGTTTCATAGCCATCTCCATCCTCGGATACACCAAAGCACAGGTCTATGGGTAATCTTGGTTCTGGCCCAAACATCAAAAGATAGCTGACAGATGGAAGGCAATACCTTACTTGGTGATGGAAAATCTAGGAGACCTGCCGGTCTACAAGATCAAACCTGAAGAGGGTCCAGGGCAGGCAAAGACTGTGCATAGAAACCTTTTGCTCCCTGTGGGGGAATTGGTGGGACTTTTGGGACTGTGGGTGATTTAGGGGGGTTGCTGGACTCAAGGGCCCAGAGAGAAGGACACGGCCCAAGTTGCTGGGGTGGGTCTTTGCTCACAGTTTGACCTATGAACTCCAGTTGAGGTATTTTCCAAATTTCATGCTTGTTGTTGTTTATCTTATGTAATTAAACCTTTTCTGCTACACCAAGAGTCTGTGCTTGCGAGAGGGGAAGTATTGCCTCCTTGAGGCGCCCAGGGGTGTGTGTAAGATTTTCCCAGGTCACTGGGTGGGGGCTCGAGCTGGCCTGCATTACGTTGTGGGGAAGGGACCCCTAGGTATTGAACCTGGCCCTTGCTGCTATTGTTTCAGCCTGGCAGAGGGGTTACACAGAAAGCAGAAGAACCCTGGGCTACCATATCAATGGACCAAGTCTGGTTCCACGAAACAGACAAGCTGGTGAAAGCACTGTCCCGAGACGTGACATTTTCCCATGACCTGAGAGAGATGGGTACCCCCAACAACAGGATACCTTGACCAAAGTGCGTGGGGGTATGAATACACATTCAGCATTGTGTTTGGTTTACACTTTGCACTATAGCACGTGTTCAATCCAGAAAACGATTACCTGTCCAATCATTAAGCGCTTTTCAGGGAAGGGGTTGAGACCAGTCAACATTCTTTTTGGCACCTCGCACATTTCTTAAACGTCCAGAAGGAAGGTGATCTCGATATAGGACAGGGGGTTCTAACCAGGCCAAAGAGCGTGACCTCTTCCAGGAGACAGGCCAGCTTAAATAAGCCTTTTCTCCACACACCCAATAGACTCCAAACAGGGGATTAGATATAACAGATGCAGTATATTGGGGTTTGTAATACCATCCAGTCCAGGCAGAGAGACCGTGAAAACTATTAGTAGCATTATCAGTACACTGACACACAGAGTACTCAGTACCTGAAGAATTAATAGAATGGTTTTTTATGCAGCGTATGCGAATGATTTTTGAATGCTCCAGCACTGCGGTGCAATCAGTGTGCGATAGATCTGGTGCTATAAAGCAACCTATTCTGGTAAACACATGAGGTTTATTCAATACCAACCAATTAAACAAGCTGCAAAAATTAGTAGGGAAAACATACCAGGACTTTCCAGGTCGGGGTAAAGCTTGTACAAGAGTACAATCAGGTCCCCGTCTTTCACCAAAATGGGTTCCATTAAAATAGGCTTTACAATTGCTAACTCCTACAGGCACATTTCCTGAGCCCAGGAAGCACCACTCACCAGGTCGCTTCCACACCGTAAGGTAGCTATTAATCTGGATTCCTGAATCTGCCCAGGTTAGGTTCTGCAAGCCTGAGGAGTCCTTCCATGAAGGAGCCCATGTCATATTCATAGGGCTAAGAGGTATGGGGATCATGGGAAGACCTCGGTGACTGTCTACTGGCATTAAGGGGCTGTAAGAGTCCGGTGTGGGGGCTCAGCCCTCTCAGGAGCGGCTGGGAGCCAGGCCGCCTCACTACACGAGGCTGGGAAGCAGTTCGGTCCCCAGAGTCCAAGCCCTAGGTCAGGGAGGGCAGCAAATAGTAGGTCATGGGCTCAGGCCTCAGGCAGGGGCTGAGCAAAACAAACAGTAATTTAAGCCCAAGCCCTCAGTCAGGGCGGTGCAACAAGCAGCAGTTCAAGGGCTCAGGTCCTCAGGCAGGAGCTGAGCCACAACAATAGTTCAGGGGCTCAGGTCCTTAGGCAGGAGCTGAGCACCAACAATAGTTCAGGGGCTCAGGTCCTCAGGCAGGAGCTGAGCAAACAGCAGGTAAGTCCAGACTTCTATGTCTGAGAGCTGGTGTGAGGGGGAGGCTGCCACCCGTGAGTGGGGTGGCAGGGGGGACACAGGCCCACCCACTCCACTGTGTCCCAGCCCGGGGCCCTAACAGCGGCAGTTAGTCTGCTGCTGTGCCGGTGGGGTCCTGACCGCAACACATCGACATCGGCTCAACGTCTGCTGTAGCCAGACTGGGGTCAGCTACCCCCGGGCTACTTTCCATCTCCCCCTCCATGGGTACCTGCTCATCTCTGGTGTCCGGCGCTGGGTCCCACACCATGGGCTCCTCGACGTGCTGAGGGCTGGCTAGCTCGGGCTGCTCCTCAGGACTCGGGGACGCTCAAGCAGCTCCTCAGGGTACCGGGCTCGGGGAAGGCTCGGCCAGGCCTCCTCAGGGTACCGGGCTCGGGGAAGGCTCGGCCAGTCCACCTCAGGGTACCGGGCTCGGGGAAGGCTCGGTCCAGCAGGAGCTCGGTCAGGAGCGTCTGTCCTCTCCGGCTGCCGGGCAGCAACTGAGCGCTGGGCCTGGGCCTTTATACTTCCTGTCCCGCCCCTTGACTTCCGGGGGGCGGGGACAGGTGGCAGTGGCTCCGCCCACTGTGGCGGCTGTTCTGGCTCATCCCTCTCAGGAGCGGCTGGGAGCCAGGCCGCCTCACTACAGAGGCATACCCAACACGAAATGTTATTCAGTGCTGGCATACGGGCTTTCATTTCATGAGCAAAGCGAATAAAGGCCTTATGTTCATATCCCCTAGTTAGTCCAACCACCACAAAAGAAAAACAACAAACAATGCACCAATGAGTCCACCAACTCCCCAGGCGACTGTTCGTTGCCATTCCTTGGGGAATGGGCACCAGTCTACTTCTTCTTGAATTTTAGCCTCAGGTCGCCCAAAGGGGTAGCAGTCCGTTTGTCCTGGGCACAGGGGTCGTCTGCTTCTGGCTCACCCGCTTCGCGGTGGGGTGAACGTGCATAGCTCCCTTGAAGTCCGACACTGTCTGCTTCTGGGGAACCCGTTACCAGGTCGGGCTCCCTAGCGAGGCTCCGTTTGACTCTGGTATGATGAATCCAAGCGGGACGTTCCTTGACCCGAACAGCAGCAGGGCTCACCAGGATAGTCTCGAATGGTCCTAGCCACTGGGGTTGAAGTGGAGTCTTTCAGTAAGCTTTGATCCACACGGGGTCACCTGGCGAAATGGAATGAACAGCTCCCCACAACGGTAAAGATTGAGACTGTGCTGAGTACCGTTGTCATGTAGTTAAATGCTGCTGCAAAGCTTTTACATAAGTTTTTGTTTCACAAGTCAGATCAGCCAGGCGCCCTTCCATTGCGACGGGATCAGTCTGTCTGGTATGAGCCCTGCAGTGCATCACCGCAACTTCCCCAGGAGCCTGAATGGCTTGAAGCAGTTCAGCAATTTCCTTTCCATGGGCAATCTGAGCTCCAGACGAGGTAATGAAACCTCCTTCCTTCCAAATTGCACCCGTGGCGTGACACACCCCAAAAGCATATTCTGAGTCCATATAAATATTAACCCTTTTCCCTGTAGCGTGAAGGCCGGCTGCGGTGAGGGCTTTTAACTCCGCAGCCTGGGCACTCACCCCGGGAGAAAGAGCTTCCCCTATTAATACAGTCTGCGTATCAGTAACTGCGTCTCCAGAGTGTCGGATTCCTTCCCGAACAAATGCAGATCCCTTCACAAACAACTTCTCTTTTCCAATGTCCTTCTGCACCACAATAATGACAACCACTACTTCTAAATCCTTCACATCCTCTGCCTCTCGCTCCTTCTCCTCTTTCCCATCCACTCCATCCACCTCTGTTCCATCCGTGACCTTTTCCCTTCCCCTGGTCATTGCTACTGCCAACAGTGACACTCGCTCCTTTACATCCTTCTGCTTTTCCTTTTTTCTTTTTCTTTCTTCTTCTCTCTCCCATTAAACACTCTGGTAACAACGCTAACTGCCTCAGGCAAACTTTTCCCTTGCATACCGGGATGCTCTCTAAATCTCTTTGCAATATCCTCCGCACATTGTGACCTGAAAACCATTTTAATCATCTCCTTTCCATGATCAGTTTCAGGATTCAAATTCCCATGCGTTGTGACTCCACAAAGTAGTCGAGCACAAAAGTCAGAGGGGTGCTCGTCCGGACGCTGAACACAAGCAGTCACCTTGCTCCAATGTGGAGTAGCCTCTCCTGCGTCTCTAATGCCATTCAAAACAGCTTTTAAAAAATCCGTCCAACTTTGTCTTTTGAGCTGAATTGTTGGGATTCCAATTAGGTTCATCGATTGGCCAAGGTGCATTCAAATGACCTGCAGATTTTTTTTTTTACTTTTTGTCTTTCATCTTCTGCCATGAGAGTATCTAATAACTGATTTACATCTTCCCAAATGGGCACATGAGTGAAAAAATTGTGCGGAGCATCCTTTCCACTGCCTCAGGATTGTCTTGTAAGAGAGGCATAGTGCACTGCCGGTTAGGCCATGGCTACACTTGCAAATTTGCAGCGCTGCAGCAGGGTGTGAAAACACACCCTCTCCAGCGCTGCAAATTGCGGCGCTGCAAAGCGCCAGTGTGGTCAAAGCCCCAGCGCTGGGAGCGCGGCTCCCAGCGCTGTACGTTATTCCCCACAGGGAAGTGGAGTACGAACAGCACTGGGAGAGCTCTCTCCCAGCGCTGGCGCTTTGACTACACTTAGCGCTTCAAAGCGCTGCCGCGGCAGCGCTTTGAAGTGCAAGTGTAGCCATAGCCTTAAACAAATCTGAAGTTGCAAACGGAGTATGGATAAAAACTCTCATATCCCCCAGCAACCAGTGGAACTGGATAAGTTCTCAACGCGGCTTGTACTATCAGGGGTGTCTCAGAAACATCCTCCCTCATGGAGTTAAGTAAGCTAGTGGGGGTCCACAAGGGCGAGGACGAGGGCTGCTGTAATATTGGGAGTGTTTGAGAAGCAGTCCCTGGCCAGGTTTGCAAAAGGCCGGCTGGAGGCTGCACAGAGCGGGTAGGGCTGCCTGATCCCTCTGAAGATGAGGGAACATCACCCTGACCTCCCCCTGGATTCTCCTCTGTCCCTGAACTGTCCCTAGCCTGCTGTCCTTGAATCCTTGCACTCCGCCGGACAGGGGGAAGAACAGGAACAAAACTGTCCTTCTCCCGGTGTGACTCTGGGGCATACGGCGGGGGATTTTTACAAGAGCTCTCCATACAAACAGCTTCAGAAGCTACCCGTCCCTCCGTGGGTTTCTCATTATACCACACAAACAAATAATTCATTTGTCCCGGCCTAAGATCAACCAAAATATCCCTTAAGGAGTTCATCAAAAAGGTTCCACCCTCTGGCCAGTCTCTAGTCGGGGACAAATGAAAGGTAAATGACGGCCACTGGATCCGACACAAATTTCTCATCTTAGCCTTGGACAGTCCGGCCGTCCCGGATGTATCCTTCCAATCTCTCAGAATGAGAGATAACGGGGCATCCCCCGGGCATTTACTGCCACCTTGTCCCATTTCCCTGTACCGAGCGCTCACTTACCTAGGTCCCGGGACTCCTGCTCAAAGGGCAGGTGGACGTTGCTGGATTTAAACGGGCTCAGGCTGGTTCATGAGACGACGCCTTATCGCCAGCGTGAGATCCGACTCCTGGGCCAGGCTCCTCTCAATCGAAGGATGCGCGCTGCGTTGCGTCGGAGACGGACCCCTCGCCGGAGAGTCGGACGGGTCCCATCTGGAGTGCCGAATCTGTCGGGGTTCTCTCTATCCCAGACTGTTCAGGTGCGTTGTCTGACCGCAAAGAGAGACAGGCAACACCAGGAAAGTCCAAATGCCAAGTTCTTTATTAATGCATGCACACGTCAACAAAGAACCAGCCCGTTCTCCACACAGAACCAGCCCCTCCCCTCTGCAGATTCAAACTGTGTTTTATTAGCGGCTCCGTCACGTCATCACTTATGTTGCGTCATCACTGCACCTTCCCAGTTATACTTTCCCAGCATACAAGAGAAAAACAAAGAGCAACTGTTATTTCTTGATAAGCTTCAAAAAGGTACAAGTTGCTTCAAACCAGCTTCTGCAAGTATTTTTCCCAGACCTTGCAAGCACTCTCTTATCTAGCAATGTCGTAAATCTGGCCTGTTTACACCAGCCAGTAAATTTTTTTTCTTGCTGTGTCATTGCTAAGCAAAACAGGCCATCAAGGCAAACTCATCATCTGCAATCTCCAGCCAAATCTACCCGGGTCAGAGCAAAGCCAGCTCCCTGCAGCACCCAGCAAACCACTTCCCCCCCTGCAGCTGAGCTCCCAGCCCCACAGACACCGAGCCTCAGCTCCTTAGTTCTTGTGACTGTATATAACCGTGTCTGGCCCCTGCCTCGTTCATTTTATCTGGCCTGCCCTGGACACAGAGAGACTTACAGGCTGGTCTCTGACGCCCGGCACTGCAGGGCCTGAGCGCCGCATAGGAAGGAGTCAACCTGCCACCCCCCCAAGGAGGCAGGGAGGGGTCATTATCCCCATTCTACACAGGAGGAAACTGTGGCACAGACAGATTCACTTTCCTTAGTGAGCTCCCAGGGGCAGGGACTGTCTCCTCACTCTGTGTTTATGCAGCGCCTGGCACAAAGGGGCTCCCATCATGGCGGGAGCCCTACATGCTCCCCCGACCCAAGGGATCCAGCGCTATTGAGGCCAGTGTTTGCAGAGGTCTCCATTAAGGGTGGGCGTCTCGGTTTGTGGGCGCTCAGCCTGAGATCCCCCAATACTGAGGCCACCCCACAAGAAAGGACACGTTTGAAACCCGCGAGGTGCTCCCATCACACAGAGTCCAGTCTCCGGGGTCCATTCGCTCCCTGGGTTCTCTGCTGGGAGGGCTGGGAGCCAGGACTCCTGGGTTCTCTCCCCGGCTCTGGGAGTGGAGTGGAGTCTAGAGGGGAGAGCAGGGAGGATGGGGGTCAGGACTCCTGGTTTCTGTGCACAGCACCACCACTGACTTGTAGGGCACAGTGCAAGTCTCTACTATACACTGAGGTTTATAACCTTCAGCTCCACCCATCGCCCCCTAACTGATGTGTTGCCTGGGAAAGGCCCCCCTGCTCTGCAGCTCCCCCTGGGGGCAGGGATCCCCCCTCCCTCAGCCTCTGCTGGGCCCAGGTCTCAGGACAGGGCCTGACTCTGAGTGTCCCATCAGCGCAGAGACCCCCTGTGGATCTAGCTGGGTGTGGGGCTGGGAGCCGGGGTGCTGAGCCGAGCCCCTCACCTGCTACAATGATCTCGACGGGGTAGCTCAGATACGACCAGTGACTCTGATCTGTTATTGAGTGACAGTCGCAGGTGTAGCTCCCTCCATCTTCCCGGCTGACACTGGGGATGGGAAATTCAGCCACGGTCCCATCAGGTACCAGCCGCACCTGCCGGTTCAGGTGTCCAGCTTTACGCAGAAAGAACTGCATGCCTGGGTACCGACCCTCACAGCGGATGGTGACGCTTCCCCCGAGTGCCACCACCCTGCTGGGGCTCACCCAGATGGTGGGTTTGGGAAATTCACGCCCTGCTTTCAACAAGAGACAGGAGTTAAACAGAGGAGACACCCCCAGCCCCGGCCTCCCCTCCACCCCAATTCAGTCCATCCGTCATTTGGCCTCTCTAGGAGTCTGTCCCCTACCAGGGTTGGCACTGCCTGCCCATGGGGCTCGGGGGCGGGGGGGTCACCCAGACGTAGCTGTGACGAAGTGGGGGATTTTCTTGTGTTTGCCTTGGTTTTCCAGTGGGTTGCATACGGAGGGAGTGGGACTCAGTGCCCCCGGGTGTTACTGGTTTAACGAGGGGAGGGGAGAGGGAGTTTGTTGTTACACTGGACCGGACAGGGAACTTGGGACCCCAGCCGATGGCTTGGAGGATGGAGACCCCAGCGACTGGGGACCTGAGGCCCAGAGGACCCAGCTCAGGAGTCACAGATGGTTGTGGCCAGTGGGAGGACAATGGGCTGTGGGGACAGGACCCCAGTGTTCAGGCCGCATAAACCTTCCCACATGTGGCCTGCGAGTGCCATCAAGCACATTCGAGCAAAGAGAGGGTGTGAAACTGGACTGTCCTGGTGTAACTCATACCAAGGAATGGGAGAGATGCTGGGGCATCCATGGGAACGTTGGTGGGTTCAAACTTCCCCAGGTCACTGGCTGGAGTGACCTCGCTCAGTTTGGTCTCGAAGGGGGGAGAGATGTGACGAACTAGGAATGTTCTTAATGTTTGCTCTGAATGCTGTGTTGGTGCCTCAGTGTCCCCTCTGCAGTTCTTAGTATCTAGGTGGTGGAATAAGGGTGTGTGATTGCTGCAGAGCAAGGGGCCAGTGCACCTAAATGCCTGGCACTGTCTCCTAGCACCTGATAGCCTGGGCCCCTCCTCTGCAAAGGTGCCAACTGAAGGTGTTGGAGACAAAAGGATCAGGTGACCTCCTGGCCTGGGAAAGGAGCTGAGCAGAGGAGTTGGGGCTGGAGGGGGGTGTCAGTCTGGAGCTGGCTGGGGACGAGGAGTGAAGTGCAGACGTGGGTGTCTGGCTCACTGCCCCCCAGAATGGACCCGGCCGAAGTACCTACAAGCTCTGTTTTAGACCCTGTTCCTGTCATCTAATAAACCTCTGTGTTACTGGCTGGCTGAGAGTCACGTCTGACTGCGAAGTGGGGGTGCAGGACCCTGTGGCTTTCCCAGGACCCCGCCTGGGTGGACTCGCTGTGGGAAGCACACGGAGGGGCAGAGGATGCTGAATGCTCCAAGGAGAGACCCAGGAGGTGAAGCCGTGTGAGCTTCTTGCCCTGGAGACAGTCTGCTCCAAGGGAGAGGAGGCTCCCCAAAGTCCTGCCTGGCTTGGTGGGGAGCAGTTCCAGAGCATCGCCCGGGGACTCCGTGACACCCCGTGAGGGTCTGGCTGGGGGTGGGGCTGGGAACGGGGATGCCGAGCCGGGCCCGTCACCTCTCACCACCAGCTCCACAGGGTTGCTGGGGTACAACAAGGTGAACGGCTCCGATTGGCTGTGATAGGAGCAGCTGTAGCTCCCACTGTGCTCCCGGTTCACGTTGTTGATGTGAAACAGAGCGAGATAGTCCGAATTCACCCTTTGGACATGGCGTCCCTCTTTATTCAGCACGAACTGCAGACCCTCGTGCTGGCCGCAACACCGGATGGTCACGGCTCCCCTCAGGGAGACCCCCCAACTGGGGCTCAGGGAGATGCTGGGTTTGGGGTAGCTGGGCTCTGCAGTAGGAAGCAGACAGGCCGTGAGACGCAGGCCCCGTCACTCAGCCCTGGGGCCCGTCCTCACCCCGCGGCCTCAGTGTGGGGTTGTCACAGACTCACAGATCCTGCCCGCTCTTGGCCCCGTGCGGTCTATGGGGGGACCACCCTTCAGTGCGACAGCCCTTCTTAGGGATCCACCCTCTTTTGGGGGTTAAGCCCCTCCACCTCCTGGAGCCGCACCTCTCTGAGCCTTAGCGCATCTGTCTCTGCCATGGGCCCCCTCAGGGAGGCCACTCGCTCTGGACTCCTGAGGCCTCCACCCCCCAAAGGGGTTGATGCAACCGTGTTCTCTAGCCCAGACCATTTATTCAGCATCTGAACCCAGCACAGGAAACTCTCAGGGTCTCAGGCCTGGCCTCCCCCAGCCAGCGCCAGCTTGAGGCACCAGCGCCCCAAGCATGTGCTTGGGGAGGCACTTTTCAGGGGGCAGCATTTGAGCGCCAGAGGCGGCACTCCGTCGTCTTTTTCCTTCGGCAGCGGCACGCCGGCCTTTTATTTATTTATGTTTTTGTTTGGGGCAGCAAAAAACCTAGAGCCGGCCCTGCCCTCAGCCCAGCACATCCCAGTTTCCCCTGCATCCCGGTGGGCTCTGCCTGCTCCCCCTCTTCAGCCCAGAGACCCCCTGCTTCCCAGCTGGGCATCTGATATCACCAGCCCCAGGCCCTGCCTCTGTCCATTGTCTTCTCTCCAGGGAAATGGGGCGCCTGGGCCTCCTCTCCCCTCTTCTGTCCTCGGCCCCCTCTGGCTGGAACTGGCTGGTCAGGTCACCGGGGTCCTCTCCCCGCAGCCCATTGTCCTCCCACTGGCCAGAACCAGCTGCGACTCCTGAGCTGGGCCTCTGGGTTGCCAGGTCCAGTCGCTGAAGTGTCCGTCCTCCAGGTCATTGGCTGGGGTCCCAGTTCCCTCGCTGGTCCTCTGTACCAACAAACTCCCTCTCTCCTCACCTCGTTAAACCAGTAACACCCAGGGGAAACTGAGTCCCACCCCCTCTGCATGCAAACCATTGGAAAAAACAAGCAAATCCCCCACTTCGTCACACCATTTAGCCCAGTATCCTGTCCTCTGACAGTGGCCAGAGCCAGGTGCCTCAGAGGGAATGAACAGAACAGGGAATCATCAAGGTGCCCATTCCCAGCTCCTGGCAAACAGGCTAGGGACACTCAGAGCATGGTGTTGCGTCCCTCCCCATCCTGGCTAATAGCCACCGATGGACGTAACCTCCACTTACTTATCGAGATCTTTTTTTAATCCTGTTATAGTTTTGGCCTTCACAGCATCCCCTGGCAACAGGTTCCATGGGTTGACTTTAGGTTGCATGAAGAAGTTCTTCTTTTTGTTTTTTTTTTATGATCTGCTGCCAATTAATTTCCTTGCATGACCACTAGTTCTTGTGTTATGGGAAGGAGTAAGTAACACTTCCTTATTCCCTTTCTTCACACCAGTCATGCTTTTATAGACCTCTATCATATCTCCCCTTAGTCGTCCCAGTCATTTTAATCTCTCCTCCTGTTTCATACCCCTAATCATTTTAGTTGCCCGTCTCGGTACCTTTTCCAATTCCAATATCTCTTTTTTGGGATGGTGTGACCAGGTCTGCGAGCAGTGTTCAAGAGGTGGGTGAACCATGGATTTATATAGCGGCTCTATGATAATTTCTGTCCTGTTATCTGTCCCTTTCCTAATGGTTCTTAACATTTGGTTCCGCTTTGTCGCTGCCGCTGCACACTGAGTGGATGTGAACCATCACGTCAGAGAACCATCCACAATGACTCTGAGATCTCTTTCTTGAGTGGTAACAGCTAATTTAGAGCCCATCATTTTGTATGTAGAGTTGAGATGATGCTTTCCAATGTGCATTACTTTGCACTGATCAACACTGAATTTCATCTGCCATTTTGTTGCCCAGTCACCCAGTTTGGTGAGATCCCTTTGTAACTCTTCGCAGTCAGTTTTGGACTTAACTATTTTGAATTGTTTTGTATCATCTGCAAATTTTGCCAACTTGCTATTTACCCCTTTTTCTAGATCACTTATGAATATACTGAACAGTAATGGTCCCAGTACCGACCCCTCAGGGATACCACTATTTATCTCTCTCCATTCTGAAAAATGATAATTTATTCCTACCCTTTGTTTCCCATCTTTTAACCAGTTACTGATCCATGAGAAAACCTTCCCTCTTATCCCATGATGGCTTACTTTACAAAAGTCAGCTTAAATAATTTTTTTAATTGATATTTGTTTTAGAAATCTAGAACTGTTATGTGATTTGGTGTAATTTGCATTATCCTTATGTAAAATTTGAATTCTCCTAAGAAAACATTTAATTTATTAATATCTCTTTTATATGTTGCAGGTCAAAGTGAAAATGAAAAGACAAAAAAAAAAAGCAACAATTTTTCCACTCAAAGGCCTCAAAAACCAACCATGGTGAAGAACACACCAAGAACCAAGAATATATCAACATGTCATCTGAATGTTCAAGTGGTGTATCTACAGCCAACCAGCCCAAGCACAAATACAGCTACTACTGAAGTGTCTCCAAAACCTAAAGGTATTTCCCGATGTCTGTTGAGTAGCCAACTTTCATTTGTGATGATTTTAAAACGTGTTAAATCTAATAAAATGGTCATGAAACATTTTTCAGTTTTTACTGTGGTGTCACACAGCCCCCCTCACCCTCATGGTCTCAGCCCTTATCAGCCCTGACCGCCCCCTATAAATTGGAACAACTCCCCTAATTTCAATTCCTGGGGAAAACTCTGGAGGGACATGGGTTGGGAGGGGCAAAGGGATACGGGACCCCCACCCACTGGTGAAAGGATAGTTGAGTCTTCTTGTGCTCCTGCCGTGGGGCTGGATTGCAGCCAATGCCCCCCAGAGGGGAGAGACCCCTGTGTCCCATTGCCCACCCCCCTGAGCCAGCCATTCCCCAGCCCTGCAACAAGGAGATACCCCACACCCCTCCCAGAGCCGGGGGTGTGTGACACTCCCCTGGTGTTATCTGGATGGGTGATCTGCTCGGTCACTCCAGCCCTCGACTCTGGGAGCGAGCCCCACCCTTCTCCGCTGGGAGACCCCCACTCTTGGGCTGCTCCCCCACAGCCTCTGACGTGTGAGCGGCTCCCAGCTCCGGGAGTGAGAACTTTGGGCAGCCGCTGCCTGGACTGTGCAACCGAATGTCACCAGCCGATATCTCCGGTCCCAGACACAACCCTAGGAACCTCCATCTTGCAGTCCCCAGTTCTGCCCACTGGACGCTTCAAGCTTATATGAGTTCATCAATTTAACAAATAAATTGCCACGTACCAGGCTTGTTATCCCAAGGGGAGTCTCTGATACCTTCAAGCCAAATGCACTGCATCAGGCAGAATAAACAAACTGATTTATAAGAACATAAGAAAGGCCGTACCGGGTCAGACCAAAGGTCCATCTAGCCCAGTATCTGTCTACCGACAGTGGCCAATGCCAGGTGCCCCAGAGGGAGTGAACCTAACAGGTAATGATCAAGTGATCTCTCTCCTGCCATCCATCTCCATCCTCTGACGAACAGAGGCTATGGACACCATTCCTTACCCATCCTGGCTAATAGCCATTTATGGACTGAGCCACCATGAATTTATCCAGTCCCCTTTTAAACATTGTTATAGTCCTAGCCTTCACAACCTCCTCAGGTAAGGAGTTTCACAAGTTGACTGTGCGCTGTGTGAAGAAGAACTTCCTTTTATTTGTTTTAAACCTGCTGCCTATTAATTTCATTTGGTGATCCCTAGTTCTTGTATTATGGGAATAAGTAAATAACTTTTCCTTATCCACTTTCTCAACATCACTCATGATTTTATATACCTCTATCATATCCCCCCTTAGTCTTCTCTTTTCCAAGCTGAAGAGTCCTAGCCTCTTTAATCTTTCCTCGTATGGGACCCTCTCCAAACCCCTAATCATTTTAGTTGCCCTTTTCTGAACCTTATTAACTACAAAAGATGGATTTTAAGTGATTATAAGTCAAAACACAAGAAGTCAGATTTGGTCAAATGAAATAAAAGCAAAACGCATTCTGAGCTGATCTTAACACTGTCAGCGCCCTTACAAATGTAGATGCTTCTCACCACAGGCTGGCTGGGTGCCCTTCCCCAGACTCTCCCCTGGGATCAGCACTTCAGTCGCTGCGTGGTGGTGTCTGTAGATGGAGGTGGAAGCAGGGCCGGCTCCAGACCCCAGTGCGCCAAGCGCACGCTTGGGGCGGCATTTTGCCGGGAGGGCGGCAGGCTGCTCCGGTGGACCTCTCACAGTCATGACTGCGGAGGGTCCGTTGGTCCATGGACCCTCCGCAGGCAAGTCTTCAAGAGGTTCCCCGGAGCCACGGGACCAGCGACCGGCAGCGCGCCCCCTGCGGCATGCCGCCGTGCTTGGGGCGGCCAAATTCCTAGAGCCGCCCCTGGGTGGAAGACAGAGAGCCTGGCAAATGTCTCTCCCTCTTCCCTCTTGGCTGTGCCCCCCGCCTTCAGAGTCAGGGGAGCGTTACCTCATCGCAGTCCCAAACTGACCAAGGGAACGGGGGAGGGGGGGGTGACTCACCCAAGAGTCCAACAGATCCTTTGTTGCTGCCTCGGCCAGTGTCCTTTGTCCCTGTGAGGCTGGGCTGGGTTTGTCCCGTACGTGCCCTGATGAGGTGTGAACTGCCCCTCTGCTCCTGGGGAGCTTTGCCTGGGCTTGTTTTAAGCCATGACGACACATTTTCAGCCTCATAACTATATACATGAAATTATAACCTATGACATCACTATGACAACCATGCTCGGTGCATCATGAGCCTTCTGAAGACACCCGAGATGACAAACTTTGCATATTATTATTATCATCATATTATAAGGATGAACATGGGGGTGGAGGGTGTCCCCCCGAGGTACAGAGTGTCACTTGTGGGGACTAGCAGACTTAGGGGGGCTCTTTAAGCAGGAGTTAAGGGAAAAAGAGGCAACAGGGAGCCAGCCGATGTCTGAGCAGCCAGGAGCAGGCAGATGTGGGTCAGTGGTGTCTCTGCAGACTGATCTGTAGGTCCGGAGGCTGCAGGGGCCGGGGGTGGGAAGCATCTCATGCCGGGGCCATGATGGTGGAGCTGAGGGGACTCTTTCTCTGCTCATCACTGAAGGGTAACAAAGCCTCGTTTAATGGAAAACTGCCTCCCACCCCGTGCAGGGAGGATTCAGAACTGCCCTGCTCTGTGTCCTAGCCCCCGCACTGCTCCCAGCAATTGATGATTCCCATGTTGCCCCAGAACCAGGGTCTGGGGCCCTTGCAGGGAAGTTCCATGGGGGGGGATTAGCTGTGGGGCTCTCCCTGTGTCCACGTTGTCTGGCCCGAGGTCCCGAGGAGGGCAACATTGGGGTCAGAGGGTGATGACCCCTCAGTCTCTCATAGGGGCACCGCCCAGGGCTCACTGCCCCTCAGCCCCCCCCCCCCCCGGCTCACGGCGATGGAGCCCCCAGCACAGCGGGGAAGGGACGACCCCACGGAGGGGCTGTAAACAGCCGGCGCCAATCGGTCACGGGCACCAGACCCTGCTGCAGCTTCGCCCAGAGTCAGGCTGTGAACCCCGGTGACCTGGACAACTGATGCCCCCCCCAGAGGGGCTGCAACCCAGCGCCCGGCGAAGGGTCCCTGTATAACCAGCCGATGCACCCCCAGGCACGGGCACAGGGGGGCTGTGGGGTGCCCAGGTTGGGCTGGTTTGAGGTTCTGTGTTTATTACAAATCTGGAGATTAACAGGAAGCAAAATAACATAAACAGCCACCTCGGCGCATCCCCTCCCGGTACTGAGGCCCCCACACCGGCCCCCACATCTGGGTCTGGGCAGGGCAGGGGGACAGCAGCTCGATGGGACGGGGCTGTGTGTGTGTGTGTGTGTGTGTGTGTGTGTGTGTGTGTGTGTGTGTGTGTGTGTGTGTGAATCCACCACCACCCCAACGCACACAGAGCACGGAGCTGGTGATCCCATAAGCCCACCCCCCCTCCCAGCAATCCAACCCCCGCCCCAAACCACTGAGTGTGCCAGGAGGAGGGCAGGTGTGAGGGGGCAGCTAGGGCCCATGTGGGTCAGGGTTGGGGGTCAGGCCCCATGGGGGAACAGGGGACACTTACCAGGGTCTGCGTCTCTTTCCCTTCATCGATGTTGGTGTCTGTGGAACAGAGACACCCGCTGAGCTGCACCCCCGGCCGGCCCAGAGCAGAACCCCACACCCAGCTCCAACCCCTCTGTCCAGCCATAGAGCTCAGAGCCTGGCACAGCCACCCCACAACCCTACAACATGGGCCAGGGTCATTAGCCCGTGTTACAGAGAGGAAAACTGAGGCACAGAGATGTCTGGGGGTTACAGCGGGACGGGGGCTGGGCATCCAACGCCTGTGTTCTCACCCTGGCTCAGGAGGGGAATGGGGTCTAGTGGTTAGAGCAGGGGGCTGGGAGCCAGGAGTGGATGGGGAACTAGAGCGGGAAGGGAGGGTGGCCCCAGGGAGCTCCTGGGAGTCCAACACTCTCAGCTGACACCGGCTACCTCTGGGGCCCTCTCCTTAGCCCCACCCAGCAGCAGCTGTAAATCAGGCCCCGCCCCATCTAGGTGGAGCCCCCACAAGTCCCTCCCCTCTGCCAGGGGTCCTCCTCCACCCTGGTACCCCCTTGGGTGTGCTACTCACAGATGTGCTCTTCCTGAGCCGGTGCCTTTAATGCCCCCATAGGGCTGGTGCTAAAAGAGAAAATTCCCTTGTAAATGTCATATTCCCCACACCTGCGGGGAGATTCTTCAACACACCCAGAGAGCCCCCCCATCCTGCCTCACCCTGAACCCAGTTCCCTACGCCACCTGCCCCAACCACCAGACCCCACCCCCACCCCACTCTAACCACTAGACTCCACTCTGCTCCCCAAGCTGGGGACAGAACCCAGGAGCCCTGTGACCCAGGCAGGTCCATCAGGAGGGGGAGGATCCAGGTTCCTACCTGTTCAGTCTCGATGCAGCTCCTCTTCCTGCAGAGGGACACAAACCAGAATCCCCCATGAGCTGACTGGGATCCCCCGGTACCAGCGCCCGGCCACTGTCCCCCAGGGCAGCAGGGATGGAGGGCAGCACAACACCGTAGCATGTGCCGGGGGGAGGGGCAGATTGACTCGGGGGGCTTTTCCTGTCCCCAATCCTCCCTCGTTAGTGACTCATTATAATGAACCTGATCCATAGGTTGGCTCCCCTGGCACCCCATGTACCGGAGAGGCCCGGTGTCGATGGCTCTTTATACAGGGACCCCTCAGCTGGTGCTGAGATGCGGCTCCTCTGGGGTGGGACAGGTGCGTGTGTACAGGGATTACACATGCAACAGCGCCCCCTGCTGAGCCCCCTGCTCCTTGGCTTTCCCAGCACAGTCCCCCATCCCGCCCTGCTTAGCAGCAGGTTTAACCCTTCCCTCGCTGGGCGGGGCACTCACTGGCTCGGGTTTTTCTGAAGCAGACGAAGGCCACGAGGAGGAGGAGGAGGATGGCAGCTGCCACGCTCACTCCAGTGATGACGGTCAGACCTGGTGGTGCCGATTCGTCTGGGAAACAGCAGCAGCCGTGAGTGCCGGGGGGGGTGGGTGGAGGCGGGCAGGGCGGGCAGGGGAAGCCTTAGCACCGGGACCTCCCCTGCGGCCCCGGGACGGGAGGACTCTCGCTATCCGCCGCTGCCTCAGGGCTGGGGGACTCTCACTCCCCACTGCGCCCCGAGGCCAGGGCATGGGACAGAGCTTCTCCGGGCTGAGGGTCACAGTGTGTGTGTGTGGGGCAGAAAGTACAAAGTGGGTTGCGGGGCTGCAGTGAGCGGACAGAATGGGGAGGGGCCGGGGGTGGAATAGGGGCGGGGCCCCGGGATGGGCCAGAAAGGGGCGGGGCTGTGGGCGGAGCCGCAGGCCGAGGAGGCGGAACAGGAGAGTGAGACAGGTGGAAGGGGGGGAGGGATCCCCCTTGCTCTGGCCCAGGGTCCCAGGAAACCTTAATCCACCTCGGCCCGTGACTCAGCATCGGTCGCTACTGTCAGTCTGGGGCGGGGTTGTGTCTGGGCAGCCCCTGGACCCAAAGGTGCCATCTTCTGCTGACGCTGGTGGGTGCTCGATCCCGCTCTGCCTCTGGCCCCACCCAGACTCCATGCCCGCCCCACCCCTCCCACCCCATTCCAACCCTTCCCAAAGTCCACACCCCAACTCCACCCCCTCCCTGCCCCTAGTCCAACCCCTTCCCCAAATCCCCACCTCCTCCCCTGAGCGCGGCGAGTTCCCGCTTGTGACGAAGTGTGTGTGGGGATGTTTCTTGTTTTTCCTGTGTTTTCCAGGGGGTTGCATACAGAGGGAGGGAGACTCAGTGCCCCCGGGTGTTACTGGTTTAACGAGGAATGGGGACAGGGAGTTTGTTGGTATAGAGGACCGGAGAAGGAACTTGGTACCCCAGCCGATGGCCTGGAGGATGGAGACCCCAGCGACTGGGGACCCGGAGACCCAGCTCAGGAGTCACAGCCGGTTCTGGCCAGTGGGAGGACAATGGGCTGCGGGGAGAGGACCCCGGTGACCTGACCAGCCGGTTCCAGCCAGAGGGGGCCAGAGGGGGGCTGAGAGGAGAGGAGGCCCAGGCCACCCTGTTTCCCTGGAGAGAAGACAATGGACAGAGGGGGGCTTGGGGCCGGGCATATCGGAGGCCCAGCTGGGAAGCAGGGGGGCTCTGGGCTGGAGAGGGGCAGCAGGCAGAGCCCACCTGGATGCAGGGAGACTGGGATGTGCTGGGCTGGGGGAGGCCAGGCCTGAGGCCCTGAGAGTTTCCTGGGCTGGGTTCAACTCTCAATAAACCCTCCTGTGTTACGCTGGCTGAGAGTCGCTCCGGGCTAGAGACCAGGGGGCATCAACCCTTTTGGGGCTGAGGAGGCCCCAGGGGTTCAGAGCACGTGGACTCCCTGAGGGGCCCACGGCAGAGACAGACCTGCTAAGGCTCAGAGAGGTGCGGCTCCAGGAGGTGGAGAGGCCTGACCCCGAGAGAGAGTGGACCCTGAGAAGGGCTATTGCTCTGAAAGGGGCACCCCCCATGGACCGCACGGGGCCACGAGTGGGCACGATCTCTGAGTCCGTGGCAACGCTCCTCCCCTCTACCTCCCAGCGCTTGTTACGCCGTGAAACAGCTGTTTTGCAGCAGCAAGCGCTGGGAGGTAGGCGGAGAAGCAGGGACGTGGCGCACTCAGGGGCGGAGGTGGGGAGGGGACCGTGGCTGTTGGTGGGTGCAGAGCACCCACCAATTTTTCCCAGTGAGTGCTCCAGCCCCGGAGCACCAGGAGTTGGCGCCTATGCCTGGGCCCTGACTCCTCTCTGCGTCCCCAGTGGGGGGCAACCGGGGGAGCATCCCCTGGGAAAGGCCCCTGCTCTGCAGCTCCCCCTGGGGGCAGGGATCCCCCCTACCTCTGCCCTGAACCCCCAGGAGCTCCTGCTCCCCCCATGGCTGGGGAAGCCCCAAGTGACTCCATCCCAGATCCACGACACTGTGTCCCCTCTGCCGGTCCCAGGGCTCAGGGCAGACCCTGGTTCTGAGCGTCCCATCAGTGCAGAGATCCCTTGTTGGCCTGGCTGGGGGTGAGGCTGGGAGCCGAGACACTGAGCTGGACCCTTCACCTGCTGCAATGATCTCGACAGGGTCACTGGGCTCTGAGGAGATGAAGGGCTCTGACCAGGGCCGGTAGCTGCAGCTGTAGCTCCCTCCGTGCTGCCGGCCCACGCTGGGGATGCAGAACTCGGCCCAGGCCCCAGCAGAGTCCATGCGTTGCTGCGGGTTCAGGTGTCCAGCCTTGTGCAGGAAGAACCTCACGTCCCGGCGCTGCACCTGACACCGGATGGTGACGTCTGCCCCTGGGGCAGTGAAGTTTAGAGAGATGGAGGGTCTGGGTAAGCTGGGATCTGCGCACAGGAGACAGACACTGAGAGCCAGACCCAGGCACCCACCCAGCCCCAGCTGGCCCCAACCACATGCAGATCCAGGGCCCCAAGCAGAGATTCTCTCCCAGATCCCAGAGTTCCCCCCACCCAGAATCCCGGCCCTGGGAGCTGGGCTCCCAGCCCCACAGCCCCCGAGTCAAAGTTCCCTAGTGCTTGGGATCCTCATATGCCGTGTGTGGCCCCTGCCTCATCCACTGCCCTGGACAGAGCGACTCACAGGCTGGTCTCTGGCAGGGCCTGAGCCCTCACAGGAAGGGAGTCAGCCCCCGGGCGGCAGGGAGGGGTCATTATCCCGGTTCTACACAGGAGAAAACTGAGGCACAAACAGATTCACTTTCCTCCGTGAGCTCCCCGGGACAGGGACTGTCTCCTCACTCTGTGTTTATGCAGCGCCTGGCACAATGGGGCCCTGATCAAGACTGGGCCCTACATGCTCCCCCAACACAAGGGATCCAGCGCTATTGAGGCAGCGTTTGCAGACGTCTCCACTAACAGGGGGTGTCTCGGTTTGTGGGCGCTTGGCCTGAGATCTCCCAAGATTGAGGCCCCCCCACAAGGAAGGACACTTTTGAAAACCGCGACGTGCTCCTGTCACACAGAGTCTGTGGCTGCGCCAGGAGCTGGGGCCCAGCCCAGAGCCGTGTCCTCCAAGCCACCACTTCTGCAGCCCCTGCCTCATTCAGCCCAGGCCAGGGCACTGCCTGGGGTGGGGCCTGGAGAACAGAGGGGATGGGATCATGGGATTAAATAATGACTCCCGGTTCCTACGCACAAGGGGCAGCATTAAAGTCGCCTCCCTGCCCCAAATCTCCAGGGGCTGCTGCTCCCCCCTGGCTGGGGACCCCCCAGTGACTCCGTCCCTGCTCCCCGGCCGGGCATCTCCTCTGCGGGGTCAGGGCTCAGGGCAGAGCCTGGCTCTGAGAGTCCCATTGGCACCGAGCCCCCGTGAGGTTCGGGCTGGGGGTGGGGCTGGGAACAGAGGTGCCGAGCCGGGCCCCTCACCTCTCACTGCCAGCTCCATGGGGTCACTGGAGTCCGACACGGCAGACGGCTCCGATTGGTTGTGATAGGAGCAGCTGTAGTTCCCGCCATCCTCCCGGCTCACGTTGTTGATGTGAAACAGAGCGAGATAGTCCGAATTCACCCATTGGACAATGCGTCCCTCTTTATTCAGCACGAACTGCAGGCCCTCGTGCTGGCCGCAACAAAGGATGGTCACGGCTCCCCCCAGGGAGACCCCCCAGCTGGGGCTCAGCAGGGAGATGTTGGGTTTGGGGTAGCTGGGCTCTGCAGTGGGAAGCAGACAGGCCGTGAGACACAGGCCCCGTCACTCACTCCTGGGGCCCGTCCTCACCACACGGCCTCAGTGGTGGGTCAGACCCGGCGGCCCTGGGGACGGGCTCCTGGATCCCTTTCCACAGGGGCCAGAGTTTCCCCTCAGCCCTGGGCTCACAGCATGAGACACGGAGCCACCCCAGCCCCTGGGGCCCAGAGCTCTGCTCCCCGGTGGGTGACAGACCAGGCCAGTCTCCAAGGTCCATTCACTCCCTGGCTTCTCTGCTGGCAGGGCTGGGAGCCAGGACTCCTGGGTCCTGTCCCCGGCTCTGGGAGGGGAATGGGGTCTAGTGGGGAGAGCAGGGAGGATGGGAACCAGGATGGGGGCACAGCACCACCACCGACTTGTAGGGGACTGTGCAAGTCTCTACTATACACTGAGGTTTATAACCTTCAGCTCCTTCCATCTCCCTGTAACCGATGTGTTGCTTGGGAAAGGATCCTCCTAGTCTGCACCTCCCCCTGGGGGCAGGGATCCCCCCTTCCTCTGCCCCAAATCTCCAGTGGCTGCTTCTCCCCGCTGGCTGGGGAACCCCCCAATGTCTCCATCCCCACTCCCCGGCCAGACATCCCCTCTGCTGGGCCCAGGGCTTTACGCAGAAAGAACTCCGTGTCCGGGTACAAACTCTCCCCCGAGCGCCACCACCCTGCTGGGGCTCACCCAGATCGTGGGTTTGGGAAATTCTCACCCTGATGTCAAGAAGAGACAGGAGTTAAACAGGGGAGACACCCCACCCCCGCCTCCTCCGGCCCCAATTCACTCCATCCATCATTCGGCCTCTCTAGGAGTCTGTCCCCTACCAGGGTTGGCACTGCCTGCCCATGGGGCTCGGGGCAGGGGGTCACCCAGACATCGCTCAGGACCCGGCTGCATGAGAGATCACCTGCCCCCACGCCAGCCCCTCCGAGGCCAGCCAGGGAGCCTGACCAGTGGGCCCCCTGCAGCTCTGCCCCCCACCCCGGGGTTGGAAATAGCGTCTGTGACCACAGACTGTGGGAGTCGCATATGATTCACCTTTCCCCAGGCCAGGGAACGGGGGGCTGCGAGTGCAGGGGAGGAGCTGTTGTGGGGTGGATCTGGGGGTGGGGGCGGATCTGGGTGGTTCTCCCCATGGCTACACTGACCAAGAACGTTCGGTCACCCCAAGGGGGATCTAGAGCCCAGAGACGGGCCCTGTTAGCGTTTGTACGAGCTGAAATAAATCCACGTGCCGCCCCCGATCCTCACAGCCTGGTGGGGGCAGAAGTTTGAACCCTGTGGATGGTTCAAATCAGTGATGAGCTGCCAAAAAATTAACAATTGGTTTCCTCCTCCTCACCCCACGAGGGGGTCGTGCCCCCCCCCAGGACTCCTGCCTCATCCAACCCCCCACATTCTTTCATGCCCCCGGATCCCTACCCCCTTCCCTCTCCCCTGACTGCCCCCTGCCGCCCCATCCAACCCCTGCTCTCATTCCTGATGGCACCCCGGGACCCCTGCCCTATCCCACCACCCCTTCTCTCTGTCCCCGACTGCCCCTGGAAGTGGAACCCCTGCCCCTGAGTGGCCCCCACCTCCCCATCCAACCTCTGATCCTTCCTGACTGCCCCCCGGGACCCTTGCTCTCACTCAACCACCGTTCCCTGCCCTCTGACCGTTCCCTGCCCTGACCCCTATCCACCCCCCCACAACCTCCCAAACTCCCCTGCCCTCTTCCAACACCTGCTCCCTGCTCCCTTACTGCGCTGGAGGCCAGGCCGGGGGCGCTGGACCAGGCCGGGGCAGAGCCGGAGCCGCCTGGCAGGGACCAGGCCCGAGGGGGAGCCGCTTGGCCGGAGCCAGGCTTGGCAAGGTAAGCTGGGGCGGGGGAGCGAGGAGGGCTCCAGGGAGGCACGGCCCAGCCCAGTCTGCTCCGGCTGAGCGCCCTGGACCTGGCCTGGCCTGGGACTGGTTGAGCAGCCCCGGCCCCGACTGAGTGGCTCTGGCCCCGGCCTGAGGCCAGAGCCGCTTGGCTGGAACCGGGGCCAGAGCCTCTCGGACGGGGCCGGGGCTGGCGCTGCTCAACCAGGCCTGGGCTGGAGCCGGGGCGCTTGCAGCCGGAGCCGGGGCACTCACAGCCGGGGCGCCTGGCCGGGCCGGGACCGGAGCCGGACTTGGGGCGCTCATGGCTGGAGCCGGGGCCGGAGCTGAGGCCGGAGCCGGGACGCTCGCGGCTGGAGCCGGAGCTGGGGCTGGAGCCGGGGCGCTCGCAGCTGGAGCAGGACTGGGCTAGGCTGCGCCCCCCCTCCCTGGAGCCCTCCTCGCTCCCCCGCCCCAGCTTACCTTGCCAAGCTGCTTCTTGCTTCTGAGCCGTCCCGAGTCCCAGGCTTCCCGTGCGAACGTCTGATTCGCGGGAAGCAGGGGAGGGGGAGGAGAAGGGAGGGGCAGAGCCTTCAGGGGAGGACCCCAGGAAGCAGAGCTGAGCCGGGGCCGGGGCCGGGGCCGGGGTCTGGAACAACCGGTTTTAAAAGTGTTTCTAAATTTAACAACCGCTTCCTGCGAATGGTGAGAACCGGCTCCAGCTCACCACTGGCTCAAATCCCAGCTGCTTTGATAGAGTCTGGGAGCCAGATTCGGCTCCTAGCTGCACCCTGGGTGCGTTGGGGACACAGAACGGGGCCGGGTCTGAGCTCCCGGGGGGGGGTTGGGTTGAGTTTTGGGGACGGTTCAGGGCTCAGATCCTCTCTTCTCCACTCCATGCAGCCCCTCCCCCGTCCTTGATGTTACCTTCCTACGTGTAAGGGGACTGTTGCCCCCTTACTAACATTCAGTGGGGGTGTTTGGTTGCTAGCTCCCAGCACTAAAAGGGGAGGGATCGATGGCAAATCAGGACCCTGAGACTGACAGTCCCCAGGAACAATGGCAAGAGGCCAATGCTCCAGGTCAGCCTGATTGACAGGGCGGGCCGGCTAATCAAGGACACAGAAGGCCAGTGTGGGTCCCGTCCTCCGTGTGTGAGCAGGAATGTGCCTGAGTCAGACAGAGCGGGGCCGAGCAAGCTGAGCTGGAGAACAGAGCCAGGCCAGATCCAGAGGGGCCAGAGCTGCAGCCAGCCCAGGGAGAGCAGATCCTGTGCTGGGAGCAGAGCTGCAGCCACGGAGCCAGAGGCACAGCCCAGGGAGAGCAGATCCCGTGCTGGGAGCAGAGCTGCAGCCAGAGAGCCAGAGGCACAGCCCAGGGAGAGCAGATCCTGTGCTGGGAGCAGAGCTGCAGCCACGGAGCCAGAGGCACAGCCCAGAGAGAGCAGATCCTGTGCTGGGAGCAGAGCTGCAGCCACGGAGCCAGAGGCACAGCCCTGGGAGAGCAGATCCTGTGCTGGGAGCAGAGCTGCAGCCACGGAGCCAGAGGCACAGCCCAGAGAGAGCAGATCCTGTGCTGGGAGCAGAGCTGCAGCCACGGAGCCAGAGGCACAGCCCTGGGAGAGCAGACCCTGTGCTGGGAGCAGAGCTGCAGCCAGAGAGCCAGGTGTGGTGAGCAACTGGGGCCAGCCAAGGGGGGATCCTTGGTAAAAGGGCCCAGCGCAGACAGACGCTCCAGCCAAGGGTCCTTGCAGACCAGACTGGGAGGGGGATCTTAACCCGATGGGGGGCTGACGCCTGGAAGAAGGGTCCCACCACCCAAAGCCCGGAGGTCTGTGGTCACCACCATTGCAAGTGTCTAACTGGCCGCTTAACTGCAGCACAGCCAGGGCCTGAGAAGGAGGCCTGGGACCTACAAGGAACAGACTGCAAAGTGCTTTGATGTCCACAGACGCTGTTTGTAATGTTCCCTGCCACAGAGCAGAGTGATGTGTTTTCCTGTAACCGTTCCCATTTGTTCTTATTCTTTTCTTTAAATTAATTGTTACGTAAACAACTTGTATTTGCTTTAAATTGTATGGAATAATCAGTGGGTCAGGGAGGTGCCCAGTGCAGAGAGGGTACCCTGGAGTGGGGACACCTTAGCCCCTGTCCTAGGTGGCCACAGCAGGGTTGGGGGTCGAGCACCCCAGGAATCCTGGGCCCAGCCTTGTTGGGGTCACGAGAACTCTGCCAGACAGGAGAGTCCTCAAGGGCAGGGAGGCCTCTGGGTAAAGGAAGTGGGAGCGAGGACTCAGATCCTTTCGCTAGCCCACTTCACCGGGGTAGCACAGAAGCCAGGAAAGTTCCCCACAATAGTGGGACCATACCCCCGCTTACATACGCACAGACTGATACTCACCTCCCCACACCCCACTGTGCCCGGCCAGCCAGCAGCCTGGAGGGGAGACAGCTCGTTAGTGACCAGATCCCAGAGCAAGTGGATCCTACACCGTGGTCTCAGACCCCCCACCCCCACATGGGCACACCCCCAGTCTCAGATTACCCCTCTCCCCAAGGACACATGCCCTGGCGGTCTCCGACACTCACCGAGGAGAAGGACGGTCAGAGCAGACACCATAATGGGGCAGTGCAGGACCCTCAGCGCTGCCACCAACACCCCAGTGCTGAGCTTCACCCACCCTGAGGCCTGAGTGCGAGGGGAATGAGGAACTGCGCCGGGGGCTGCAGTCCCAGGAAGCTCATGATGCGCTCGGCCCCTTTCTTCCCATTGGATGGTTTCTCTGGGTCGGGGTTATGTCTATCCCAGACTTTCCAGGTGCGTCCCGCAAAGAGACAAACAATCCAGCAAAGTCCAAATGCCAAGTTCTTTATTAATGCATGCACACGTCAACAAAGGACAACCTGTGCTCCACACAGAACCAGCCCCTCCCCTCTGCAGATTCAAACTGTGTTCCATTAGCGGCTCCGTCGCGTCATCACTTACCTCGCGTCATCGCTGCACCTTCCCAGTTATACTTTCCCAGCATACAAGAGAAGAATGACTGTTATTTTTTGATAAGCTTCAAAAAGGTACAAGTTGCTTCAAACCAGCTTCTGCAAGTATTTTTCCCAGACCCTGCAAGCACTCTCCTAATTAGCAAGGTCATAAATCTGGCCTGTTTACCCCAGCCAGGAAATTTTTTCTCTTCAGTAGGCCTTGCTGTGTTATTGCGAAGCAGAACAGGCCATCAAGCCAAACTCATCAAGCCCCTGCTTTGTTCCTAGAGGACCCACCAAGGGGACTCGAGGAACACAACTGAAATTATACTACAAAGGAAGGACGCCTAGCTTTAGGAGTTGGTTTGCACATTTGGGACATTAAACTTATCATTTGTTGAAAGCACAAATAACATTGTAAGCATACAAAGATTACAACAAGCCCCAAAACCAGAAAAGCCCCAGTAAATATGTTTTCATAGAATATCAGGGTTGAAAGGGACCTCAGGAGGTCATCTAGTCCAACCCCCTGCTCAAAGCAGGACCAAACCCCAGACAGATTTTTGCCCTAAATGGCCCCCTCAAGGATTGAACTCACAATGCTAAGCCACTTGGGATTAGCAGGCCAATGCTCAAACCACTGAGCTATCCCTCCCCCCATACCTGCTGGAAGGGTTTTATAAGCTGTATGATTACATAGCCAATACCAGCCAGATCCTTTAGGGACGTGCCAAGAGGAGCTGGAATAAGTTTGAATAGTGATTTTACAGCTTGTAAAATTACCCACAAAGCTGCTTTTGTCTGAGGAGTGCCGGGTTATGCAGAAAGCAGAAGAACCCTGGGCTACCATATCAATGGACCAAGTCTGGTTCCATGAAACAGACAAGCTGGTGAAAGCACTGTCCCGAGACGTGACATTTTCCCATGACCTGAGAGAGATGGGTACCCCCAACAACGGGATACCTTGACCAGAGTGCGTGGGGGTATGAATACACATTCAGCATTGTGCTTGGTTTACACTTTGCACTATAGCACGTGTTAAATCCAGAAAACGATTACCTGTCCAATCATTAAGCGCTTTTCAGGTAATTGGTTGAGACCAGTCAACATTCTTTTTGGCACCTCGCACATTTCTTAAACGTCCAGAAGGAAGGTGATTTCGATATAGGACAGGGGGTTCTAACCAGGCCAAAGAGCATGACCCCTTCCAGGAGACAGCCCAGCTTCAATAAGCCTTTTCTCCACACACCCAATAGACTCCAAACAAGGGATTAGATATAACAGATGCAGTATATTGGGGTTTGTAATACCATCCAGTCCAGTGTGAAAGTAGAATGAATTATATTGTAAAAATAAGAATGGATTAAAGAAATGTTGTATGTACCTTTAAGCAGAGATAAGAAATGTTGAAATACAGGTGCCAGGAAAAGAAACAGGCATAAACAATGGTGCTAATGGCGAAACATTAACAGAAGATGGGTAATAGTTAATAAGGAAATAAGATATGCATGCCTAGCCCAGGTAAACTTATCTGATTCTGCTTCCTTTGTTATCTTGTTAAGTTCTCACCCTTTTATCTGTATAAATAAGATAGTTTGTGTCTTGCATGGTGCTGACATTATCTGGGTGTCATTAGCAGAGCACTGTGCTAATAAAACAGAGTGGTCTGACAAACTGTGAGTCCTGAGTCTAACTTTGACAATTTGGAGGTTCCACCGAGATGGCAACCGTCTTCACTGGGGCTGTGTGATTCCTGACTGTTTTTGTAGGACGACCGTGGAAGCCAGCACTGGGCATTTGGCCCGAGCGGTCCTCCACCAGAACGGAAAGGTGCACGACCACAGTGAAGTCTACGCCATTGAACCTGTTGGTTCCCACTCTGTTCTGGTAGGGATCCCGGGATCTGACATCAGGAATCTGGTCAGGTAATTATTTCTGTGTTTTGTCCGGACTGAGGACTGTCCTGTCTCTGTGTCTATCCGTCCTCCTGTGGAGTGTTTGAGTCTGGGTGCCATCTCCGTCCGGGGATCGGCCGACCAAGGGGTTCCTGTCCCCGCAGTCTGAGTGAGTGGAATCTGCACAATCGCAGCCGCACCGCACTTTGGGTAAACCCTGGGTGTGAAAGCAAGGGCGATTGAGGCAGTAGCCTGTGGGCTCCTTTTGTGTGTTGCACCGGGCAACGCTCTGACGAACCCGAATTTCCTTCTTGTGCGATTGGTGTGTGAAGTCCTCCTGTATGGGTAACCAGACGTCTAAGTAGGGACAGTTCCCTAAACGAACGCCGGCTCATTTTATATATTTGGGAAGGGTCCAGACTCCTGTAAATTTCTGGAAAAATGGTCTAGGCTAACTCAGGGGGATCCCAAAACTCAGTGGCCACTGTTAGAATCTTGGAACAAAGACCGAGTGGACGTCTTAAAGGACAAACTCGGCCAACCTAAAACTAAATTGGCTAAAGGAGAAGTTAATTGTTTCATTCAGTGGTGGGAAGAGGCAAATCGTAGCTGGACAAAATCAAAACTCGCCTCTCTCAAATATTCAAATAATCAGTTAAAAGCTTTATTAAAAGCCTCCTCTCCCACCACCAGACCGAGCGCTCCCCTTTACCCCGTTCTCAAAAACCCACCCCGGATCGATCCAACCCCCTTAATACTCCCATCTCATTGTAAAAAGGACAAAAAGCCCCTTGTTCTGTTCCCCTTTGTTGTCTGCATCAAAAACTGATTCTTTAGTGTTCCACTACCAATTCAGCAAAGAGGGTGGCTTCTCAACTAGCCCCCACCCTTTCTGGTCCCTTTCCTTAAACATTTATTTCAAAATTGTGAAGTGACCACAATATCACTCACAAACGGTTCATTAAAAAAAAAGGATCAGGCCCAGAAAAGCAGGCAAGCAACAGATAAAGAAACTGAAAAACGAAGCCCTGAGGGCATAGTGTAAGGAGTAAGAAAAGCAGTAAGTGCAGGCATGAACCCCTGGATCAATACTTAAAATGGTGAAATCTGAGGTGATAAAGGTGTTATTTTGGGAAATAAGCAAGTGATTTAAGGAAAGAGAGTGAAAAGTTAACTCTGCAGAGGCTGGAGAGAATTAAGCAGTTAAACTTTGTGAAAATGTTAAAAAGGACCATGTTAAAGAGAGAGAATTCTTGGTTTCTTTGCAGCCATTCTGAAGGAAAAATGGGCCCTTTTCCAAAAGAGTGCCTGTAAATAATCCAAATATATATACAGCTATGTAAAAACAAAGCAGTGTAAAGGAATGTTAAGGAAAAGAAAATGTGTATGTATCTATTTGTCTGTGAAAATATGTAAAGTTCTAAGAATCTAAACCAGCACATCTGGTTTGTAAAACTCCGGTTTTGTAGGTGTAAGATAAATTGGTTTTGTTATTGTTTTTAATGCCACTAAAAATTCATTAGACTCTTTAATTCAGAGTTTCAAAACTGATAAACCTTTTTGCAAGACACAGGTAATTAGTGTTGTTTGGCTTTGAGATTTAGCATTTAACTCTTAAGGGGTAACTTGATTCTTTATAAAATGTAAAATGTTTTTAAATAAAAACCAAGTCATGGCTTCAATAGGGCAGTCAAAATCAGGAGAATAGGGAGAGATTCTGGAGTCTTTTTGTTTGTTTGTTTGTTTGTTTGTTTGTTTGTAACAATAGCAGATAAAAGCTGTAGTGAAAAAAAAAATTAACAGTGCCCCTCTGAAGCAACAGCAGAGGTGAGGTGCACAAAACAAAAAGAAGCAATGTTAAAAACACTGAGCCTTAAAATGGCTCTGTGTAATCAGACTGTCACTTTAATAAGTGTGGAAGCCAGTAAATAATTAACAAGGTTTTGAAGAGATCTTAATGAATGTTAGTTAGCATGAGTTAGGTTAACTGTGACCCTGGTGACGTGAGGAAGCAAGATAATGTAAGACAGAGTGAATTGTGTGAAAGTTATTACGACCTTGCAATATGCAGTCTTGCAGTCTTGTTTTTCTAGTGAGATAGCAGAAAAGCTTATGTATAAACAAAATGTATTTGTTGCTTTTTACTGTCTGTATTATTGCTAGAAATTGTCTGTAAAAGGTATAAAGGCTTGCTGTAATTGTTTACCAATTGAGAGACCTGTCCAGGACCCTGTGTCCTATGGCACTCTCTCCCTCCATGGTAATTACTGGAGAAATAATAAAGTATTTAATTTTGCTGCACCCAAACAAAAAAGCGAGAACTGAGTTTTTCTTCGACATAAGGGTACATGAAAACTCTGTAAAAACAAAAGAAACAGTTACACCTTATGTAAAAATTAATATGGCTAATGTTTAAAAAAAAAAGTTGTAGTATAGCAGGAATGTGCTTTTTCCCTAGGACATGTGCAGTGTATATTGTAAAAAGGGGTAAAAGAAATACAAATGAAATATGCTACTGCATTAAAATCCTATTAGGGCTCCAAAAAGAGCCGCAATAGGCTGTGTTTCCTTTTTCAGATCCCTGTGTGTTAAGACAGAGTCTCTGAGCTTTGCTGATGGCTTTGAATCCAAAAGCCAATCCTGTGCTGATGCAAATTACCTAACTGATAAAGGAAGGTGACAACTGCCAGCACAAAAGAAATTGCCTAAATAAAAGACGTGGTGTAACAAGATCCCTTTAAGAGAATTGATGCTAAATGTTATTGTTAATATTAAACATTGAAATAAATTGAATGTTAGTAAATACCCCTGTAACAACGTATAGTGTGTATGATTTTTAGAAAAATCCTTTAAAGTAATATGGTAATGATGCTTCTCAGCTATTACCTGTGAATAAACTTAAAGCTTAACACAGCAGGAAAAACATTACAAACTTGGTCTGCTATAAGAAGAAAAACTTAAGGTACACCACCTCATGAATTTAATAACTAAACAGTGGAATACTTTCCCCATAACTCTTAAAAAGTAGAAGCAGCAAAGAATCCTGTGGCACCTTATAGACTTCTGTTAGTCTATAAGGTGCCACAGGATTCTTTGCTGCTTCTACAGAACCAGACTAACACGGCTACCCCTCTGATTCTTAAAAAGTAGAAGCCATTAAAACCTGGCCTGCCTATAGAACAAAAAACACAGGAAAATATGGGGGGTAATTCCTCTGTTTTGCCGGCAATCAGCAAGGGTATTTGTAAAAGAACGGAATCTTTAAGCAATAATCAATGCCACCCCAAAAGGGGTAGAAAAATGTTATTTTTGTCTTTCAGAAAATCATAAAAAGCTAATACCAGCTACAGAACAAGGGAAAGAAAAAAACATCCTGCGATAGCTATGGAATGCACTGAAATGCAGATATTTAGAACATAAGATGTTTTGGGTAATATCAGAAAATATTAAGGTTTTAATGCATCTGTTAAATCAAAGGAAAAGATTATTGTTTAATACCTATCAATATAACTGGATGCAGTATGTCTCCAGTACGGTAAGACAAAATTTGTTAAGTGAAGAAATTGTTGTTAAAATTGCACACCAACAGGCTCTGGAAGCAAAGATATGGAAAGTTAGCCCACTCCACAGATTGCACCTGGGATCCTTCTGGCTACCCCAGACCTCAAGCCAGTGGGCTGGGGAGGAAGGGAAACTATTGGACACTAGAGGTTGTACCAAGTGGACTCCTCAAAAGTGGGTAGGCTTATCCATGCCTGTTGCTCCAAAGCCCTGTAGTAAAGACATCTCACTAGGATCCTGTATGTGGGATAAAATTAATAATTAGACCAAAGTATTGTATAACTGGCAATGTGTGTGTTAATTCTTGGAAAGAAGTGTTTTAAAAGGATAAAAGTGTTAGCAACCCACCAGTAGACAAATGTACATGTAATGTAAGTACTGTGTTTACCAATAATCACATTTACTATTTGCCACGACCAAAAAGTCTCAGCTTTGTCAAAGTTAGACTCAGGACTCACAGTTTGTCAGACCACTCTGTTTTATTAGCACAGCGCTCTGCTAATGACACCCAGATAATGTGAGCACCATGCAAGACACAAACTATCTTATTTATACAGATAAAAGGGTGAGAACTTAACAAGATAACAAAGGAGGCAGAATCAGATAAAAAAAACAGGAGTACTTGTGTCACCTTAAAGACTAACACATTTATTTTAGCATGAGCTTTCGTGAGCTAAAGCTCACTTCTTCAGATAAGTTTACCTGGGCTAGGCATGCATATCTTATTTCCTTACTAACTATTACCCATGTTCTGTTAATGTTTTGCCATTAGCACCATTGTTTATGCCTAATGTTTCTTTTCCTGGCACCTGTATTTCAACATTTCTTATTTCTGCTTAAAGGTACATACAACATTTCTTTAATCCATTCTTATTTTTACAATATAATTCATTCTACTTTCACAGCTTACTGTAAGCACTGATTTAGCTGAGTTCTCTATCAATCTTGGCATTGAATGGCAAACAGTTACCAATCATCTGTTTAAAAAGGTAAAAAGGTAACATAGTTCCTAAAAACAAAAACAAACAAACAAAACAATGTGAGAAACAGAATCATTCATATTATACATGCAAATGGGGACATGTTAAGAATTGCCACTGCAGAAAGACATAACAGCTTACCATTGGTATAACATATTTTCTGAATAGTCTCTCACAACTACTGGCATACTAATGATACTACCCCTAACTGTTTGGTTTTAAATTGTATGTGTTTAATTGAAATATTTGGAACGTGCTGTTGGATAAAACAAATATATGCAAAGCTAGAGCCACAGGCCCAAATCACCTCCCAGTATTTTCTATTATGTGGACTACATAAGAAGTGACACTGGCGATTAATAATCTTAGGCTTTGGCTACACTTACACTTCAAAGCGCTGCTGCTGCAGCGCTGCCGCGGCAGCGCTTTGAAGCGCTAAGTGTAGTCAAAGCGCCAGCGCTGGGAGAAAGCTCTCCTGTCCGTACTCCACCTCCGTGTGGGGAATAACGTACAGTGCTGGGAGCTGCGCTCCCAGCGCTGGGGCTTTGACCACACTGGCGCTTTGCAGCGCCGCAATTTGCAGCGCTGGACAGGGTGTGTTTTCACACCCTGCTGCAGCGCTGCAAATTTGTAAGTGTAGCCAAGCCCTTAGTGTCAAATGGGGGATATGTAGGAGCTGGACTTTATAATGTACTATGAGAATTAATGTATAATTTGATTTCATCCTGCTAGCCACCCTTTTTGAAGAGCAGAAAGAAATGACCCTCTGGGACTATAAGATTCTGTTTTCCCATATGCATTACAAATTGGGCCCTCTCTAACTCTTTGTTTTAAGATTTAGGTAGTAAGAGACAGGATTCTCTATTGTATCTATGTTAAGTAAATTAGAGAAACATTGAAGGCCTGGGTCTCAATGTAAATTGTCTTGGTTATTAATTGTAAAACTTAGCAAGGTTTAATTTGCAATGCCTTTTTGCTAGATATAAAATACTACTGTTTGTATTCTCAATCTGTTTGTGTGAATGAGGAATGAATGCATCAGGAAAAGATGTGAAGGCCATTGTTATAGCCAGAGTCAAGGAAAGACGCGAAAAGACTTAAAGAGCATCAAAGGATCATCAGGCACTGCTTACTACCCAGACGGCTGTTAAACTGTCTGGCATCCGCAGCATGGATACATGCTTTGCCGTGTAAGAATGCAACACCCACAGCGAACCAATCATCACCTCAGGACCATGCAGAGTCAATTTTGAATCCAGAAGAAGGTGTAAAGGAACAGCCTGCAATACCTTACAATCAACGTTCTCGTAAGGGTTGCCAGAAGCAGACGACAACCTAAAGCAAGGCCCAAGAAGAAGCAATAGTGAGCCTAGCGCCTGCTGCCTGGTCAGGGGCGGCTCTAGGCACCAGCGGGCCAAGCGCCCGCTTGGGGCGGCATCCTGGGGAGGGCGGCATTTGGCTCCGGTGGAGCTCCCACCGGCATGTCTGCGGCAGGTCCACCGGAGCCCGGGACGAGCGGACCTGCCGCAGGCATGACTGCGGCGGGTCCCGTCTTCCCGCGGCTCCGGTTGAGCTCCCGCCGGCATGACTGCGGCATGACCCGCCGGCGGGAGCTCAACCGGAGCCGCGGGAAGACGGGACCCGCCGCAGTCCTGCCTGCGGCAGGTCCGCTCGTCCCGGGCTCCGGTGGACCTGCCGCAGGCATACCGGGAGCTCCACCGGAGCCAAATGCCGCCCTCCCCAGGATGCCGGAGCCGCGGGAAGAGGGGACCCGCCGCGGGACTGGGGAAGGGCGGCGCAGCGCTCCGCGCTGCTTGGGGCAGCCTACTTTGTAGAGCCGCCCCTGTGCCTGGTGGACATAAAACTGTGACTGCAGTTCCCTCAGTTGAGGTTGTCAGAACCAGAAGGGCCCTGCTTCCAACACGCGCCTCTGGTGGTGCCCGTTCCTCGGCTGTTGGTGTCTGAAGGTTTGGGGAGTCCACAATGACAATTCTTTTATCCAGCAGCAAGTGTGAATAGCTCAGACCCTTAATATTTCTAAATGCTGGGTCTGCAGCCACATCCCAGCCCACTCTCCAACTGGTGTTCCTGTCCTGGCTATCCCACTCAATTCCCCAGACCTCACTGGAGGACCTGGTCCGTTTAACACAATATGGAACAGTAATGACACCTGGGAAGAGACTATTGGCAGTTCCTTTAACCCAGGGGTCCCCAACCTTTTTAGGTCCAGGGACCGGTTTCGTTTGCCGGACCCTCCGCAGGCGTGCCTGCGGGAGGTGCAGCTGAGCCGCGGGACGAGCGCTCCCTCCGCAGTCGTGCCTGCGGGAGGTCCACCGGCTCCAGTGGAGCTTCCGCAGGCGTGCCTGCGGAAGCTCCAGCTGAGCCCCGGGAGCAGCGGACCTCCCGCAGGCACGACTGCGGAGGGAGCGCTCATCCCGCGGCTCAGATGGACCTCCCGCAGGCATGCCTGCGGAAGCTCCACTGGGTCGGTTCGCGGCCCGGTTTCTAAGAGGCCGCGGACCGGTACCGGGCCGCGGACCGGGGGTTGGGGACCCCTGCTTTAACCCACTTGGGGGAGTAATACACCAGGCAAAAAGGCTCCTGAGGTTAAAAGAAGTAGTTAAAATAATGGCAAATAAAACTGGAGAAAGTTTAAGAGCCCTGGCCAAAGAAACAGGGGCGATCCGACAGGTGGCCCTCCAAAACCGTCAGGCATTGTACATAGTGCTGGCGGCCAAAGGAGGGACCTGTGCTCTCATTGGAAAACAATGTTGTGTGTTTATACCTGACGATACCAATGAGGTAATAGATCACGCTAGCCACTTAGAACAAATCGCATATCTTCCCCATGAAGAGCTGAGTTCTTTATGGAAGTGGCTAAGTAACCTGTTCAATTTCTCTGGCATAGGAAACTGGTTGTTTCAGGGAGCCCTGACTATCCTGTTTGGAATCCTAATAATTTTTGTATGTTTTCAGTTAGTCTCCTGTTGTACACAAAATCGTGTAAGACATGCCACCCAGGTGACTGCCCCAGAACAGAGTGCTAATATGATAATTTTGAATATTGCTGATGAACAAAGAGATAAAGAACGGTTAATATGTGGAACCCAGTAAAATTTTGGTCATGGCGTGAGCTTGACCAAAAGGAGGGATTGTGAAAGTAGAATGAATTCTATTGTAAAAATAAGAATGGATTAAAGAAATGTTGTATGTACCTTTAAGCAGAGATAAGAAATGTTGAAATACAGGTGCCAGGAAAAGAAACATTAGGCATAAACAATGGTGCTAATGGCAAAACATTAACAGAAGATGGGTAATAGTTAGTAAGGAAATAAGATATGCATGCCTAGCCCAGGTAAACTTATCTGATTCTGCTTCCTTTGTTATCTTGTGTGGAAGCCAATTAATAATTAACAAGGATTTGAAGAGATCTTAATGAATGTTAGTTAGTTAGCATGAGTTAGGCTAGCTGTGACCCTAATGACGTGAGATTTGTAGAAGCAAGATAATGTAAGACAGAGTGAACTGTGTGAAAGTTATTACGACCTTGCAATATGCAGTCTTGTTTTTTTTAGTAGTGAGACAAATAAGATAGCAGAAAAGCTTATGTATAAACAAAATGTATTTTTACCGTCTGTATTATTGCTAGAAATTGTCTGTAACAAAGGTATAAAGGCTTGATGTAATTGTTTACCAGTTGAGAGACCTGTCCGGGACTGGGGTGACCCTGTGTCCTATGGCACTCTCTCCCTCCATTGTAATTACTGGAGAAATAATAAAGTATTTGATTTTGCTGCACCCAAACAAAAAGCGAGAACTAAGTTTTTCTCCGATACTTGTTAAGTTCTCACCTTTTTATCTGTATAAATAAGATAGTTTGTGTCTTGCATGGTGCTCACATCTGGGTGTCATTAGCAGAGCGCTGTGCTAATAAAACAGAGTGGTCTGACAAACTGTGAGTCCTGAGTCTAACTTTGACACCAGGCAGAGAGACCGTGAAAACTATTAGTAGCATTATCAGTACACTGACACACAGAGTACTCAGTACCTGAAGAATTAATAGAATGGTTTTTTATGCAGCATATGCGAATGATTTTTGAATGCTCCAGCACTGCGGTACAATCAGTGTGCGATAGATCTGGTGCTATAAAGCAAACATGAGGTTGATTCAATACCAACCAATTAAACAAGCTGCAAAAGTTAGTAGGGAAAATATACCAGGACTTTCCAGGTCGGGGTAAACCTTGTCCAAGAGTACAATCAGGTCCCCGTCTTTCACCAAAATGGGTTCCATTAAAATAGGCTTTACAATTGCTAACGCCTACAGGCACATTTCCTGAACCCAGGAAGCACCACTCACCAGGTCGCTTCCACACCGTAAGATAGCTATTAATCTGGATTTTGAATCTGCCCAGGTTAGGTTCTGCAAGCCTGAGGAGTCCTTCCATGAAGGAGCCCATGCCATATTCATAGGGCTAAGAGGTATGGGGATCATGGGAAGACCTCGGTGACTATCCACTGGCATTAAGGGGCATACCCAACACGAAATGATATTCAGTGCTGGCATACGGGCTTTCATTTCATGAGCAAAGCGAATAAAGGCCTTATGTTCATATCCCCTAGTTAGTCCAACCACCACAAAAGAAAAACAACAAACAATGCACCAATGAGTCCACCAACTCCCCAGGCGACTGTTCGTTGCCATTCCTTGGGGAATGGGCACCAGTCTACTTCTTCTTGAATTTTAGCCTCAGGTCGCCCAAAGGGGTAGCAGTCCGTTTGTCCTGGGCACAGGGGTCGTCTGCTTCTGGCTCACCCGGTTTGCGGTGGGGTGAACGTGCGTGGCTCCCTCGAAGTCTGATGCCATCTGCTTCTGGGGAACCCTTTACCAGGTTGGGCTCCCTAGCGAGGCTCCGTTTGACTCTGGTATGATGAATCCAAGTGGGAAGTTCCTTGACCCGAACAGCAGCAGGGCTCACCAGGATAGTCTCGAATGGTTCTAACCACTGGGGTTGAAGTGGAATCTTTCAGTAAGCTTTGATCCACACGGGGTCACCTGGCGAAATGGAATGAACAGCTCCCCACAACGGTAAAGATTGAGACTGTGCTGAGTACCGTTGTCATGTAGTTAAATGCTGCTGCAAAGCTTTTACATAAGATTTTGTTTCACAAGTCAGATCAGGGTCACTAGGTATTGAAACCGGAGAAGTAAAAAGAGGTGGTACATGTCCAAAAAGTATCTCAAATGGTGCTAGCTTAGTCCTGGAATTCGGAGTAGTCCGGACAATATACGAAGCCAAAGGAAAATCTTTAGTCCATTTGATCTTAAGTTTCTTACACAACTTGGTTAGGGTGGTCTTTAGAGTTCCATTCACATGCTCCACCTGGCCCGAGCTCTGAGGATACCAGGGGGCATGAAAAACCCATTTTGGCCCAACTGCTTCAGTGAGTTTCTTGCAAATTTTTGCTGTAAAATGCGTTCCCTGGTCAGAATTAATTTTTCAGGAGCGCCAAACCTTGGCAGGATCTCATTAAGAAGCACCTTGCAAACTGCTTTGGCAGTGGCTTTCCTTCTGAGGGGGTAAGTCAGTAAAATCAATTTGAATGTGCTGCATGGGCCTAGGAGCCTGTTGCCGGCACAGAGAGCCCAAGGAAAGCAACAGCGGGGTTCGTGGCCCGGTGTGCTTCGCGTCAATGAACACGCCAGGGTGGAGAAGCAAGCAAAGTTTATTTGAGATCTCAAAGCGGTGCAAAGAGACTTGACACGTCTCAGATCAAGCACACCCAACATAAGCAATTTTTCTCTTTTTATACTTTACTTCAGCTAAGCTCTTCCCTTCTTCCCCCACCCCCTCTCCCCTTTCCCCCTCTCTCCCCCTGTAGCAGTTACATTAAACAGTTAAGTCATCTTGGCGGCTATAAGTCTAGCTCGTTAGTAACTCTTCTTTTGAACCGTTATCTTGTCCTTTTCCCTTTGATCTGTTATCTTGCCCTTCAGCCATGCAGGCCTCATTACTACTGCTTTATACCGGTTTGAGCGGCGTTGCGACTGATAACTGACTGTTACACATTCCGTTTTCTGCTGCTGGCTGTTTAGGTCGATTACAGTTCAAACATGGAGGAGCTTTGGTTCATTTAGGCCTAGAGCAGGGGGGCTTCATCGACACTCGTGGTCTTCCACCCTCCCGAGTTACCGAGGGTTATGCTTAGTGACACCAACAAGCCCATCTGCGCCCACCAGATGGCACCTGTTGGCGTGTTCCCTTAGGATTACATTGCTGACAACGAATACAACTTTCCAGTACTCGTCTGGCCATTTCGCTTAATCCAGGAGATACAAACTGGCTAAGAACGATTTGAACCATTTTATTCACTCCTAGGTGGGTGTTGCTGTGAACCTTTTGTAGCACCTCACTTTTCCCATGTTGCCTTTTCAGTATCTGAAGCTTGTAATTGCCATTGAGCTGGTGGGGGAGGAATCAAATCTAATTGGGCTCCTTGTAGGGCCACTGCCCTGGCCGCCCTGTCAGCCAAGCGCCCTTCCATTGCGACAGGATCAGTCTGTCTGGTATGAGCCCTGCAGTGCATCACCGCAACTTCCCCAGGAGCCTGAATGGCTTGAAGCAGTTCAGCAATTTCCTTTCCATGGGCAATCTGAGCTCCAGACGAGGTAATGAAACCTCCTTCCTTCCAAATTGCACCCGTGGCGGGACACACCCCAAAAGCATATTCTGAGTCCGTATCAATATTAACCCTTTTCCCTGTAGCGTGAAGGCCGGCTGCGGTGAGGGCTTTTAACTCCGCAGCCTGGGCACTCACCCCGGGAGAAAGAGTTTCCCCTATTAATACAGTCTGCCTGTCAGTAACTGCGTATCCAGAGTGTCGGATTCCTTCCCGAACAAATGCAGATCCCTTCACAAACAACTTCTCTTTTCCAATGTCCTTCTGCACCACGATAATGACAACCACTACTTCTAAATCCTTCACATCCTCTGCCTCTCGCTCCTTCTCCTCTTTCCCATCCACTCCATCCACCTCTGTTCCATCCGTGACCTTTTCCCTTCCCCCGGTCATTGCTACTGCCAACAGTGACACTCGCTTCTTTATATCCTTCTGCTTTTCCTTTTTTCTTTTTCTTTCTTCTTCTCTCTCCCATTAAACACTCTGGTAACAACGCTAACTGCCTCAGGCAAACTTTTCCCTTGCATACCGGGATGCTCTCTAAATCTCTTTGCAATATCCTCCGCACATTGTGACCTGAAAACCATTTTAACCATCTCCTTTCCATGATCAGTTTCAGGATTCAAATTCCCATGCGTTGTAACTCCACAAATTAGTTGAGCACAAAAGTCAGAGGGGTGCTCGTCCGGACGCTGAACACAAGCAGTCACCTTGCTCCAATGTGGAGTAGCCTCTCCTGCGTCTCTAATGCCATTCAAAACAGCTTTTAAAAAATTCATCCAACTTTGTCTTTTGAGCTGAATTGTTGGGATTCCAATTAGGGTCGTCAATTGGCCAAGGTGCATTCAAATGACCTGCAGACTTTTTTTTTACTTTTTGTCTTTCATCTTCTGCCATGAGAGTATCTAATAACTGATTTACATCTTCCCAAATGGGCACATGAGTGAAAAAATTGTGCGGAGCGTCCTTTCCACTGCCTCAGGATTGTCTCGTAAGTGAGGCATAGTGCACTGCCGGTTAAACAAATCTGAAGTTGCAAACGGAGTATGGATAAAAACCATCTCATGTCCCCCAGCAACCAGTGGAACTGGATAAGTGCTCAACGCGGCTTGTACTATCAGGGGTGTCTCAGAAACATCCTCCCTCATGGAGTTAAGTAACCTAGTGGGGGTCCACAAGGGCGAGGACGAGGGCTGCTGTAATATTGGGAGTGTTTGAGAAGCAGCCCCTGGCCAGGTTTGCAAAAGGCCGGCTGGAGGCTGCACAGAGCGGGTAGGGCTGCCCGATCCCTCTGAAGACGAGGGAACATCACCCTGAGTCCTCCCCCTGGATTCTCCTCTGTCCCTGAACTGTCCCTAGCCTGCTGTCCTTGAATCCTTGCACTCCGCCGGACAGGGGGAAGAACAGAAACAAAACTGTCCTTCTCCCGGTGTGACTCTGGGGCATACGGCGGGGGATTTTTACAGGAGCTCTCCATACAAACAGCTTCAGAAGCTACCTGTCCCTCCGTGGGTTTCTAATTATACCACACAAACAAATAATTCATTTGTCCCGGCCTAAGATCCACCAAAATATCCCTTAAGGAGTTCATCAAAAAGGTTCCACCCTCTGGCCAGTCTCTAGTCGGGGACAAATGAAAGGTAAATGACGGCCACTGGATCCGACACAAATTTCTCATCTTAGCCTTGGACAGTCCGGCCGTCCCGGATGTATCCTTCCAATCTCTCAGAATGAGAGATAACGGGGCATCCCCCGGGCATTTACTGCCACCTTGTCCCATTTCCCTGTACCGAGCGCTCAGTTACCTAGTTCCCAGGACTCCTGCTCAAAGGGCAGGTGGACGTTGCTGGATTTAAACGGGCTCAGGCTGGTTCATGAGACGACGCCTTATGTGTGAGATCCGACTCCTGGGCCAGGCTCCTCTCAGTTGAAGGATGCGCGCTGCATTGCGTCGGAGACGGACCCCCTCGCCGGAGAGTCGGACGGGTCCCATCAGGAGTGCCAAATCTGTCGGGGTTCTCTCTATCCCAGACTTTTCAGGTGCGTTGTCTGACTGCAAAGAGAGACAGGCAACACCAGCAAAGTCCAAATGCCAAGTTCTTTATTAATGCATGCACACGTCACCAAAGAACCAGCCCGTTCTCCACACAGAACCAGCCACTGCCCTCTGCAGATTCAAGCTGTGTTTTATCAGCGGCTCCGTCGCGTCGCGTCATCACTGCACCTTCCCAGTTATACTTTCCCAGCATATAAGAGAAAAACAAAGAGCAACTGTTATTTCTTGATAAGCTTCAAAAAGGTACAAGTTGCTTCAAACCAGCTTCTGCAAGTATTTTTCCCAGACCTTGCAAGCGCTCTCTTATCAAGCAAGGTCGTAAATCTGTCCTGCTTACCCCAGTAAATTTTTTTTCTTCAGTAGGCCTTGCTGTGTCATTGCTAAGCAAAACAGGCCATCAAGGCAAACTCATCATCTGCAATCTCCAGCCAAATCTACCGTGGTCAGAGCAAAGCGAGCTCCCTGCAGCGCCCAGCAAACCACTTCCCCTCCTGCAGCTGAGCTCCCAGCCCCACAGACACCGAGCCTCAGCTCCTTTGTTCTTACATAAGAACATAAGAACATAAGAAAGGCCGTACCGGGTCAGACCAAAGGTCCATCTAGCCCAGTATCTGTCTACCGACAGTGGCCAATGCAAGGTGCCCCTGAGGGAGTGAACCTAACAGGCAATGATCAAGTGATCTCTCTCCTGCCATCCATCTCCATCATCTGACGAACAGAGGCTAGAGACACCATTCTTACCCATCCTGGCTAATAGCCATTTATGGACTTAGCTACCATGAATTTATCCAGTCCCCTTTTAAACATTGTTATAGTCCTAGCCTTCACAATCTCCTCTGGTAAGGAGTTCCACAAGTTGACTGTGCGCTGCGTGAAGAAGAACTTCCTTTTATTTGTTTTAAACCTGCTGCCTATTAATTTCATTTGGTGACCCCTAGTTCTTGTATTATGGGAATAAGTAAATAACTTTTCCTTATCCACTTTCTCAACATCACACATGATTTTATATACCTCTATCATGTCCCCCATTAGTCTTCTCTTTTCCAAACTGAAGAGTCCTAGCCTCTTTAATCTTTCCTCATATGGGACCCTCTCTAAACCCCTAATCATTTTAGTTGCTCTTTTCTGAACCTTTTCTAGTGCTAGAATATCTTTTTTGAGGTGAGGAGACCACATCTGTACACAGTATTCGAGATGTGGGCGTACCATGGATTTATATAAGGGCAATAATATAGTCTCAGTCTTATTCTCTATCCCCTTTTTAATGATTCCTAACATCCTGTTTGCTTTTTTGAACGCCTCTGCACACTGCGTGGACATCTTCAGAGAACTATCCACGATAACTCCAAGATCTTTTTCCTGACTCGTTGTAGCTAAATTAGCCCCCATCATGTTGTATGTATAGTTGGGGTTATTTTTTCCAACGTGCATTACTTTACATTTATCCACATTAAATTTCATTTGCCATTTTGTTGCCCAATCACTTAGTTTTGTGAGATCTTTTTGAAGTTCTTCACAATCTGCTTTGGTTTTAACTATCTTGAGCAGTTTAGTATCATGTGCAAACTTTGCCACCTCACTGTTTACCCCTTTCTCCAGATCATTTATGAATAAATTGAATAGGATTGGTCCTAGGACTGACCCTTGGGGAACACCACTAGTTACCCCTCTCCATTCTGAGAATTTACCATTAATTCCTACCCTTTGTTCCCTGTCCTTTAACGAGTTCTCAATCCATGAAAGGACCTTCCCTTTTATCCCATGACAGCTTAATTTACGTAAGAGCCTTTGGTGAGGGACCATGTCAAAGGCTTTCTGGAAATCTAAGTACACTATGTCCATTAGATCCCCCTTTTCCACATGTTTGTTGATCCCTTCAAAGAACTCTAATAGATTAGTAAGACATGATTTCCCTTTACAGAAACCATGTTGACTATTGCTCAAGAGTTTATGTTTTTCTATGTGTCTGACAATTTTATTCTTTACTATTGTTTCAACTAATTTGCCCGGTACCGACGTTAGACTTACTGGTCTGTAATTGCCGGGATCACCCCTAGAGCCCTTTTTAAATATTGGCGTTACATTAGCTAACTTCCAGTCATTGGGTACCGAAGCCGATTTAAAGGACAGGTTACAAACCTTAGTTCCGCAACTTCACATTTGAGTTCTTTCAGAACTCTTGGGTGAATGCCATCTGGTCCCGGTGACTTGTTAATGTTGAGTTTATCAATTAATTCCAAAACCTCCTCTAGTGATACTTCAATCTGTGACAGTTCCTCAGATTTGTCACCTACAAAAGCCAGCTCAGGTTTGGGAATCTCCCTAACATCCTCAGCCGTGAAGACTGAAGCAAAGAATCCATTTAGTTTCTCCGCAATGACTTTATCATCTTTAAGCGCTCCTTTTGTATTATCATCGTCAAGGGGCCCCACTGGTTGTTTAGCAGGCTTCCTGCTTCTGATGTATTTAAAAAACATTTTGTTATTACCTTTGGAGTTTTTGGCTAGCCGTTCTTCAAACTCCTCTTTGGCTTTTCTTATTACACTCTTGCACTTAAGTTGGCAGTGTTTGTGCTCCTTTCGATTTGCCTCACTAGGATTTGACTTCCACTTTTTAAAGGAAGTCTTTTTATCTCTCACTGCTTCTTTTACATGGTTGTTAAGCCACGGTGGCTCTTTTTTAGTTCTTTTACTGTTTTTCTTAATTTGGGGTATACATTGAAGTTGGGCCTCTATTATGGTGTCTTTATAAAGGGCCCACGCAACTTGCAGGGATTTCACTTTAGTCACTGTACCTTTTAACTTTTGTCTAACTAACCCCCTCATTTTTGTATAGTTCCTCCTTTTGAAATTAAAGGCCACAGTGTTGGGCAGTTGAGATGTTCTTCCCACCACAGGGATGTTGAATGCTATTGTATTATGGTCACTATTTCCAAGCGGTCCTGCTATAGTTACCTCTTGGACCAGCTCCTGCGCTCCACTCAGGATTAAATCTAGAGTCGCCTCTCCCCTTGTGGGTTCCCGTACCAGCTGCTCCATGAAGCAGTCATTTAAAGTATCGAGAAATTTTATCTCTGCATTTCGTCCTGAAGTGAAATGTTCCCAGTCAATATGGGGATAATTGAAATCCCCCACTATTATTGGGTTCTTAATTTTGATAGCCTCTCTAATTTCCCTTAGCATTTCATCATCACTATTACTGTCCTGGTCAGGTGGTCGATAATAGATCCCTACTGTTATATTTTTACTAGAGCATGAAATTTCTATCCATAGAGACTCTATGGAACCTGTGGATTCGCTTAAGATTTTTACTTCATTTGAATCTACACTTTCTTCAACATATAGTGCCACTCCTCCCCCTGCACAACCTGTTCTGTCCTTCCGATATATTTTGTACCCCGGAATGATTGTGTCCCATTGATTGCTCTCAGTCCACCAGGTTTCTGTGATGCCTATTATGTCTATATCCTCCTTTATCACAAGGCACTCTAGTTCACCCATCTTATTATTTAGACTTCTGGCATTTGTGTACAAGCACTTTAAAAACTTGTCCCTGTTTATTTACCTGACTTTTTCTGATGTGCCAGATTCTTTTTTATGTGACTGTTTATCATCTGATCCGGCCCTTACATTATACTTCTCATTCCTCTGCTCCTGACTATAACCTGGAGATTCTCTATCATCAGACTCTCCCCTAAGAGAAGTCTGTGTCCGATCCACACGCTCCTCTGCAGCAGTTCTTGTGACTGTATATAACCGTGTCTGGCCCCTGCCTCGTTCATTTTATCTGGCCTGCCCTGGACACAGAGAGACTCACAGGCTGGTCTTTGATGCCCGGCACTGCAGGGCCTGAGTGCCGCATAGGAAGGAGTCAACCTGCCACCCCCCCAGGAGGCAGGAAGGGGTCGTTATCCCCATTCTACACAGGAGGAAACTGAGGCTCAGACAGATTCACTTTCCTTAGTGAGCTCCTAGGGGCAGGGACTGTCTCCTCACTCTGTGTTTATGCAGCGCCTGGCACAAAGGGGCCCCCATCATGGCGGGGGCCCTTCATGCTGCCCAAACCCAAGGGATCCAGCGCTATTGAGGCCAGTGTTTGCAGTGGACTCCACTAACGGTGGGCATCTCGGTTTGTGGGCGCTCGGCCTGAGATCCCCCAATACTGAGGCCACCCCACAAGGAAGGACACTTTTGAAAACCGCGAGGTGCTCCCATCACACAGAGTCCAGTCTCCAGGGTCCATTCCCTCCCTGGCTTCTCTGCTGGGAGGGCTGGGAGCCAGGACTCCTGGGTTCTCTCCCCGGCTCTGGGAGGGGAGTGGGGTCTAGTGGGGAGAGCAGGGAGTATGGGGGTCAGGACTCCTGGGTTCTGTCCACAGCACCACCACTGACTTGTAGGGCACAGTGCAAGTCTCTACTATACACTGAGGTTTATAACCTTCAGCTCCGTCCATCACCCTGTAACCGATGTGTTGCCTGGGAAAGATCCCCCTGCTCTGCAGCTCCCCCTGGGGGCAGGGATCCACCCTTCCTCTGTTCCAAATCTCCAGTGGCTGCTGCTCCCCCCTGGCTGGGGAAGCCCCCAGTGACTCCCTGCCCAGACGTCCCCTCTGCTGGGCCCAGGGATCAGGACAGGGCATGACTCTGAGTGTCCCATCGGCGCGGAGACCCCCTGTGGGTCTGGCTGGGTGTGGGGCTGGGAGCCGGGGTGCTGAGCCGAGCCCCTCACCTGCTACAATGATCTCGACGGGGTAGCTCAGATACGACCAGTGACTCTGATCTGTTATTGAGTGACAGTCGCAGGTGTAGCTCCCTCCATCTTCCCGGCTGACACTGGGGATGGGAAATTCAGCCACGGTCCCATCAGGTACCAGCCACACATGCAGGTTCTGGTGTCCAGCTTTATGCAGAAAGAACATGCTTCTGAAACCTCAAACCATGTTCAGGTTTTGGCAGACTAATTTCAGCTTTTCAATTAAAAAAAGCACAACAAATTTTGAAGGAAAGCAGACATTGTCCGTGATTTTTTTCTGCTTTTTAAAAACCCCTAGTTTTCGATCCAGAAAAAGTTTTGATGGAAATTATTTGTCCAACCCTTTTAATGAGCTTTAGTACCTTTTAGCACTAGCTGAGAACCAGTGATACCTTGTAAAGAAGTTTTCTCAAAACTGGGTTTGTGCCAAAATGCGGAAGGTTTATTTTTCCCAGGGGCGCCCGTGGGGGGGAGCAAGTGGGGCAATTTGCCGTGGGCCCCGCAAGGGCCCCCAGGAGAATATAGTATTGTGATTTTTTTGTAGAAGGGGCCCCCAAAATTTCTTTGCCCCAGGCCCCCTGAATTCTCTGGGCGGCCCTGGCTTCAAACCAAACGCGCTGCTTCCGGTAGAACAAACAAACACATTTATTAACTACAAAAGATGGATTTTCAGTGATTATAAATCAAAATACAAGAAGTCGGATTTGGTCAAATGAAATAAAAGCAAAACGCATTCTGAGCTGATCTTAACACTGTCAGCGCCCGTACAGACTTCGATGTTTCTCACCACAGGCTGGCTGGGTGCCCTTCCCCAGGCTCTCCCCTTCGATCAGCGCTTCAGTCGCTGGGTGGTGGTGTCTGTAGATGGAGGTGGACGAGAGAGGAAGAGCCTGGCAAACGTCTCTTCCTTTTATCATGTCCTTTCTTCCTTCTTGGCTTTGCGCCCCCCCCCCCCAATTCAGAGTCAGGGGAGCGTTACCTCATCGCAGTCCCAAACTGACCAGGGAAGGGGGGTGACTCACCCAAGAGTCCAACAGATCCTTTGTTGCTGCCTCGGCCAGTGTCCTGTGGTCCTGTGAAGCTGGGCTGGGTTTGTCCCGTACGTGCCCTGATGAGGTGTGAACTGCCCCTCTGCTCTTGGGGAGCTTTGCCTGGGCTTGTTTTAAGCCATGATGACACATTTTCAGCCTCAAAACTACATACATGAAAGTATAACCTATGACATCACTATGACAACCATGCTCGGTGCATCATGAGCCTTCCAAAGACACCCGAGATGACAATATTTGCATGTTATTATTATTATCATCATATTATAAGGATGAACATGGGGGTGGAGGGTGTTCCCCCCGAGGTACAGAGTGTCACTTGTGGGGACTAGCAGACTTAGGGGGCTCTTTAAGCAGGAGTTAAGGGAAACTGAGGCAAAAAGGAGCCAGCCGATGTCTGAGCAGCCAGGAGCAGGTGGATGTGGGTCAGTGGTGTCTCTGCAGGCTGATCTGTAGGTCCGGAGGCTGCAGGGACCGGGGGTGGGAAGCATCTCATGCCGGGGCCATGATGGTGGAGCTGAGGGGACTCTTTCTCTGCTCATCACTGAACGGTAACAAAGCCTCGTTTAATGGAAAACTGCCCCCCACCCCCTGCAGGGGGGATTCAGAACTGCCCTGCTCTGTGTCCTAGCCCCTGCACTGCTCTCAGCAAGTGATGATTCCCATGTTGCCCCAGGGGCCCTTGCGGGGAAGTTCCAAGCGGGGGGGATTAGTTGTGGGGCTCACCCTGTGCCTGGGGTCCCGAGGAGGGGAACATCGGGGTCAGAGGGTGAAGACCCCTCGATCTCTCGTACGGGCCCTGCCCAGGGATCACTTCCTCTCAGCCCCACCCCCACCCCGGCTCACGGCGATGGAGCCCCCAGCACAGCGGGGAAGGGACGACCCCACGGAGGGGCTGTAAACAGCCGGCGCCAATTGGTCACGGGCACCAGACCCTTCTGCAGCTTCGCCCAGAGTCAGGCTGAGAACCCCGGTGACCTGACAACCGATGCCCCTCCCCAGAGGGGCTGCAACCCAGCGCCGGGCCAGGGGTCCCTGTATAACCAGCCGATGCACCCCCAGGCATGGGCACAGGGGGGTTGTGGGGTGCCCAGGTTGGGCTGGTTTGTGGTTCCGTGTTTATTACAAATCTGGAGATTAACAGGAAGCAAAATAATATAAACAGCCACCTTGGCGCATCCCCTCCCCCTCCCGGTGCTGAGCCCCCCACCCGGGCACCCACATCTGGGTCTGGGCAGGGCAGGAGAATGGCAGCTCGATGGGACGGGGCTGCAGTGGGGGGAGGGCAGCGTCCCCCCTAAATTTTCCCTAGAAGCAGAGTTCTCAAGGCTGGTGCTGCGGAGGTGAGTCTGTCACTCCATGGGGGCTGGCGCCCCATGGCTGCGGGGGGCTCTCACCGTGGGCTCACGTTGATTGTGGCATACAGGCTGGGCTGGGCGGGCTCGGGGGCAGGGGCCAGGCCTCTCCATTTGCCCTGCAGCGCCCGGCTGTCCAGGTCGGCGTAGGTGAGTCCGTCTGCATCGGGGTCTGGCTCCTGGGGCTGGGATGGGAGAGAGTCACTGAGGTGTGTGTGTGTGTGTGTGTGTGTGTGTGTGTATCCACCAACACCCCAACACACACACACACACACACACACACACACACACACACACAGAGCTGGCGATCCCATAAGCCCACCCCCCCTCCCGGCAACCGAACCCCCACCCCAAACCACTGAGCATGCAGGAAAGGCTGGGCGTGGGGAGGTTTGAGGGGGCTGCTGGGGTCCATATGGGTCAGGGTTGGGGGTCAGGCCCCATGGGGGAACAGGGGACACTTACCGGGGTCTGCGTCTCTTTCCCTTCGTCGATGGAGGCGTCTGCAGAACAGAGACACCCGCTGAGCTGCACCCCTGGCCAGCCCAGAGCAGAACCCCACACCCAGCTCCAACCCCCCCATCCAGCCACAGGGGTTCAGAGCCTGGCACAGCCACCCCTCCTCCACCCCACAGCATGGGCCAGGGTCATTAGCCCCATGTTACAGAGAGGAAAACTGAGGCACAGAGATGTCTGGGGGTTACAGCAGGGGTGGGGGCTGGGAGTCAGAACTCCTCTGTTCGCGCCTTGGCTCGGGAGGGGAGTAGGGACTAGTGGTTAGAGCAGGGGGCTGGGAGCCAGGAGTGGATGGGGAACTAGAGCGGGAAGGGAGGGTGGCCCCAGGGAGCTCCTGGGAGTCCAACACTCTCAGCTGACACCGGCTACCTCTGGGGCCCTCTCCTTAGCCCCGCCCAGCAGCAGCTGTAAATCAGGCCCCGCCCCATCTGGGTGGAGCCCCCACAAGCCCCTCCCTTCCCCAGGGGTCCTGCCCCACCCTGGTACCCCCTTGGGTGTGTTACTCACAGAGGGGCTCTTGCTGAGCCGGTGCCTTTAATGCCACCATAGGATTGGTGCTAAAAGAGAAAATTCCCTTGTAAATGTCATATCCCCCGACCCGCAGGGGATATTCCTCAACACACCCAGAGAGCCCCCCATCCTGCCTCACACTAAATCCAGTTCCCAGACCCCACCCCACCCCGCTCTAACCACCAGACCCCACTCTCCTCCCAAAGCTGGGGACAGAACCCAGGAGCATAGGCGGCAGGTTTGTATAATTTTTGGTGGGGCCCAAAATGGTGGTGGCCCCCTGCTCCCGCCAGGGGCGGCTCTAGAAATTCCACCGCCCCAAGCAGGGCGGCGTGTTGCACCGCTTGCGCCGCCCTTCCCCGGTCCCGCGGCCGGGGCAGAAGTGCCTGCGGACGGTCCTGTGGTCCCGCGGCTCCGGTGGAGCATCCGCAGTCATGCCTGCGGGAGCTCCGTCCGAGCCGCGGGACCAGCGCACCTGCCGCAGTCATGCCTGCGGCAGGTCCGCTCCTCCCGGGGCTCCTGTGGACCTCCCGCAGGCATGACTGCGGAAGGTCCGCCGGAGCCAAATGCCGCCCTGCCAGGACAATGCCGCCCCACGCGCCTGCTTGGCGCGCTGGGGTCTGGAGCCGGCCCTGGCTCCCGCCCTGTAAGCCGATATAAAATGAAGCTACAATGCATCAGTGCCACAAGATTACAAAGGTCAATTAAAAGTGGAAAGTCAGAAGCAGCACTTGCCTACTTCAATATACAGTATTATATTTTGTTGCACCTGTTGTGATGAAGTGGGAATGTCCTTAATATTTTCTCTGAATACTGTGTGGGTGCCTCAGTTTCCCCTGCAAGATGCCAACTGAAGGTGTTGGGGACAAAGATCAGGTGGCCTCCTTGTCCGGAAGAGACACAGAGGCCAGAGGAGGGAGTGTCAGTTTGGAGCTGGCTGGGGAAATGGGGAGAGACCCAGAACTTGGTTCTGGGCTCCCCACCCCCCAAGATGGACCTGACAGAGGGGTTCTGTTTTCTGTACCTACAAGCTCTGTTTAAACTGTGTTCCCGTCATCTAATAAATCTTCTGTTTTACTGTCTGGCTGCGAGTCACATCTGACTGCGGAGTTGGGGTGCAGGGACCGCTGGTTGCCCCAGGACCAGCCTGGGCAGACTCACTTTGGAAAGTGCATGACGTGGAAGGGCATGCTGAATGCTCCGAGGTCAGACCCAGGAAGGTGTAAGCTTCTTGCCCTGGAGACAGTCTGCTCCGAGAGAGGAGGCTCCCCCAGAGTCCTGACTGGCTTTGTATGGAGTTGTTCCAAAGCATCACAGCATCCCCTTCCACACCGTGCACTTCCCAGAAGTCCGCACAGGCACTGACACTCCCTCCTCCAGCCTTTGTCTCTTTTCCAGGCATTAGGAGGCCACCGGATCTCTCTGTTCTCCAACACCTTCAGTTGGCACCTTGCAGGGGAAACTGATTTGGGAGAAATGAAGTAAAAGCTGCCCAAACCGAGCTTGAGCACACCTGAATTTTGAGGTGTTCAAATCTGGAAGGCAGGTGCTGGGGGTGGGAGAGGGCTGTGGGCTCCATGGGGAGCATGGCAGCAACTGTCTGGAGCTGCAGGGAGCCAGACACGCTGGTCTGAGTGGCACAGTAAGCGGTTTGGGGGTTGGAGAAGGGGTAGGTAGGGAGTTCCGGGGGGCAGTCAAGGGACAAGGAGCAGAGGGGGTTGGATGGGGCAGAGGTTCAGAGGGGCAGTCAGGGGACAGGCAGCAATTGGATAGGCATGGGAGTCCAGAAGGTTTATCAGGGGACAGGTAGAGGGGTTCTGGGGGGAAGTTGGGTGGGGTCTCAGGAGGGGGCAGTTGGGGACAAGGAGAAGGGAGGCTTAAATAGGGGCTGGGGTCCCAAGGGGCAGTTAGGGGCAGGGGTCTAGGGAGGGGGTAATCGGGGGATAAGGACCAGTGGTGCTTAGATAGGGGGTGGGAGTCCTGGGGGGCAGGCAGGCAGCCCAGAGCCCTCTGTTTCCCGGCCGCGGCTGGGATTTAAAGGGCTCTGGGCTCCCTGCACTTGCAGGCAGCCCAGAGCCCTCTGACTCCCGGCCGCGGCTGGGATTTAAAGGGCTCTCGGCTCCCCGCGTTTGCAGGCAGCCCAGAGCCCTCTGACTCCCGGCCGCGGCTGGGATTTAAAAGGGGCGAAACCTAGCTCCAACTATTGGTGGAGCAGAGCCCCTGACTGTAAATATTCCTGGGGCTAAAGCCCCAGGAGCCCATATAAGTCGGCGCCCATGCCCAGGAGCCCTGTGACCCAGGCAGATCGATCGGGAGGGGGAGGATCCAGGTTCCTACCTGCTCGGTCTCGATGTGGCTCCTCTTCCTGCAGAGGGACACAAACCAGAATCCCCCATGAGCCAATCGGGATCCCCCAGTCCCAGCGCCCGGACACCCCCCCCCAAACCCCGCCCAGGGCAGCAGGGATGGAGGGCAGCACAACACCAGAGCATGCACCGGGGGGAGGGGGAGATTAACTCAGGGGGGCTTTTCCTGTCCCCAGTCCTCCCTCATTCATGACTCGTTATAATGAACCTGATCCATAGGTTGGCTCCCCTGGCACCCCATGTACCGGAGAGGCCCGGTGCCGATGGCTCTTTATACAGGGACCCCTCAGCTGGCGCTGAGATGCGGCTCCTCTGGGGTGGGACAGGTGTGTGTGTACAGGGATTACCCAGGCAGCAGACCCTGTTGAGTTCCCCCCCATCCCCTGCCCTCCCTTGGCTTTCCTGGCACAGTCCCCCATCCCAGCCGTGACCCCATCTGGCCCTGCTTAGCGGCAGGTTTAACCCTTCCCTCGCTGGATGGGGCACTTACTGGCTCGGATTTTTCTGAAACAGACGAAGGCCACAAGGAGGAGAAGCAGGAGGAGGCCGGCGGCTGCTGCGCTCGCCCCAGCGATGATGGGCCAAGTCAGAGGTCCCGATCCAGCTGGGAAACAGCAGCAGCCGTGAGTGCCGGGGGCGGCTGGTCTGTTCCCCCCACCCCAGCCCTTCCCACCCCAGGCGGCGCCCAAGGGGCTGGGACACTGCAGGGCGCAGGCAGCAGAAAATTCTATGGGGAGGATGTTGGGGGCCCCAAGGCATCAAGTGGGGTCAGACCCAGCAAGATTTGGGGGATTTGTAGCACTAGGGGCACTGGGCTGCAGGGGAAGGGGGGGCTCAGTAGAGGGCGCTCTCCCCATCGGTCAGGGCTGGCCCCATTGCCCCAGCACGGCACTAGGGGGCGCTGTCTGAGCCAGCCTGGCCGTCATTTCTAAGGCATTTCACCCCCTTCCTCATGGCCACACCGGCTCAGTCCAGCGGGCCCATCTAGCCCGGTATCCCGCCTCCCAGGCTGGCTGCTCCCAGCTACTTCGCAGGGAGCTCCAGGGCACCATCCCCCATGGCCACTGATGGGCCCAGCTGCCCCCAGAGGAAGCCTCCGGCTGCCCCATTAGCGCCAGGTTCATGTCTGAGCAGGAGTCTTCGCTCCCCTCCCAAATCCATCAGCAGGGGGGAGTCACTGCCCCTGAGAACAGCCTCCATCCATCCTCACCGCTGGGCAACCACTGGGGGAAGCTGCCCCAAAATCTGTGACTCAGTAGATTCTCCCCCCGGCCCTGGTACCTGGCCCTGGGCTGCCCGGGCGGGTGGGAGCCGGGGCCGCTCCAGGCTGGGTCAGGTCGGCTTCCCCTGCGGGAATAGAACCAACGTCTGTTGAGGTGGGGGGAGGGGCTGAAACACCGACTCGGAGTTCGCCCCACACTGGGGGGCCCCAGAGCCCCGGCCGCTGGGAGAACAGGACAGGAGAAGCCCCAGCACCCTGACCCGCGAAGCACGGGGGGGGGGGGAGGGCGGCGGCGGGGGAAGCCTTAGCACCGGGACCTCCCCAGCGGCCCCGGGACGGGAGGACTCTCGCTATCCGCCCCTGCCTCAGGGCTGGGGGACTCTCACTCCCCGCTGCACCCCGGGGCCAGGGCGTGGGACAGAGCTTCTCCAGTCTGGGGGTCACAGTGTGTGTGTGTGGGGGGGGGCAGAAAGTAGCAAGTGGGTTGCAGGGCTGCAGTGTGGGGACAGAATTGGGCGGTGCCATGGGAGGAATAGGGGCAGGGCCCCGGGAAGGGGCAGAAAGGGGCGGAGCCGTGGGCGGGGCCACAGGCCGAGGAGACAGAACAGCAGAGGGATGCGGGTGGAAGGGGGGGAGGGATCCCCCCTTGCTCTGGCCCAGGGCCCCAGGAAACCTTAATCCACCTCGGCCCGTGACTCAGCATCGGTCGCTACTGTTAGTCCGGGGAGGATCCCCCGGAGGCACTGGTGGGTGCTCGATCCCCCTCTGCACCTGGCCCCACCCCGACTCCAGCCCTGCCCCACCCCCATTCCAACCCCTCCCCCAAAGTCCACACCCCAACTCCACCCCCTCCCTGCCCCTAGTCCAACCCCTTCCCCAAATCCCCACCTGCTCCCCTGAGCGCGCCGAGTTCCCGCTTGTGATGAAGTGGGGGAGGAGTCTTGTTTTTTCTGTGTTATCCAGGGGGTTGCATGCAGAGGGGGTGGGACTCAGTGCCCCCGGGTGTTACTGGTTTAACAAGGTGAGGGGAGAGGGAGCTTGTGGGTACAGAGGACCAGAGAGAGAACTTGGGACCCCAGCCGATGGCCTGGAGGATGGAGACCCCAGCGACTGGGGACCTGGTGACCTGGAGACCCAGATCAGGAGTCGTAGCCGGTTCTGGCCAGTGGGAGGACAATGGGCTGCGGGGAGAGGACCCCGGTGACCTGACCAGCGGGTTCCAGCCAGACGGGCCAGAGGGGGGCTGAGAGGAGAGGAGACCCAGGCCACCCTGGTTATGACCCTGTTTCCCTGGAGAGAAGACAATGGACAGAGGCGGGGTTGGGGCCGGAGATATCGGAGGCCCATCTGGGAAGCAGGGGGGCTCTGGGCTGGAGAGGGGGAGCAGGCAGAGCCCACCTGGCTGCAGGGAGACTGGGATGTGGTGGGCTGAGGGAGGCCAGGCCTGAGGCCCTGAGAGTTTCCTGTGCTGGGTTCAGATGCTCAATGATCCCTCCTGTGTTACGCTGGCGGAGAGTCGCTCCGGGCTAGAGAACACTGTTGCATCAACCCCTTCGTGGGGTGAGGCCCTGGGGGTCCAGAGCGAGTGGACTCCCTGAGGGGGCCCATGGCAGAGACAGACGTGCTAAGGCTCAGAGAGGGGCGGCTCCAGGAGGTGGAGGGGCCTGACCCCGAGAGAGAGTGGGACCCCCGAGAAGGGCTGTTGCACTGAAAGGGGCACCCACCCCCCACATACCGCATGGGGCCACGAGTGGGCACTATCTTTGAGTCTGTGACAACGCTCCTCCCCTCTACCTCCCAGAGCTTGTTACGCTGTGAAACAGCTGTTTTGCAGCAGCAAGCACTGGGAGGTAGGCGGAGAAGCAGGGACGTGGTGCGCTCAGGGGAGGAGGCGGAGGTGGAGGTGGGGAGGGGACCTTGGCTGTTTGTGGGTGCAGAGAACCCAAAGTTGGCGCCTATGCCTGGGCCCTGACTCCTCTGTGCGTCCCCAGTGCGGGGGCAGCCGGGGGAGCATCCCCTGGGAAAGGCCCCTGCTCTGCAGCTCCCCCTGGGGCAGGGCCGGCTCCAGACCCCAGTGCGCCAAGCGTGTGCGTGGGGCGGCATCATGCCGGGGGACAGCTGACCTCCCGCAGGCATAACGGGAGGTCTGCAAGAGGACACCAGGAGCTGCGGGACCGGCGCCCAGCAGCGCGCCCCCTGCGGCATGCTGCCCTGCTTGGGATGGCCAAATTCTTAGAGCCGCCCCTGCCCTGGGGGCAGGGATCCCCCTCCCTCTGCCCTGAATCTCCAGCGGCTGCTGCTCCCCCCTGGCTGGGGAACCCCCAAGTGACACCATCCCAGATCCACGACACTGTGTCCCCTCTGCCGGGCCCAGGGCTCAGGGCAGACCCTGGTTCTGAGAGTCCCATCAGTGCAGAGACCCCCTGTGGGTCCGGCTGGGGGTGGGGCTGGGAGCCGGGACACTGAGCTGGACCCTTCACCTGCTGCAAAGATGTCGACGGTGTTGCTGGGCAGCGAGGAGACGAAGGGCTGTGACTGGGGCCGGTAGCTGCAGCTGTAGTTCCCGCCGTGCTGCCGGCTCACGTTGAGGATGTGGAACTCGGCCATGTTCCCAGCAGGGCCCATGTGTTGCTGCGGGTTCAGGTCTCCAGCCTTGTGCAGGAAGAACCTCACGTCCCCGCGCTGCCCCTGACACCGGATGGTGACGTTTGCTCCTGGGGCCGTGACCCAAGTGGGGCTCAGAGAGATGGAGGGTCTGGGTAAGCTGGGATCTGCGCACAGGAGACAGGCTGTGAGAGCCAGACACGGGCACCCACCCAGCCCCAGCTGGCCCCAACCACATGCAGATCCAGAGGCCCCAGGGCAGAGATTCTCTCCCAGATCCCAGAGTTCCCCCCACCCAGAATCCCGGCCCTGCGAGCTGGGCTCCCACCCCACAGACACTGAGCCGTGGCTCCCTAGTGCTTGGGATCCTCATATGCCGTGTGTGGCCCCTGCCTCATCCACTGCCCTGCACAGAGCGACTCACAGGCTGGTCTCTGGCAGGGCCTGAGCCCCACACAGGAAGGGAATCAGCCCCCCGGGTGGCAGGGAGGGGTCATTATCCTGGTTCTACACAGGAGGAAACTGAGGCACAGACAGATTCACTTTCCTCAGTGAGCTCCCAGGGGCAGGGACTGTCTCCTCACTCTCTGTTTATGCAGCGCCTGGCACAACGGGGCCCTGATCATGGTGGGGGCCCTACATGCTCCCCCGACACAAGGGATCCAGCGCTATTGAGGCAGCGTTTGCAGAGGTCTCCACTAACTGGGGGTGTCTCGGTTTGTGGGCGCTCGGCCTGAGATCCCCCAAGATTGAGGCCCCGCCCCAATGAAGGACACTTTTGAAAACCGTGACGTGCTCCCGTCACACAGAGTCTGTGGCCGCGCCAGGAGCTGGGCCAGATCTCCTGGGTCCCAGCCCAGCACCATGTCCACCAAACCACTGATTCTCCTGCAGCCCCTGCCTCATTCAGCCCCGGCCGGGGCACAGCCTGGGGCGGGGCCTGGAGAACAGAGGTGATGGGATCACGGGATTAAATAGTGACTCACGGTTCCTACGCACAAGGGGCAGCGTTAAAGTCGCCTCCCTGCCCCAAGTCTCCAGGGGCTGCTGCTCCCCCCTGGCTGGGGAACCCCCCAGTGACTCCGTCCCTGCTCCCCGGCCGGGCGTCCCCTCTGCGGGGTCAGGGCTCAGGGCAGAGCCTGGCTCTGAGTGTCCCATTGGCACTGAGCCCCCGTGAGGGTCTGGCTGGGGGTGGGGCTGGGAACGAGGACGCCGAGCCGGGCCCCTCACCTCTCACCACCAGCTCCACAGGGTCACTAGGGTCCGACACGGTGAACGGCTTCGATTGGCTGTGATAGGAGCAGTTGTAGCTCCCGCCGTCCTCCCGGCTCAAGTTGTTGATGAGAAACAGAGCGAGAAAGTCCGAATTCACAGTTTGGACATGGCGTCCCTCTTTATTCAGCACGAACTGCAGGCTCTCGTGCTGGCCGCAACACTGGACGGTCACGGCTCCCCCCAGGGAGACCCCCCAGCTTGGGCTCAGCAGGGAGATGTTGGGTTTGGGGTAGCTGGGCTCTGCAGTGGGAAGCAGACAGGCCGTGAGACACAGACCCCGTCACTCACTCCTGGGGCCCGTCCTCACCCCGCGGCCTCAGTGGTGGGTCAGACCCGGCGGCCCTGGGGACGGGCTCCTGGATCCCTTTCCACGGGGGCCCAGAGTTTCCCCTCAGCCCTGGGCTCACAGCATGAGACACGGAGCCACCCCAGCCCCTGGGGCCCAGAGCTCTGCTCCCCACTGGTGACAGGCCAGGCCAGTCTCCAGGGTCCATTCACTCCCTGGCTTCTGGGCTGGGAGGGCTGGGAGCCAGGACTCCTGGGTTCTCTCCCCGGCTCTAGGAGGGGAGTGGGGTCTAGTGGGGAGAGCAGGGAGGATGAGGGCCAGGACTCCTGGGTTCTGTGCACAGCACCACCGCTGACTTGTAGGGGACTGTGCAAGTCTCTACTATACACTGAGGTTTATAATGTTCAGCTCCGTCCATCACCCCCTAACTGATGTGTTGCCTGGAAAAGGCCCCTGCTCTGCAGCTCCCCTTGGGGGCAGGGATCCCCCCTTCCTCTGTCCCAAATCTCCAGTGGCTGCTTCTCCCCACTGGCTGGGAACCCCCCCAATGTCTCCATCCCCACTCCCCGGCCAGGCGTCCCCTCTGCTGGGCCCAGGACTTTACGCAGAAAGAACTCCGTGTCCGGGTACAAACCCTCCCCCGAGCGCCAGCACCCTGCTGGGGCTCACCCAGATCGTGGGTTTGGGAAATTCTCACCCTGATGTCAAGAAGAGACAGGAGTTAAACAGGGGAGACACCCCACCCCCACCTCCTCCCGCCCCAATTCAGTCCATCAGTCATTCGGCCTCTCTAGGAGTCTGTCCCCTACCAGGGTTGGCACTGCCTGCCCATGGGGCTCGGGGGCAGGGGGTTCACCCAGACGTAGCTCAGGACCCGGCTGCATGAGAGATCACCTGCCCCCCCGCCAGCCCTCCCGAGGCCAGCCAGGGAGCCTGACCAGTGGGCCCCCTGCAGCTCTGCCCCCCACCCCGGGGTTGGAAATAGTGTCTGTGACCACAGACTGTGGGAGCCGCATATGATTCACTTTTCCCCAGGCCATGGGAACGGGGGGCTGCAAGTGCAGGGGAGGAGCTGTTGAGGGGGGGAACTGGGGGTGGGGGCGGATCTGGGGGGTTCTCCCCATGGCTGCACTGACCAAGAACATTTTGGTTCCCCAAGGGGGATCTAGAGCCCAGAGACGGGCCCTGTTAGCGTTTGTACGAGCTGAAATAAATCCAGGTGCCACTCCCGATCTTCACAGCCTGGTGGGGACAGAAGTTTGAACCCAGTGGATGGTTCAAATCCCAGCTGCTTTGCCAGAATCCGGGAGCCAGATTCGGCTCCTAGCTGCACCATGGGTGCGTTGGGGCACAGAACGGGGCCGGGTCTGAGCTCCCAGGGGGAGTTTGGGTTGAGTTTTGGGGAAGGTTCAGGGCTCTGTTCCTCTGCTCTCCACTCCATGCATCCCCTCCCCCGTCCTTGATGTTACCCACCTCTGCACAGACTGATACTCACCTCCCCTCGCCCAGCTGTGCCCGGCCAGCCAGCAGCCTGGAAAGGAGACAGCTTGTTAGGGACCAGATCCCAGAGCAACTGGATCCTACACCCTGGTCTCAGACCCTCCCCATGGACACACCCCGGTCTCAGATCCCCTGTTATGGGCACACGCCCTGGCTGTCTCTGATACTCACCGAGGAGGAGGATGGTCAGAGCAGACACCATGATGGGGCAGTGGGGGCCCGTCAGTGGTGCCACCAACACCCCAGTGGTGAGCTCCACCGAGCCTGAGGCCTGAGTGTGAGGGGAATGAGGAACTGCGCCGGGGGCTGCAGCCCCAGGAAGCCCGTGATGCACTCGGCCCCTTTCTTCCCCATCAGCTGGTTTCTCAGCAATCTGCAGCCAAAATCTACCATGGTCAGAGCAAAGCCAGATCCCAGCAAACCACATCCCCTCCGGCAGCTGGGCTCCCAGCCCCACAGACACCTAACCTCAGCTCCTTAGTTCTTGTGACTGTATATACCCATGTCTGGCCCCTGCCTCGTTCATTTTATCTCACCTGCCCTGGACACAGAGAGACTCACAGGCTGGTCTCTGATGCCCGGCACCACAGGGCCTGAGCGCCGCATAGGAAGGAGTCAACCTGCCACCCCCCCAGGAGGCAGGAAGGGGTCGTTATCCCCATTCTACACAGGAGGAAACTGAGGCACAGACAGATTCACTTTCCTTAGTGAGCTCCCAGGGGCAGGGACTGTCTCCTCACTCTGTGTTTATGCAGTGCCTGGCACAAAGGGGCCCTGACCATGGCGGGGGCCCTACATGCTCCCCCAACACAAGGATCCAGTGCTATTGAGGCCAGTGTTTGCAGAGGACTCCACTAACGGTGGGCGTCTCGGTTTGTGGGCGCTTGGCCTGAGATCCCCCAGTACTGAGACCACCCCACAAGGAAGGACACTTTTGAAAACTGCGAGGTGCTCCCATCACACAGAGTCCAGTCTCCAGAGTCCATTCCCTCCCTGGCTTCTCTGCTGGGAGGGCTGGGAGCCAGGACTCCTGGGTTCTGTCCCTGGCTCTGGGAGGGGAGTGGGGTCTAGTGGGGAAAGCAGGGAGGATGGGGGCCAGGATGGGGGCACAGCACCACCACCGACTTGTAGGGCACAGTGCAAGTCTCTATTATACACTGAGGTTCATAACCTTCGGCTCCGCCCATCACCCCCTAACTGATGTGTTGCCTGCTGTGAAGGAGCAGGGGCTGTCTGTGTGCTTGGTAGGCAGAGACAGGTATGCAGCTGTAACATGAGCCTGGCCTGGGGGAGGGGAGGTCTCACCTCTGGCTGGAGGTAGACAAAAGGGAACGGGGGAGTGGAGGCATTCCTCGGTTTTGGGAGCTGGGAGGTGGGTTTCAGGGGATCCTAGGCTGGGATCCAAGCACCCTGAACCCCCAGAAAGGCCAGATTGAGGGGTCCTGGCTCTGCACACAAGCTGGGCTGTATCCTGTGTTCCGGTTGTTCAATAAACCTTCTGTTTTACTGGCTGGCTGAGAGTCACTGTGAGTTCAGGAAGAGGGGTGCAGGGCCGGACTCCCCCACACTCCGTGACAACTGGTGGCAGCGGTGGGATCGGCGGCACCCCGTGGACAACGCTTCCTGCAGTAAGTGACTGGGGAGCAGTAAAGCGAAGGGGCGATTCACCCCTGGGCGAGTGTGGCCAGAGAGCAGGACTTTGCAGTAACAGGGTCCCCCGGGGGATCACAGCGAGCGATCCCAGGGGCGGAGGAGTCTGCAGCTCGACCCTGGCAGAGAGGTGGTGACCTCAAGGACTGGCACACTAGGGGTCCCCCTGGAACCCGTGGGGAGTGGCGAGCACCCCAGCCTGCGAGCGGCCAGCAGGAAGATGTATTCCCAGAAGCGCAAGTGTGAGCTGGTGGAGCTGTGCAAGCAGGGGGGGCTGCGCCATGGGAAGCTCACCAAGGCCCAGCTGATTGCCTGGCTGGAGGAGAGAGATCGCAGGAATGAACCGGTCCCTGTCTCTGAGGGAAGCAGCCGGGCAGATGCAGCGCAGGCACCAGTGTCTGTACCCGCTGGGAGTGGCCAGTCGGCGGATGAGGGCTCCTCGAGACTCCCCACCCCTAGGCGTAGGGGGAGGGGGAGGAGGAGCCCAGCTACGGAGGGCACCGTGACCCCCCCGGCCAGCAGGGGATCGTCCCGGCGACGCTCGGCCTCCGTGGAGCACAGGCGGCTGGACTTGGAGAGAGAGATCAAACTGAGGGAGATGGAGATGGAAGACCGGCAGAAGCAACGTGAATTCGAGGCGAGAGAGAAGGAGAAGCAACGTGAATTTGAGGACAGGGAGAAGCAGCGTGAACATGAGCTGGCCATGGCCCAGCTGAAAAGCAGGGAGGCCCCAGCTGCGGTGAGTGAGGGGGGGCCCAAGCCTACAAAGAGCTTCGATACGAACTTCCTGGCCCGGCGTAAGGAGGGGGAGGACATAGACACCTTCCTGACGGCCTTTGAGAATGCCTGCGAGCTGCACAAGGTTGACCCCGCAGACAGGATCCAGTGCCTCACCTCCTTACTGGACTCCACCGCCGTGGAGGTGTACAGCCGAATGAAGGGGGAGGAGGCGCGGGACTACAACCTGTTCAAAGAGGCCCTGCTCCGCGAGTTTGGGCTGACCCCGGAGATGTACCGGAAGAGGTTCCGGGGTCAACATAAGACCCGGGAGGTCACATACCTACAACTGGTCAACCGGGCGCAGGGGTACGCCCGCAAGTCGGGCGGGGGATGGCAGGGAGGAGTCTCGAGGGAGCAGGCCTGCCTCAACGCAGAGAGAGAGTCGCCACGGGACCTCCCAACGGGGCCCTTTGGAGAACCCCCACAAAAGGGGAATGTCCAGCATCAGGTCCACCCGACCTCCGCGAGGGGACCCACGAGACATGGGCTGCTTTCACTGTGGCCAACAAGGCCACATACGGGCCCAGTGCCCCAAGCTCAGAGACAGACCAAGCAGACCCAACCCGCAGAGGGTTGACTGGGTAAAGACCCAATCGGAGGAGGGGCAACATGCCCAAGAGAGGGGGGCTGGCAGCGTCCCACCTGGGAAGGAGGGAGGAGGGCCCCCGGTCAGCGCCTCTGGGGGGCTGGATGCTCCGGTCCCAAGGGGCTGCTACAGGGTGGCCACGGGGCTGCCCCTCCGGAGCGAGTGCCTTGTTCCCCTGGAGGTGGATGGGAAGAAGGTCACTGGGTACTGGGACACCGGCGCAGAGGTGACGCTGGCCCGGCCCGAGGTGGTGGGCCGAAATCGGATGGTGCCTGATACCTACCTGTCCCTGATGGGCGTGAGCGGGACCCCATTCAAGGTGCCTGTGGCGAGGGTGCACCTGACGTGGGGTCAAGGAGGGCCCCAAGGATGTGAGTGCACCCCATTTGCCCACAGAGGTGCTAATGGGGGGGGACCTCGAGACCTGGCCCGGCAATACCCGGGGTACCCTGGTCGTGACCCGTAGTCAGAGTCGGCGCAGGGCTCTGCACCCTGACAACAGGGAAAGTACTCTGCCCGAGTGCCTGGCGGGGAGGGAACGCCCAGAGACACGACCCAGAGAGGCTGCGGCCTCAGACCCAGCCGGTGAGAGAGAGCAGGTCCCCATCCCTGTCCCAGCTGCTGAGTTCCAGGCCGAGGTGCAGAAGGATCCCTCCTTGCAGAAGCCCAGGGACCGGGCTGACCTCAATGCAGCACAGACCATGAGGAGAGGTTGCAAGGAGAGGTTCCTGTGGGAGAAGGGGTTCCTGTACCGGGAATGGGCTCCCCCCGGGGAGGTGGAGGCATGGGGGATTAGGAGGCAGCTGGTGGTTCCCCAGAAGTTTCGCCACAAGCTGCTGTACCTGGCCCATGACATCCCCCTCGCAGGGCACCAGGGAATCCGGCGCACCAGGCAGAGGCTGCTACAGAACTTTTACTGGCCTGGGGTCTTTACCCATGTCCGGCAGTACTGCCAATCCTGTGACCCCTGCCAGCGGGTGGGGAAGGCCCGGGACAAGGGGAAAGCAGCTCTGAGGCCTTTGCCCATCATAGAAGAGCCTTTCCAGAAGGTGGCCATAGACATGGTGGGACCTCTCAGCAAGGCGACCCGGTCAGGGAAGAAACACATCCTGGTGGTGGTAGATTTCGCCACTCGATACCCCGAGGCGGTGGCCTTGTCCTCTACCGAAGCAGACACCGTGGCGGATGCGCTGCTGACCATTTTCAGCCGGGTGGGGTTCCCCAAGGAAGTCTTAACGGACCAGGGGTCCAACTTCATGTTGAAGCTGCTCCAGTCCCTGTGGGAGAAATGTGGGGTCCGACCCAGCTGGGCCTCAGCGTACCACCCCCAGACCAACGGGCTGGTGGAGAGGTTCAACGGGACGCTAAAGATGATGCTAAAAACATTCATGCACCAGCACCCACAGGACTGGGACAAGTACTTACCTCACCTGCTGTTTGCGTACAGGGAGGTACCCCAGGAATCCACTGGGTTCTCGCCGTTCGAACTGTTATATGGAAGGCGGGTAAGGGGGCCCCTGGACCTGATGAGAGACGAATGGGAGGGGAAGGCCGCTCCCGATGGAGAGTCGGTGGTGGAGTATGTCCTGACCTTCCGGGAAAGACTTACCGAGCTCATGGGCCTGGCCAGGGAGAATCTGGCCCGAGCCCAGAGGAAGCAGAAGGTCTGGTACGACCGCACGGCGCGGGCCCGCGCCTTCGCCACCGGGGACCAAGTGATGGTTCTCATCCCCGTGAGAAAAAACAAACTCCAGGCTGCCTGGGAAGGGCCCTTCAAGGTTATCAAGCAACTAAATGAGGTAAACTATGTGGTGGAGCTGTCGAACCGGGCTCATCACCGCCGGGTGTACCATGTGAATATGATGAAGCCATATTATGACCGAGGGAATATGGTGCTGGCCGTGTGTGGGCACTGGGAGGAGCCGGGGGATGACCCTCTAGTGGATCTATTCCCAGGGACAAAGGCTGGTTCCCCCCTGGAGGCGATCCCCCTCTCAGATCAGCTGACCCCAGCTCAGCATGCTGAGATCAGAGGGGTGCTGCAACTGTACCGACAGTTGTTTTCCAACCAACCTGGGCGCACTAATTTGACCGTCCACCGGGTGGAGACTGGGGCACACCCCGACACGCTGCTCCCTTCGGGTTACCGGGAAGACTGCCCAGGACCTGGAAAGGGAGGTCAGGGACATGCTGGCTTTAGGGGTGATTCAGCCGTCCGCCAGCCCCTGGGCCTCCCCAGTGGTGCTGGTCCCCAAGAAGGACGGGTCGATCCGGTTCTGTGTGGACTATCGAAAGCTCAATGCCATCACTGTATCTGATGCCTACCCCATGCCAAGGCCTGACGAGCTCCTGGACAAGCTGGGAGGCGCTCAGTACCTCACCACCATGGATCTTACAAAGGGCTACTGGCAAGTGCCGCTGGACGCAGATGCCAGGCTGAAATCGGCCTTCATCACCCCCCTGGGGCTCTATGAGTTTCTGACCCTGCCCTTTGGCCTCAAGGGAGCGCCGGCCACCTTCCAGCGCCTGGTGGATCAGCTGCTGAGGGGGATGGAGAGTTTTGCCGTGGCGTATATTGATGACATCTGCGTCTTCAGCCAGACCTGGGAGGACCATGTGCTCCAGGTTAGACAAGTGCTGGACCGACTCCGGGAGGCGGGGTTAACCGTAAAGGCTGAGAAGTGCAAGGTGGGGATGGCTGAAGTATCTTACCTGGGCCATCGGGTGGGGAGCGGCTGCCTAAAGCCGGAACCGGCCAAGGTGGAGGCGATCAGAGACTGGCCCGCTCCCCAGACCAAAAAGCAGGTCCAGGCCTTTATTGGGATGGCGGGGTACTATCGGAGGTTCGTGCCCCACTTTAGCGCCATAGCCGCCCCCATCACTGAGCTGTGCAAGAAGGGGAAGCCAGACAAGGTGGTCTGGACTGAGCAGTGCCAGCAGGCTCTCCAGGCGCTGAAGGAGGCTCTGCTCAGAGGCCCAGTTCTGGCAAACCCAAACTTTGACAAGCCCTTTATGGTGTTTACCGACGCCTCAGACACGGGCCTGGGGGCGGTGTTGATGCAGGAGGATGAAAAGGGGGACAGACACCCCATCGTGTACCTGAGCAAGAAGTTGCTACCCCGGGAGCAGAACTACGCGGCCATCGAGAAGGAATGCCTGGCCATGGTGTGGGCCCTGAAGAAACTGGAGCCCTATCTCTTTGGGCGCCACTTCACCGTGTACACCGACCACTCTCCCCTGACCTGGCTGCACCAGATGAAAGGAGCCAACGCCAAGCTCCTGAGGTGGAGCCTGCTCCTGCAGGACTATGACATGGACGTGGTCCACGTGAAGGGAAGTGCCAACCTGATAGCGGACGCGCTGTCCCGGAGAGGGGGCCCCGAACTTCCCCAGGTCACTGGGCAGTGACCCCGCTCAGTTCAGTCTCGGAGGGGGGAGAGGTGTGAAGGAGCAGGGGCTGTCTGTGTGCTTGGTAGGCAGAGACAGGTATGCAGCTGTAACATGAGCCTGGCCTGGGGGAGGGGAGGTCTCACCTCTGGCTGGAGGTAGACAAAAGGGAACGGGGGAGTGGAGGCATTCCTCGGTTTTGGGAGCTGGGAGGTGGGTTTCAGGGGATCCTAGGCTGGGATCCAAGCACCCTGAACCCCCAGAAAGGCCAGATTGAGGGGTCCTGGCTCTGCACACAAGCTGGGCTGTATCCTGTGTTCCGGTTGTTCAATAAACCTTCTGTTTTACTGGCTGGCTGAGAGTCACTGTGAGTTCAGGAAGAGGGGTGCAGGGCCGGACTCCCCCACACTCCGTGACACCTGGGAAAGGCCCCCCCCTGCTCTGCAGCTCCCCCCGGGGGCAGGGATCCCCCCTTCCTCTGTTCCAAACCTCCAGTGGCTGCTGCTCCCCCCCTGGCTGGGGAACCCCCCAGTGACTCCATCCCCACTTCCCGGCCGGGTGTCCCCTCTGCTGGGCCCAGGGCTCAGGACAGGGCCTGACACTAAGCGTCCCATCAGCGCAGAGACCCCCCTTTGGGTCTAGCTGGGGTGCTCTGAGCCGGGATGCTGAGCTGAGCCCCTCACCTGCTACAATGATCTTGACGGGGTCACTCAGATACAACCAGTGACTCTGATCTGTTATTGAGTGATAGTCACAGGTGTAGCTCCCTCCATCTTCCTGGGTGACGCTGGGGATGGGAAATTCAGCCACGGGCCCATCAGGCACCGTCCGCACCTGCAGGTTCGGGTGTCCAGCTTTACGCAGAAAGAACTCCATGCCCGGGTACAAACTCGCAGAGCGGATGGTGACGCTTCCCCCGAGCACCACCACCCTGCTGGGGCTCACCCAGAGGGTGGGTTTGAGAAATTCACGCCCTGCTTTCAACAAGAGACAGGTGTTACACAGGTGAGACAACCCCCCCCACCTCCCCTCCTCCCCAATTCACTCCATCCGTCATTCTGCCTCTCTAGGAGTCTGTCCCCTACCAGGATTGGCACTGCCTGCCCATGGGGCTCGGGGGCAGGGGGTTCACCCAGACGTAGCTGTGATGAAGTGGGGCATTTTCTTGTGTTTGCCTTGGTTTTCCAGTGGTTGCATGCAGAGGGAGTGGGACTCAGTGTCCCTGAGTGTTACTGGTTTAAGGAGGTGAGGGGAGAGGGAGTTTGTTTCCTGGAGAGGGAACTTGGGACCCCGGCCAATGGCCTGGAGGATGGAGACTCCAGCAACAGGTGACCTGAAGACTAGAGGACCCAGCTCAGGAATCACAGCCAGTTCTGGCCAGTGGGAGGACAATGGGCTGCAAAGAGAGGACTCTGGTGATCTGACCAGCTGGTTCCAGCCAGAAGGGCCCAGACGACAGAATTGTGGAGAGGAGACCCAGGTGACCTTGTTTACCTGCAGAGAAGACAATGGACAGAGGCAGGGCCTGGGAGAGGTGATCTCAGAGGTCCAGCTGGGAAGCAGGGGGGCTCTGGGCTGGAGAGGGGGAGCAGACAGAGCCAACCTGCCTGCAGGGGAGACTGGGATGTGCTGGGCTGAGGGAGGCCAGGCCTCAGGCGTTGAGAGTTTCCTGTGCTGGGTTCAACGCTCAATAAACCCTCCTGTTTTACACTGGCTGAGAGTCGCTCTGGGCTAGAGAACAGGGTTGCATCATCTTCCTTGCTCTGGTCCAGGTTCCCAGGAAACTTAAACCACCTCAGCCGTGACTCAGCATCATCGTTACTGTCAGTCCGGGGAGGGAGGTTTGTGGTTGGGGCCAGTGCCAGCTCGGCAGCCTCTGGGCCCTGACTCCTCTGTGTGTCGCCAGTGCGGGGGCAGCTGGGGCAGCATCGCCTGGGAAAGGCCCCTGCTCTGCAGCTCGCCCTGGGAGCAGGGATTCCCCCTCCCCCAGCCCTGAACCCACAGGAGCTGCTGCTCCCCCATGGCTGGGGAACCCCTCAGTGACACTGTCCCCCCTCCCTGTCCAGGCTGGTCCTAGGGCTCTGGGCACAGACTGGCTCTGAGCATCCCTTCAGTTGCCGAACTCTGAGGGTGCTGCTGGGAGCGGGGACATGGAGCCGGGCCCCTCACCTGCTACCACCAGCTGCACGGTGTCGCTGGGCTGCGAGGAGACGAAGGGCTCTGACCGGGGCCGGTAGCTGCAGCTGTAGCTCCCTCCGTGCTGCCGGCCCACGGTGGGGATGCGGAACTCGGCCCCGGCCCCAGCAGGGTCCATGTGTCGCTGCAGGTTCAGGTCTCCAGCCTTGTGCAGGAAGAACCTCACGTCCCAGCGCTGCCCGTGACACCGGATGGTGACGTCTGCCCCTGGGGCGGTGACCACGGTGGGGCTCAGGGAAATGTTGGCTCTGGGTAAGCTGGGATCTGCGCACAGGAGACAGGCTGTGACAGCCAGACCCAGGCACCCACCCAGCCCCGGCCTCCAGCTGCAGAAGAGAAGAGTGAGGTGGGTTTTGATAGCAGCTTTCAACTACCTGCAGGGGGGGGGGGTTCCAAAGAGGATGGTGCTCGGCTGTTCTCAGAACAAGGAGCAATGGTCTCAAGTTGCAGTGGGGGAGGTTTAGGTTGGATATTAGGAAACACTATTTCACTAGGAGGGTGGTGAAGCACTGGAATGGGCTCCCTGGGGAGGTGGTGGAATCTCCTTCCTTGGAGGTTTTTAAGGCCTGGCTTGACAAAGCCCTGGCTGGGATGATTTAGTTGAGGTTGGTCCTGCTTTGAGCAGGGGGTTGGACTAGAACCTCCTGAGGTCTCTTCCAACCCCCATCTTCAATGATTCTTTGATTCTATGCTGCCCCCAGTGACTCTGTCCCCACTCCCCGGCCGGGCGTCCCCCGTGCTTGGTCAGGGCCCCGGGCAGAGCCTGGCTCTGAGTGTACCATTGGCACCGAACCATTGTGAGGATCTGGCTGGGTGTGGGGTTGGAAACGGGGACACTGAGCCGGGCCCCTCACCTCTCACCACCAGCTCCACGGAGTCATTGGGGTACGACAAGGTGAACGGCTCCGATCTGCTGTGATGGGAGCAGCTGTAGCTCAGGTGGGAAACGACGTCCCTCTTTATTCAGCACGAACCGCACGTCCCGGTGCTGCCCCCAACACCGGACGGTCACGGCTGCGCCCAGGGAGACCCCCCCAGCTGGGGCTCAGCAGGGAGATGCTGGGTTTGGGGTAGCTGGGCTCTGCAGTGGGAAGCAGATAGGCCGTGAGACACAGGCCCTGTCACTCAGTCCTGGGGCCCGTCCTCCTCACACGCTCTCAGTGCGGGGTTGTCACGGACTCACAGATCCTGCCCGCTCTTGGCCCTGTGCGGTCTGTGGGGGGACCCCCATTTAGTGCGACAGCCCTTCTTGGGGGTTCACCATCTCTTGGGGGTCAGGCCCCTCCACCTCCCAGAGCGGCCCCTCTCTGAGCCTTAGCATGTCTGTCTCTGCCGTGGGCCCCCTCAGGGAGTCCACTCGCTCTGGACCCCCCTGGGCCTCCACCCCCCGAAGGGGTTGATGCCCCCTGTTCTCTAGCCTGGAGTGACTCTCAGACAGTGTAAAACAGGAGGGTTTATTGAACATCTGAACCCAGCCCAGGAAACTCTCAGGGCCTCAGGCCTGGTCTCCCTCAGCCAGCGCCGGCTCTAGGCACCAGCGCATGTGCTTGGGGCGGCACTTTTGAAGAGGCAGCATTCGAGCGCTAGGGGCGGCGCTCCGTCGTCTTTTTCCTTCGGCAGCGGCACTCCGGCTTTTTATTTTTTTGTTTGGGGCAGCAAAAAACCTAGAGCCGGCCCTGCCCTCAGCACAGCACATCCCAGTCTCCCCTGCATCCCGGTGGCTCTGCCTGCTCCCGCTCTCCAGCCCAGAGCCCCCCTGTTTCCCAGCTGGGCCTCTGATATCACCAGCCCCAGGCCCTGCCTCTGTCCATTGTCTTCTATCCAGGGAAATGGGGTGCCTGGGTCTCCTCTCCCCTCTTCTGTCCTCGGCCCCCTCTGGCTGGAACCGGCTGGTCAGGTCACTGGGATCCTCTCATCACAGCCCATTGTCCTCCCACTGGCCAGAACCAGCTGCGACTCCTGAGCTGGGCCTCCGGGTTGCCAGGTCCCAGTCGCTGAAGTGCCCCTCTTCCTGGCCATTGGCTGGGGTCCCAAGTGCCCTCTCTGGTCCTCTGTACCAACAAACTCCCTCTCTCCTCACCTCGTTAAACCAGTAACACCCAGGGAAACTGAATCCCACCCCCTCTGCAAGTAAACCATTGGAAAAACAAGGAAAAAAGAAGAAAATCCCCCACTTTGTCACACCATTTAGCCCAGTATCCTGTCCTCTGACAGTGGCCAATGCCAGGTGCCCCGGAGGGAATGAGCAGAACAGGGAATCATCAAGGTGCCCATTCCCAGCTCCTGGCAAACAGGCTAGGGAGACTCAGAGCATGGTGTTGTGTCCCTCCCCATCCTGGCTAATAGCCACCGATGGACCTAACCTCCACTTACTTATTGAGATCTTTTTTTAATCCTGTTATAATTTTGGCCTTCACAGCATCCCCTGGCAACAAGTTCTGTGGGTTGACTTTAGTTGCGTGAAGAAGTTCTTCTTTTTGTTTTTTTTAAGATCTGTTGCCTATTAATTTCCTTGCGTGACCACTAGTTCTTGTGTTATGTGAAGGAGTAAATAACACTTCCTTATTCCCTTTCTTCACACCAGTTACGATTTTATAGACCTCTATCATATCTCCCCTTATTCGTCCCAGTCATTTTAATCTCTCCTCCCGTTTCATACCCCTAATCATTTTAGTTGCCCATCTCTGTACCTTTTCCAATTCCAATATCTCTTTTTTGGGATGGGGTGACCGGGTCTGCGAGCAGTGTTCAAGATGTGGGTGCACCGTGGATTTATATAGCGGCTCTATGATAATTTCTGTCTTGTTATCTCTCTCTTTCCTAATGGTTCTTAACCTTCTGTTCTGCTTTTTCACTGCCGCTGCACACTGAGTGGATGTGAACCGTCACGTCAGAGAACCATCCACAATGACTCCGAGATCTCTTTCTTGAGTGGTAACAGCTAATTTAGAGCCCATCGTTTTGTATGTATAGTTGAGACTGTTTTCCAATGTGCATTACTTTGCACTGATCAACATTGAATTTCATCTGCCATTTTATTGCCCAGTCACCCAGTTTGGTGAGACCCCTTTGTAAATCTTCGCCGTCGGTTTTGGACTTAACTATCTTGAATTGTTTTGTATCATCTGCAAATTTTGCCACCTCACTATTTACCCCCTTTTCTAGATCACTTATGAATATACTGAACAGTAATGGTCCCAGTATCGACCCCTCAGGGATACCACTATTTATCTCTCTCCATTCTGAAAACTAATAATTTATTCCTACCCTTTGTTTGCCATCTTTTAGCCAGTTAGTGATCCATGAGCGCTTCCCTCTTATCCCGTGATGGCTTACTTTTCAAAGGTCAACTTAAGTAATTTTTTTTATTTTTATTTGTTTTAGAAATCTAGAACTGTTATGTGTTTTGGTGTAATTTGCATTATCCTTATGTAAAATTTGCATTATCCTAATGTAAGCAGAATCAGGATGATTTCTACCCTGACATCTGTTGGTGAATTATGGCGAGTGTGGAAAAGAATTTAGGGGGCTGATAGTGTTTGCATAGGCACACCCACTCCGCCTAGCATGAGCCCACGGCAGCCCAAAATGGTCACTTTGACAGCTGTGGGATCCCCAATTTCTCAGTTATTGGGGTAGGAGGAATAAAGTTTGTTACCCTGATTATGTGAATGAGGGACTATGAACCTGTTTTATGACAGAGGGTCTCTCCATCAACTAAGTAGCACTCACCAGACAAGGGACATGGGTTCCAATAGCCATGTGAATTGAGAAAGGTTGGGGACAAGTGTGTGTGCATTCATGCACTTGATGGTGGGGGCCTCTTTTGAGAACCTGGCATACCAATTGCACCTTATTTCTCTCCACTGTTAAATAGCAGAGCTAATTTTAATTCTATTAAAAGTCTAGCTTAAGGCTGCTTTGCTGAAATCACTAAGAGCTGATATTGCTAAAATTACTATGCTGAAATTGCTGAGTGCTGTGTTAACTTGTGGGGGAGGCTGAGGATATATTGCTAAACAGTCTGCAGAGCAGTTTGCAGGACGGTTGGAGTGGCAAGTGAAGTGGAGCTGAGCAGTTTGTGGGGAAAGCTGGAGTGGTTCATGGGACAGCTGGTGGAGCAGAGCAGCTTGTGGGATGGTTGGAGCAGCCCATGGAACAGTGAGTGGAGCAGAGCGGAGCAGTTTGTGGGGACGGCTTGAGGAGTGGAGCGGAGCAGCTGGTGGAGTAGAGCCATTCGTGGTGAAGGCTGCAGCAGATCTCCACGGAGAGGTGGGGCAGTCAGCCTTGGCCCACGTAAGATGCCCCTTAACACTCTGTGTGCCCCGCCAATTCCTCCCAGGCTGGGGGGGGGGGGAAACTCTGCTGATGAACTTTTGAACATTTCACTTTAAATGACTGCTTCATGGAGCAGCTGGTACGGGAACCCACAAGGGGAGAGGCAACTCTAGATTTAATCCTGAGTGGAGCGCAGGAGCTGGTCCAAGAGGTAACTATTGCAAGAGCGCTTGGAAATAGTGACCATAATACAATAGCATTCAACATCCCTGTGGTGGGAAGAACCCCTCAACAGCCCAACACTGTGGCATTTAATTTCAAAAGGGGGAACTATACAAAAATGAGGGGGTTAGTTAAACAAAAGTTAAAAGGTACAGGGACTAAAGTGAAATCCCTGCAAGTTGCATGGGTGCTTTTTAAAGACACCATAATAGAGGCCCAACTTCAATGTATACCGCAAATTAAGAAACAAAGTAAAAGAACTAAAAAAGAGCCACCATGGCTTAACAACCCTGTAAAAGAAGCAGTGAGAGATAAAAAGACTTCCTTTAAAAAGTGGAAGTCAAATCCTAGTGAGGCAAATCGAAAGGAGCACAAACACTGCCAACTTAAGTGCAAGAGTGTAATAAGAAAAGCCAAAGAGGAGTTTGAAGAACGGCTAGCCAAAAACTCCAAAGGTAATAACAAAATGTTTTTTAAGTACATCAGAAGCAGGAAGCCTGCTAAACAACCAGTGGGGCCCCTTGACGATCGAAATACAAAAGGAGCACTTAAAGATGATAAAGTCATTGCAGAGAAACTAAATGGATTCTTTGCTTCAGTCTTCACGGCTGAGGATGTTAGGGAGATTCCCAAACCTGAGCCAGCTTTTGTAGGTGACAAATCTGAGGAACTGTCATGGATTGAAGTGTCACTAGAGGAGGTTTTGGAATTAATTGATAAACTTAACATTAACAAGTCACCGGTTCCAGATGGCATTCACCCAAGAGTTCTGAAAGAACTCAAATGTGAAGTTGCGGAACTATTAACTAAGATTTGTAACCTGTCCTTTAAATCGGCTCCGGTACCCAATGACTGGAAGTTAGCTAATGCAACGCCAATATTTAAAAAGGGCTCTAGAGATGATCCCAGCAATTACTGACCGGTAAGTCTAACGTCGGTACCGGGCAAATTAGTCGAAACAATAGTTAAAAATAAAATTGTCAGACACATAGAAAAACACAAACTGTTGAGCAATAGTCAACATGGTTTCTGTAAAGGGAAATCATGTCTTACTAATCTATTAGAGTTCTTTGAAGGGGTCAACAAACATGTGGACAAGGGGGATCCGGTGGACATAGTGTACTTAGATTTCCAGAAGGCCTTCGACAAGGTCCCTCACCAAAGGCTCTTATGTAAATTAAGCTGTCATGGGATAAAAGGGATGGTCCTTTCATGGACTGAGAACTGGTTAAAAGACAGGGAACAAAGGGTAGGAATTAATGGTAAATTCTCAGAAAGGAGAGGGGTAACTAGTGGTGTTCCCCAAGGGTCAGTCCTAGGACCAATCCTATTCAATTTATTCATAAATGATCTGGAGAAAGGGGTAAACAGTGAGGTGGCAAAGTTTGCAGATGATACTAAACTGCTCAAGATAGTTAAGACCAAAGCAGATTGTGAAGAACTTCAAAAAGATCTCACAAAACTAAGTGATTGGGCAACAAAATGGCAAATGAAATTTAATGTGGATAAAAGTAAAGTAATGCACATTGGAAAAAATAACCCCAACTATAGATACAATATGATGGGGGCTAATTTAACTACAACGAGTCAGGAAAAAGATCTTGGTGTCATCGTGGATAGTTCTCTGAAGATGTCCACGCAGTGTGCAGAGGCGGTCAAAAAAGCAAACAGGATGTTAGGAATCATTAAAAAAGGGGATAGAGAATAAGACTGAGAATATATTATTGCCCTTATATAAATCCATGGTACGCCCACATCTCGAATACTGTGTACAGATGTGGTCTCCTCACCTCAAAAAAGATATTCTAGCACTAGAAAAGGTTCAGAAAAGGGCAACTAAAATGATTAGGGGTTTGGAGAGGGTCCCATACGAGGAAAGATTAAAGAGGCTAGGACTCTTCAGCTTGGAAAAGAGGAGACTAAGGGGGGATATGATAGAGGTATATAAAATCACGAGTGATGTTGAGAAAGTGGATAAGGAAAAGTTATTTACTTATTCCCATAATACAAGAACTAGGGGTCACCAAATGAAATTAAAAGGCAGCAGGTTTAAAACAAATAAAAGGAAGTTCTTCTTCACGCAGCGCACAATCAACTTGTGGAACTCCTTACCTGAGGAGGTTGTGAAGGCTAGGACTATAACAATGTTTAAAAGGGAACTGGATAAATTCATGGTGGCTAAGTCCATAAATGGCTATTAGCCAGGATTGGTAAGAATGGTGTCCCTAGCCTCTGTTCGTCAGAGGATGGAGATGGATGGCAGGAGAGAGATCACTTGATCATTGCCTGTTAGGTTCACTCCCTCTGGGGCACCTGGCATTGGCCACTGTCGGTAGACAGATACTGGGCTAGATGGACCTTTGGTCTGACCCGGTATGGCCATTCTTATGTTCTTATGAATACTGGGGCGGCACTGACCAGGGACAGAGACTTTTGGGTTGTTGGACTTTGGGGTGATTGGACTTAAGACCCTAAGGGGGAAAGGACAGTGCCAAACATACTTGGAGGTGGGTCTTTGCTCATGGTTTGTGTTATGAATCCTGTTTGTGGTGGTTCCCCAATGTGATGCCGCATTGTTTCCCTCCTTTATTAAAAGGATTTTGCAACATTGGGCTTCGTGCTTGCGAGAGGGGAAGTATTGCCTCCTAGAGGCACCCGGGGGGGTGGTGGTGGTGGTATGTAATTGTCCCAGGTCACTGGGTGGGGGCTCGAGCCGGTTTTGCATTGCGTTATCGACACAGAACCCCTGGATACTGAACCCGGCCCTTGTTGCTGCCAACTCAGAGGGGCAGAAGGGTTACATTAACAAAACATTTAATTTATTCATATCTCTTTTATATGTTGCAGGTCAAAGTGAAAATGAAAAGACAAAAAAAAGTAACAAATTTTCCACTCAAAGGCCTCAAAAACCAACCACGGTGAAGAACACACCAAGAACCAAGAATATATCAACACGTCATCTGAAGGTTCGAGTGCTGTATCTACAGCCAACCAGCCCAAGCACAAATACAGCTACCTACTGAAGTGTCTCCAAAACCTAAAGGCCGTTCCCGAGGTCTGTTGGTCAAAGTGTTCCCATTTACTGACGTTACAAAAGATGGCTACTGGTGCACCTCTTGCAAAGAAGCTTACGAAGAAGGAAAGCTTCCCAGTGCTGTAACTGGGAAAAGTGGAGGAGCTTGGTTTGCCAGACCGATCAGCAAAGCCAATGCTGGCAAACTACGTGAAAAGGCTGCAAAACACCAGGCCTCTGGAGTGCATCACCATGCAGAAAGCCTTATCAGCCAGTCACTGTCAAAGGCAATTTTAGAAGCACTTCATAGGTCTGTTAAGAATGCTGGAGACACAACACAGTTCGTGTGAACAAACATGAGTTTATGAGTTTGTCAATTTAACAAAGAAATTGCCATGTACCAGGCTTGTTATCCCAAGGGGAGTCTCTGACACGCTTCAAACCAAACGCGCTGCTTCCGGTAGAACAAACAAACACATTTATTAACTACAATAGATGGATTTTCAGTGATTATAAATCAAAACACAAGAAGTCGGATTTGGTCAAATGAAATAAAAGCAAAACGCATTCTGAGCTGATCTTAACACTTTCAGTTCCCTTACAAACTTCGATGTTCCTCACCCCAGGTTGGCTGGGTGCCCTTCCCCAGACTCTCCCCTGCGATCAGCGCTTCAGTCGCTGGGTGGTGGTGTCTGTAGATGGAGGGGGAAGAGAGAGGAAGAGCCGGGCAAACGTCTCTCCCTTTTATCATGTTCTTTCTTCCCTCTTGGCTGTGCCCCCCACCGCCCCCCATTCAGAGTCAGGGGAGCGTTACCTCATCGCAGTCCCAAACTGACCAAGGGAGGGGGCGTGACTCGCTGGAGAGTCCAACAGATCCTTTGTTGCTGCCTCGGCCAGTGTCCTTTGTCCCTGTGAGGCTGGGCTGGGTTTGTGCCACACGTGCCCTGATGAGGTGTGAACTGCCCCACTGCTCTTGGGGAGCTTTGCCTGGGCTTGTTTTAAGCCATAAAGACACATTTTCAGCCTCATAACTATTGTGGCAGAGCTCTGACCTTGCTCCTGTGGGTCCTGCGCTTCTAGGCGGTATATGCCAGCCTCAGTGGCTCACTGTGACCCTCCACGTAGCCCTTCTCTCTCTAGGGCCAGGGTTACAGTCTACTGAGCCCTTTTCATCATAGGCTGCAAGGAGGTTGGTGAGAGAACTCCCACAGTCTCTGTTCAGCCTCCTGTCCTGACAGGGACCTGACTTCCCCTTCCAGGAGATGTTCCTGTAGTGGTGGGTTGGGGGGAACCTGGGCCCACCCTCTACTCCGGGTTCCAGCCCAGGGACCCTAATGGTAGCAGTTGTTGGCAGCCGACCTTTCACTGCCAGAGTTGCTACATTTCCCTGGGCCACTTCCCCACAGCTCTCCTGCTTCTCCCTTCTTCACCCTTACCTCAGGGCTCCCTTAACGATGTTTTAGGGTGCCTTCAGTAACCAGCCCTTCAGCCGCACTTCCTCTCCTCTGGCTCCCTGACTCCCCTGCCTGACTGGACCCTTTTTATAGTATCAGCAGGGCCTTAATTAGAGTCAGGTGGTCACATTAACTGAATGGCCTCACCTGACTCTTTACAGCTTAATTAGAGTCAGGTGTACTCATTAGCCTGGAGCAGCCCCTGGTCTGGTCAGTCAGGGAACAGAAAACTGTTAATCCAGTGGCAAGTATATCTGCCTTCTGCTATTCTGCTGTACCCATGTCATAGGTTTATTCCCCACTTTGAACTTTAGCGTTCATAAGATGGAGATCTGCATAGGCTCCTCTAAACTAAAATCCTAGTTTAGATCTGGTTCTCGCTGCCACCAGCCAAGTTTTTAGTGTCTGGCACACTCCCTGTTCCCCCAAAACTTTCCCTGGGGGAACACAGATCCAAACTCCTTGAATCTCAACACAAAGGAAAATAACCTATTTCCCCCCTCCCCTCTCCTAGTCCTTAGGAGAGATACCTTGATTCAAACTCATTTTTCCCCACTCCCCTTCCCCTGAAAATCCAAACAAGGGAAGAAATCAATCAAGTTCTAAAAAGAAAAGATTTTATTAAAAGAAAGAAATAAAGTACACTAGCTCTGTATACCAGGATGAAAAAATACAGGGTCTAACTTATAAACCTGGAGAGGCTTTTCCCCTCCCTCCTCCTCAGAATAATCAAAGTAACAGCAAACAGAAATAAAGATATTTCTTCAGCAGACACACACTTGCAAATGTAGAAATTAATTATAAGACTAAACCGCCTTTCTAATACTCACTATACTGAATAGAAGAAAATACTTCAGGAACCTTGGAGAGCCTGGAAAATATGTCTGGCCTCTCTTAGATCCAAACAGAGAACGGCAACTTAAACAAAGGACACAGACAAAGACTTCCCTCCACAGAGATTTGAAATTATCTTGTCCCTTGATTGGTCCTCTGGTCAGGTGTTCATCAGATTACTGCTTGTTAACCCTTTACAGGTAAAAGAGACCTTAACCCTTAACTAACTGTTTAATGACAACCCAACTGGCCTGTGTCTATCACATAATATACATGAAATTACAACCTATAACATCACTGTAATAACCATGCTCAGTGCATCATGAGCCTTCCGACGAAACCTGACATGACAAAGTTTGCAAAAGATCTGTTAGTCTATAAGGTGCCACAGGATTCTTTGCTGCTTTTAAAGTTTGCACAGGATCCCACACAATCATATCATGAGGATGAACATGGGGGTGGAGGGTGTTCGCCCCTGAGGTACAGAGTGTCACAGGCGGGGACTAGCTGGCTTAGGGGGGCTCTTTAAGCAGGAGTTAAGGGAAATGGGGGCAATGGGGAGACGGCTGATGTCTGAGCACCCGGGGCAGGCAGACATGGGTCGATCATGTCTCTCCAGGCCAATCTGTGGGTCCAGAGGCTGCAGGGGCCAGGATCTCAGGAGGAGGGGAGCATCTCATGCAGGGGCCCTGATCTTGGGGTGGGGGGGAGCATCTCGTGCAGGGACCAGGATGTTGGAGCTTATAGGACTCCTCTGCACACCGCTGAACGGAAACAAACCCTTGTTCAATGGAAAACAGCCCCCCACCCCCTGTAGGGCAGATTCAGAACTGCCCAGCTCTGTGTCCTAGCCCCCGCACTGCTCCCAGCAAGTGATGATTCCCATGTCGCCCCAGCAGCCCTTGTGGGGAAGTTCCAAGGGGGGGGATTAGCTGTGGGGCTCGTCCTGTGCCCACGTTGACCGGCCTGAGGTCCCGAGGAGGGGAACATCGGGGTCACAGGGTGATGACTCCCTGAACTCTCGCACGGGCCCTGCCCAGGGATCACTTCCCATTAGCTCCCCCTCCACCCCGGCTCACGGCGATGGAGCCCCCAGCACAGCGGGGAAGGGACAACCCCATGGAGGGGCTGTAAACAGCCGGCGCCAATTGGTCACGGGCACCAGACCCTGCTGCAGCTTCGCCCAGAGTCAGGCTGTGAACCCCGGTGACCTGACAACTGATGCCCCTCCCCAGAGGGGCTGCAACCCAGCGCCGGGTGAGGGGTCCCTGTATAACCAGCCCCCACCCCCCACCCCATCTCCCCCAGGTGTTACACACATTCCTGGCATGGGCACGGGGGGGCTGTGGGGTGCCCAGGTTGGGCTGGTTTGTGGTTCCGTGTTTATTACAAATCTGGAGATTAACAGGAAGCAAAATAACATAAACAGCCACCTTGGCACATCCCCTCCCCCTCCCGGTGCTGAGCCCCCCACACCGGCCCCTACATGTGGGACTGGGCAGGGCAGGGGAATAGCAGCTCAGTGAAAAGGGGCTGCAGCAGGGGGAGGGCAGCGTCCCCCCCTAATTCTTCCCTAGATGCAGAGTTCTCAGGGCTGGTGAGTCTGTCACCCCCCGGGGCCCGGCACCTCATGGCTGCGGGGGGCTCTCACTGTGGGGTCCCCCGGCTCACGTTGATCGCGGCGTACAGGCTGGGCTGGGCGGGCTCGGGGGCAGGGGCCAGGCCCCCCCGCTTGCCCTGCAGCGCCCGGCCGTCCAGCTCGGCGTAGGTGAGTCCGTCAGCGCCGGGATCGGGCTCCTGGGGCTGGGAGGGGAGAGAGTCACTGGGGGGGAGGTGTGTGAATCCACCAACACCCCAACACACTCAGAGCACAGGGTACGTACACACACACACACACACACACACACCTGGCGAACCCATAAGCCCACCCCCTCTTCCAGCAACCCAACCCCCACCCCAAACCATTGACTGTGCCAGGAAAGACTGGGGGCAGGGAGGTGTGAGGGGGCTGCTGGGGCCCATGTGGCTAAAGGTTGGGGGTCAGGCCCCATGGGGGAACAGGGGACACTTACCGGGGTCTGCGGCTCTTTCCCTTTGTCGATGGAGGCGTCTGCAGAACAGAGACACTGACTGAGCTGCACCCCCGGCCGGCCCAGAGCAGAACCCCACACCTAGCTCCGACCCCCACATCCAGCCAGGGGGGTCAGAGCCCGGCACAGCCACCCCTGAACCCTACAGCATGGGCCAGGGTCATTAGCCCCGTGTTACAGAGAGGAAAACTGAGGCACAGAGATGTCTGGGGGTTACAGCGGGGTGGGGGCTGAGCATCCGACGCCTGTGTTCTCGCCCTGGCTCAGGAGGGGAGTGGGGTCTAGTGGTTAGAGCAGGGGGCTGGGAGCCAGGAGTGGATGGGGAACTAGAGCGGGGAGGGAGGGTGGCCCCAGGGAGCTCCTGGGAGTCCAACACTCTCAGCTGAGCTGACACGGGCTACCTCTGGGGCCCTCTCCTTAGCCCCACCCAGCAGCAGCTGTAACTCAGGCCCTGCCCCATCTGGGTGGAGCCCCCACAAGCCCCTCCCCTCCCCAGGGTCCAGCCCCACCCTGGTACCCCCTTGGGTGTGCTACTCACAGATGGTGTCTTGCTGAGCTGGCGCCTTTAATGCCACCATAGGGCTGGTGCTAAAAGAGAAAATTCCCTTGTAAATGTCATATCCCCCCACCCGCGGGGGAGATTCCTCAGCACACACACAGAGCCCCCCCGCCTCACAGTTAACCCAGTTCCCTAAGCCCCCCTTGCCCCAACCACCAGACACCACCCCCACCCCGCTCTAACCACTAGACCCCACTCTCCTCCCCAAGCTGGGGACAGAACCCAGGAGCCCTGTGACCCAGACAGGTCGATCGGGAGGGGGAGGATCCAGGTTCCTACCTGCTCGGTCTCGGTGCGGCTCCTTTTCCTGCAGAGGGACACAAACCAGAATCCCCCATGAGCCAATCGGGATCCCCCAGTCCCAGCTCCCGGCCACTCACCCCCCACAGGGCAGCAGGGATGGAGGCCTGGGGGGTCCCCTCTGCTGCTGGTGCTGAGCCTGGTTCCCTGCTGGGGCAGGCTGCTCCTGCAGGGGGCAGCACAACACCACAGCATGCACCGGGGGGAGGGGCAGATTAACTGGGGGGCTTTTCCTGTCCCCAGTCCTCCCTCGTTAGTGACTCGTTATAACAAATCTGATCCATAGGTCGGCTCCCCTGGCACCCCATGTACTGGTGAGGCACGGTGCCAATGGCTCTTTATACGGGGACCCCTCAGCTGGTGCTGAGATGCGGCTCCTCTGGGGTGGGACAGGTGCATGTGTACAGGGATTACACATGCAATAGCGCCCCCTGCTGAGCCCCCACTGTGACAAACTGGGACTGTTCTTAATTTGGTCTGTGAATGCTGAGTGGGGGGTGTTGGCCTGGGAGGACAATCTGCACTGGGGGATGGAGCAAAGAAACCTGTTAGTCTATAAGGTGCCACAGGATTCTTTGCTGCTTCTACAGAACCAGACTAACACGGCTACCCCTCTGATACTGGGGGATGGGAGACTGGCCTTGGGGGAAGATACCTGAGCAGGTAACATGAGAACCCAGGAAGGGGTTAGAGGCCAGGTGACACCTCTGCCCAGGAAGCTGAACAAAGGCTGGGGGAGGAGACGCTGGGAAGTGAGAGGAGTTTCAGGAGGTGGCTGGGGAATGGAGGGAAGCCCAGACAGGGCTCTGATTCCCCAATAGGGCTGTGGTGCCCCTGGGACCCCAAGATGGACCTTGGGGAGGATCCTGTTGTCTGTGCCCGCAAGACCTGTGCTGGACTGTGTTCCTGTCGTCTAAATAAACCTTCTGCTTTACTGGCTGCCTGAGAGTCACGGTGAATCGCAGGAAGCCGGGGGTGCAGGGCCCCTGTGTCCCCCCACACTCCATGACACCCACCCCTCTCTTTGGCTTTCCCGGCACAGTCCCCCATCCCAGCCGTGACCCCATCCCGCCCTGCTTAGCGGCAGGTTAACCCTTCCCTCGCTGGACGGGGCACTCACTGGCTCGGGTTTTTCTGAAGCAGACGAAAGCCACGAGGAGGAGAAGCAGGAGGAGGCCGGCGGCTGCCGCGCTCACCCCGGCGATGATGGGGCTGGTCGGACCTGGTGAAACAGCAGCAGCCATGAGTGCCGGGAGCGGCTGGTCTGTTCCCCTCCCCCCAGCCCTTCCCACCCCAGGCAGCGCCCAAGGGGCTGGGACACTGCAGGACGCAGGCAGCAGAAAATTCTATGGGGAGGGTGTTGGGAGGCCCCAGGGCATCAAGTGGGGTCAGAACCAGCAAGATTTGGGGGATTTGTAGCACTAGGGGCCACTGGGCTGCAGGGGGTGGGGGGCTCAGTAGGGGTCACTCTCCCCATCAGTCAAGGGTGGCCCCATTGCCCCAGCACGGCACTAGGGGGCACTGTCTGATCCAGCCTGGCCGTCATTTCTAAGGCATTTCACCCCCTTCCTCATGGCCACACCAGCTCAGGCCAAGAGGCACATCTAGCCCGGTATCCTGCCTCCCAGGCTGGCTGCTGCCGGCTGCTTCACAGGTAGCTCCAGGGCACCACCCCCACGGCCACTGATGCGCCCAGCTGCCCCCAGAGGAAGACTCCGGTTGCTCTGTTAGTGGCGGGTTCGTGTCTGAGAAGGAGGCTTCGCTCTCCTCCCAAATCCATCAGCGGGGGAGAGTCACTGCCCCTGACAACAGCCTTCATCCCTCCCCCTGGGCAACCACTGGGGGAAGCTGCCCCACAATCTGTGATTCAAGAGATTCGCCCCTGGCCCTGGGCTGCCCGGGCGGGTGGGAGCCGGCGCTGCTCCAGGCTGGGTCGGATCAGTTTCCCCTGCGGGAATAGAACCAGCGTCAGGGGACAGGGGAGGGGCTGAAACACTGACTGAGAGTTCGTCCCCCACCCTCCGCAACCAGTGGTGGATCAGCCAAGTGGGGGGCCCCAGAGCCCCGGCCGCCGGGAGAACAGGACGGGAGAAGCCCCAGCACCCTGATCCTGGCTCCCGCAGAAGCAGGGGGACGGGGAGAGGAAAGGGGCAGGGGAAACCTTAGCACTGGGACCTCCGCTGCTGCTCCCACCTGGCTGGGGAACCCCCTAGTGACACTGTCCCTGCTCCCTGTCCAGGCCAGTCCTAGGGCTCTGGACAGAGCCCGGCTCTGAGTATCTCCCATCAGGGTGACGACCTTCTGAGCGTCCGGCTGGCAGAGGGGACGTGGAGCCGGGCCCCTCACCTGCTACCACCAGCTCCACGGGGTCGCTGGGCTGCGAGGAGACGAAGGGCTCTGACCAGGGCCGGTAGCTGCAGCTGTAGTTCCCTCCGTGCTGCCGGCCCACGCTGGGGATGCGGAACTCGGCCCCGGCCCCAGCAGGGTCCATGTGTTGCTGCGGGTTCAGGTCTCCAGCCTTGTGCAGGAAGAACCTCACGTCCCGGCTCTGCCCCTGACACCGGATGGTGACGTTTGCCCCTGGGGCGATGACCCCGGTGGGGCTCAGGGAGATGTTGGGTCTGGGTAAGCTGGGATCTGCGCACAGGAGACAGGCTGTGAGAGCCAGACCCAGGCACCCACCCAGCCCCGGCCTCCAGCTGCAGAGGAGAAGAGCCGGGTGAATTTGACAGCCGCCTTCAACTACCTGAAGGGGGGTTCCAAAGAGGATGGAGCTTGGCTTGATGACAGAACAAGGAGCAATGGTCTCAGGTTGCAGTGGGGGAGGTTTAGGTTGGATATTAGGAAACACTATTTCACTAGGAGGGTGGTGAAGCACTGGACTGGGTTCCGTAGGGAGGAGGTGGAATCTCCATCCTTAGAGGTTTTTAAGGCCCAGCTTGACAAAGCCCTGGCTGGGATGATTGAGTTGGGGTTGGTTCTTCTTTGAGCAGGGGGTTGGACCAGAACCTCCTGACGTCTCTTCCAACCCTCATCTTCTATGATTCCCCGGCCAGCCCCAGCCATGGGCAGATCCAGGGCCCCCCTGGTAAAGATTCTCTCTCAGATCCCAGAGTCCCCCTGTGACGAAGTGGGGCTGTTCTTAATGTTTCCTCTGAATACTGTGTGGGTGCCTCTGTTATGGCCGACCCTCTGTCTCCATGGCAACTACTGGCCCAGGCCCTTCCCCTCTGCAAAGGGATGCTAAAGGTGTGGGAGAACAAAGCGATCAGGTGACCTCCTGGCCCGGGAAAGAGACAAAGCCCAGAGGGGAGGGGCTGGAGGGGGTTGCAGTTTGGGGCTGGCTGGGGACGAGGAGTGAGGGCAGATGTGGGGGTCTGGCTCACTGCCCCCCAGAATGGACCCGGCAGAGGGGTCTGGTTCTCTGTACCTACAAGCTCTGCTTTAGACCATGTTCCTGTCATCTAATAAACCTCTGTGTTAGTGGCTGGCTGAGCATCACGTCTGACTGCGAAGTGGGGGTGCAGGACCCTGTGGCTTCCACAGGACCCCACCTGGGTGGACTCGCTGTGGAAAGCGCACGGAGGGGCAGAGGATGCTGAATGCTCCAAGGTCAGACCCAGGAGGTGAAGCCGTGTGAGCTTCTTGCCCTGGAGACAGTCTGCTCCAAGGGAGAGGAGGCTCCCCAAAGTCCTGCCTGGCTTTGTGGGGAGCAGTTCCAGAGCATCGCCTGGGGACTCCGTGACACCCCCCGACCCAGAATCGCAGACCTGCGAGATGGGCTCCCAGCCCCACAGACACTGAGCCACAGCTCCCTAGTTCTTGGGGTCCTCATATGCCGTGTGTGGCCCCTGCCTCATTCAATGCCTCCGCCCCCTCCCCCTTGAGCACAGGGCAACTCAGAGGCTGCTTTCTGGAGCCTGGCACCACAGGGCCTGAGCCCCACACAGAAAGGGAATCAGCCCCTGGGAGGCAGCAAGGCATCTTTTTCCCCATTGTAGAGGGGGAAACTGAGGCACAGACAGATTCACTTTCCTTAGTGAGCTCCTAGGGGCAGGGCCTGTTTCTTCCCTCTGTTTATGCACCACCTGGCACAATGGGGCCCTGACCATGGCAGGGGCCCTACATGCTCCCCCAACGCAAGGGATCCAGCGCTATTGAGGCAGCATTTGCAGAGGTCTCCACTAACTGTGGGTGTCTCGGTTTTTGGGCGCTTGGTCTGAGATCCCCCAAGATTGAGGGCCCCCCGCCAGGAAGGACACTTTTGAAAACTGTGGCTTTCTCCCATCACACAGAGTCTGTGGCCGCGCCAGGAGCGGGGCCAGATCTGCTGGGTCCCAGCCCAGCAATATGTCCATCAAGCCACTGCTTCTCCTGCAGCCCCTGCCTCATTCAGCCCCGGCCGGGGACACTGCCTGCGCCGGGGCCTGGAGAACAGAGGGGATGGGATCACGGGATTAAATAGCGACTCATGGTCCCTACGCACAAGGGGCAGCGTTAATGTAGCCTCCCTGCCCCGAGTCTCCAGGGGCTGCTGCTCCCCCCTGGCTGGGGAACCCCCCAGTGACTCTGTCCCTGCTCCCCGGCCGGGTGTCCCCTCTGCGGGGTCAGGGCTCAGGGCAGAGCCTGGCTCTGAGCGTCCCATTGGCACCGAGTCTCCGTGAGGGTCTGGCTGGGGGTAGGGCTGGGAACAGGGACGCCGAACCGGGCCCCTCACCTCTCACCACCAGCTCCACGGGGTCGCTGGGGTACGACACATTGAACGGCTCCGATCTGCTGTGATAGGAGCAGCTGTAGCTCCCGCCGTCCTCCCGGCTCACGTTGCTGATGGGAAACACAACCTCAAACCCGTCCGAATCCACAGGTGGGAAATGGCGTCGCTCTTTATTCAGCACAAACCACATGCTCCGGCGCTGCCCCCGACACCGGACAGTCACAGCTGCCCCCAGGGAGACCCCCCCGCCGGGGCTCAGGGAGATGTTGGGTTTGGGGTAGCTGGGATCTGCAGAGGGAAGCAGACAGGCCGTGAGACACAGGCCCCGTCACTCACTCCTGGGGCCCGTCCTCATCACACGGCCTCAGTGGTGGGTCAGACCCGGCGGCCCTGGGGACGGGCTCCTGGATCCCTTTCCACAGGGGCCAGAGTTTCCCCTCAGACCTGGGCTCACAGCACGAGACACGGAGCAACCCCAGCGCCTGGGGCCCAGAGCTCTGCTCCCCGGCAGGTGACAGGCCAGGCCAGTCTCTAGGGTCCAGTCACTCCCTGGCTTCTCTGCTGGGAGCCAGGACTCCTGGGTCCTGTCCCTGGCTCTGGGAGGGGAGTGGGGTCTAGTGGGGAGAGCAGGGAGGATGGGGGCCAGGACTCCTGGGTTCTGTGCACAGCACCACCACTGACTTGTAGGGGACTGTGCAAGTCTCTACTATACACTGAGGTTTATAACCTTAATCTCCGTCCATCACCCCCTAACTGATGTGTTGCCTGGGAAAGGCCCCCCTGCTTTGCAGCTCCCCTGGGGGCAGGGATGCCCCCTTTCCTCTGTCCCAAATCTCCAGTGGCTTCTTCTCCCCCCTGTCTGGGGGAACCGCCAGTCACTCCATCCCCACTCCCCGGCAGGGCGTCCCCTCTGCTGGGCTCAGGGCTCAGGGCAGAGCCTGGCTCTAAGCATCCCATTGCTGCAGAGAGCCCGTGAGGGTCTGGCTGGGTGTGGGGCTGTGACCTGGGATGCTGAGCTGGGCCCCTCCCCCACCTCCTACAATGATCTTGATGGGGTCGCTCAGATACGACCAGCGACTCTGATCCGCTATGGAGTGATATTCGCAGGTGTAGCTCCCTCCATCTTCCCGGCCGACACTGGCGATGGGAAATTCAGCCATGGGCCCATCAGGCATCGTCTGCACTTGCGGGTTCGGGTGTCCAGCTTTACGCAGAAAGAACTTCATGGATCGTTGCCGACCCTCACAGTGGATGGTGAGGTTTCCCCCGAACGCCACCACCCTGCTGGGGCTCACCCGGATGGTGGGTTTGAGAAATTCACGTTCTGCTTTCAACAAGAGACAGGAGTTAAACAGGGCAGACACAGCCCCCCGGTTCCCTCCCGCCCCAATTCACTCCATCCGTCATTCGGCCTCTCTAGGAGTCTGTCCCGTACCAGGGTTGGCACTGCCTGCCCATGGGGCTCGGGGGCAGGGGGTTCACCCAGACGTAGCTCAGGACCCGACTGCATGCAGGGCCGGCTCTAGGTTTTTTGCTGCCCCAAGCAAAATAAAATTTGGCTGCCCCCACCCCAGCCCTAGGCCCCCCACCCCCTGCAGCACCCTGCTGTCCTAGCCCAGGGCTCTCCCCCCCACCTGCACCCCTGCCGCCCCAGCCCTGGGCTCTACCGTGCCACCCGCACCCCCTGGCACCCCAGCCCTGGGCTCACACAGACACACCGTGTTGCACCAGCTCTGTGCACCCCCGTTCTCGCCCATCAGTGCTCCCCACACACACCCTTGCTCCCCCAGCCCTGGGTTCTGCCCCTTCCTCCCCCACCTGCACCCTCCTTCTGCCCCAGCCCTGGGTCACTGGTAACTTGCTCCCAGGGTGGGTCGTTCAGCAGGAAATTTGGACGTGCACAGCACACAGACAGGATTGGTTCCCATAGGTTTACAGAACTGCAGTAAAGTGGAACAATTTTCAGCTTGTGTGATTGGAGGAGATCTGGATGCTTATTATAAGACTGTCCTCCATAAATGAGGAAAGTTAAGGTGCCTTTATTATTTTTTTGTTTCACTCTTTGTTTCTATGGGGAATTTGCCAATGCGATATCACTGTCTTCCTTTTAAACAACTTAAAAAAGAAAAAAAAGAAGCTGTTGAAAATAGCAATTCCAGTCCTAAAAACCTCTGGGAACCTTTTCTTGCTCAATTTTATCCTACTGTTTCTACAGCAAGTGACAGTATATTTGATTTGGGAGAAATGAAGTAACAGCTGCCCAGATTGAGCTTGAGCACTCCTGAATTTTGAGGTGTTCAAATCTGGAAGGCAGGTGCTAGATTCCCTTTCTGAATATTGGATAAATCTGGAAAGGAAAAGTCAATTTCTGCTTCCACGGCTCAGAAGTGGAAATCCTCCTAAGTGTCTGGTACTGCATCTAAAGCTGTCCAGGTCCAGTAGAGCCACCCCTCCCTTACTTTTCATTTTAAATTCTAGTGGGATCCACCTACCTCCCTTGCGAGGCTTCAGATAGAGAGGGGCCCTGTCCATTTAGTCCACCCAATTCCTTCTTTGGGGGCTGCAAGGGGAGGTCACACCAGTATCCCTAAACCAGGCTGGGGATGGCTTCTGAAGGGGATATCTGGGCCAAAGCCTTCTACTCCTTGGGCACACTTGTTCCCCATTCACAGTGCCACCCCGCTCTAGCAGTGAGCTCAAGAAGCAGCTTGAGGTTTCAGCTACCATACTCCCTCCCCCCTTTCCTGTTGGTCGTGGCCAAGGGAATGCTGGGAAATGTAGTTCTTTCCCTACTCCAGGGCTGGCTCTATAGGCAGGGAGCTAACCAAGCTTCCAGGGCCCCCTGTTGGTTCTCAGCTCCCAGGCTGGATCCCTGCCGGCTGCCGCCCCTGCAAATGGGCTGCCCCAAGCAGCTGCTTGCTTTGCTGGGGCCTAGAGCCGCCCCTGACTGCATGAGAGATCACCTGCCCCCTCAGCCCCCCCTGAGACCAGCCAGGGAGCCTGACCAGTGCCCCCCCTGCAGCTCTGCCCCCTTCCCTGGGGTTGGAAATAGTCTGTGACTGGAGGGAGTTGCACAAGACCCACCTTTCCCCAGGCCTTGGGAATGGGGGGACTGTGAGTGCAGGGGAGGGAGCTGTTGGGGGGCTGATCTGGGGGCTGGGGTGGATCTGGGGGGTTCTCCCCATGGTTGCACTGACCATGAATATTTTGGTTACCCCAGAGTCCCGACCGCCGGGAAGTAGGGCAGGAGAAGCCCGAGCACCCTGACCCTTGCCCCCGTAGAAGCACGGTGGGGTGGGGGGGCAGGGGAAGGCTTAGCACCAGGACCTCCGCTGCGGCCCGGAGACAGGACGAGCTCTCACTCCCTGCTGCGCCCTGGGGCCAGAGCATGGGGCCAGAGCTTCTCCGGGCTTGGGGTTACAGGGGAGGAGGAGGGGCAGAAAGGGGTGGGGCCGTGGGTGGCATAGGGGCGGGGCCCCAGAAGAGGGGCAGAAAGAGGCGGGTCTGTGGGCGGGGCTGCAAGCAGAAGAGGCGAAACAGGAGAGGGACACAAGTGGAACGGGGGGAGGGATCCCCCTTGCTCTGGCCCAGGGCCCCAGGAAACCTTAATCAACCTCAGCCCATGACTCAGCATCAATCGTCGCTGTCAGTCCCAGGGAGGGGGGGGTTGTGGCTGGGGACGGTGCCGGGTTGGCGGCCTCTGGGCCCCCTGACTACTCTGTGCATCCCCAGAGCAGGGGCAGCCGGGGGAGCATCCCCTGGGAAAGGCCCCCGCTCTGCAGCTCCCCCCGGGGGCAGGGATCCCCCCTCCCTCAGCCCTGAACCTCCAGGAGCTGCTGCTCCCCCCTGGCTGGGGAACCCCCCAGTGACACTGTCCCTGCTCCCTGTCCAGGCCAGTCCTAGGGCTCTGGGCAGAGCCTGGCTCTGAGCATCCCATCAGGTGCCGACCTTCTGAGGGTGCGGCTGGAAGTGGGGACACAGAGCTGGGCCCCTCACCTGCTACCACCAGCTGCACGGGGTCGCTGGGCTGCGAGGAGACGAAGGGCTCTGACCGGGGCCGGTAGCTGCAGCTGTAGCTCCCTCCGTGCTGCCGGCCCACGCTGGGGATGTGGAACTCGGCCCCGGCCCCAGCAGGGTCCATGTGTCGCTGCGGGTTCAGGTCTCCAGCCTTGTGCAGGAAGAACCTCACGTCCCGGCTCTGCCCCTGACACCGGATGGTGACGTCTGCCCCTGGGGCGGTGACCCCAGTGGGACTCAGGGAGATGGAGGGTCTGGGGAAGCTGAGATCTGCGCACAGGAGACAGGCTGTTAGAGCCAGACCCAGGCACCCACCCAGCCACGGCCTCCAGCTGCAGAAGAGAAGAGTGAGGGGGGATTTGATAGCAGCCTTCAGCTACCTGCATGGGGGTTCCAGAGAGGATGGAGCTCGGCTGTTCTCAGTGGGGGCAGATGGCAGAACAAGGAGCAATGGTTTCAAGTTGCAGTGGGGGAGGACTAGGTTGGATATTAGGAAATACTATTTCCCTAGGAGGGTGGTGAAGCACTGGACTGGGCTCCCTAGGGAGGTGGTGGAATCTCCTTCCTTAGAGGTTTTTCAGGCCCAGCTTGACAAAGCCCTGGCTGGGATGATTTAGTTGGGGTTGGTCCTGCTTTGAGCAGGGGGGTGGACTAGAACCTCCTGACGTCTCTTCCAACCCTCATCTTCAGTGATTCCCCAGCCAGCCCCGGCATGGGCAGATCCAGGGGCCCCCTGGCAGAGATTCTCTCACAGATCCCAGAGTCCCCCTGTGACAAAGTGGGGGATTTTCTCATCTTTTCATGGTTTTCCAATGGTTTGCATGCAGAGGGAGTGGGACTCATTGCCCCTGGGTGTTACTGGTCTGACGAGGTGAGGGGAGAGGGAGTTTGTTGTTGCAGAGGACCAGAGAGGGCACTTGGGACCCCAGCCGATGGCCTGGAGGAGGGACACCCCAGTGACTGGTGACCTGGAGACCCAGCTCAGGAGTCACAGCCAGTTCTGGCGAAGTGGGAGGACAATGGGCTGCAAAGAGAGGACTATGGTGACCTGACCAGCCGGTTCCACCCAGAGGGGCCAGAGGACAGAAGAAAGGAAAGGACGCCCAGGCGACCCTGTTTACGAGCCTGTTTCCCTGGATAGAAGACAATGGACAGAGGCGGGGTTGGGGCAGGGATATCAGATGCCCAGCTGGGAAGCAGGGGGGCTCTGGGCTAGAGAGGGGGAGCAGGCAGAGCCCACCTGGATGCAGGGAGACTGGGATGTGCTGGGCTGAGGGAGGCCAGGCCTGAGGCCCAGAGAGTTTCCTGTGCTGGGTACAACTCTCAGTAAACCCTCCTGTTTTACGCTGGCTGAGAGTCGCTCCGGGCTAGAGAACAGGGGGCATCAACCCCTTTTGGGGGTGGAGGCCCCTGGGGTCCAGAGCGAGTGGACTCCCTGAGGGGGCCCACAGCGAGAGACAGACGTGCTAAGGATCAGAGAGGTGCAGCTCCAGGAGGTGGAGGGGCCTGGCCTCGAGAGAGAGTGGCCCCCCGAGAAGGGCTGTCGCTCTGAAAGGGGCCCCCCCATGGACCGCACGGGGCCAAGAGTGGGCATGATCTGTGAGTCCGTGACATCCCCTGCCCCAGAATCCATCCCTGTGAACTGGTCTGCCAGCCCCACAGACACCGAGCCGCAGTTGCCTAGTTCTTGGGGTCCTCATATGCCATGTGTGGCCCCTGCATCGTTCATGGCATCCCTGAGATCCCCCAAGATTGATGGCCCCCCCACAATGAAGGACACTTTTGAAAAGTGCAACATGCTGCCATGACACAGAGTCTGTGGCCGCGCCAGGAGCTGAGCCAGATCTCTTGGGTCCCAGCTCAGCGCCATGTCCACCAAGCCCCCACTTCTCCTGCAGCCCCTGCCTCATTCAGCCCCGGCCGGGGCAGCCAGAGGGGATGGGATCACGGGATTAAATAGCGACTCACAGTTCCTAAGCACAAGGGGCTTAGTCTTAGACTTAGTCCCGAGTCTCCAGGGGCTGCCTGCCCCCCCTCTCTCAGCCCCTGGAGACTCGGGGCAGCGTTAAAGTCGCCTCTCTGCCCCGAGACTCCAGGGGCTGCTGATCCCCCCTGGCCGGGGAACCCCCCAGTGACTCCGTCCCTGCTCCCCGGCTGGGCGTCCCCTCTGCGGGGTCAGGGCTCAGGGCACCGACCCCCCATGAGGGTCTGGCTGGGTCTGGGGCTGGGAACGGGGACGCTGAGCCGGGCCCCTCACCTCTCACCACCAGCTCCACGGGGTAACTGGGGTCTGACACGGTGAACGGCTCCGATCTGCTGTGATAGGAGCAGCTGTAGCTCCCGCCATCCTCCCGGCTCACGTTGCTGAAGGGAAACTCAGCCCCAAACCCGTCCGAATCCACAGGTGGGAAATGGCGTCGCTCTTTATTCAGCACAAACCGCACGCCCCGGCGCTGCCCCCGACACCGGACGGTCACGGCTCCCCCCAGCGAGACCCCCCAACTGGGGCTCAGGGAGATGCTGGGTTTGCGGTAGCTGGGCTCTGCGGTGGGAAGCAGACAGACCGTGAGACACAGGCCCCGTCACTCACTCCTGGGCCCCATCCTCACCACGCGGCCTCAGTGGTGGGTCACACCCGGCGGCCCTGGGGACGGGCTCCTGGATCCCTTTCCACAGAGGCCCAGAGTTTCCCCTCAGCCCTGGGCTCACAGCATGAGACACGGAGCCATCCCAGCCCCTGGGGCCCAGAGCTCTGCTCCCCGGCGAGTGACAGGCCAGTCTCCAGGGTCCATTCACTCCCTGGCTTCTCTGCTGGGGGGGGGGCTGGGAGCCAGGACTCCTGGGTTCTCGCCCTGGCTCTGGGAGGGGAGTGGGGTCTAGTGGGGAGAGCAGGGGGTATGGGGGCCAGGACTCCTGGGTTCTGTGCACAGCACCACCACTGACTTGTAGGGGACTGTGCAAGTCTCTAGTATACACTGAGGTTTATAACCTTCGGCTCCACTCATCACCCCCTAACTGATGTCTTGCCTGGGATAGACCCCCCCTGCTCTTCAGCTCCCCCTGGGGGCAGGGATCCCCCCTTCCTCAGGTGTGAATCTCCAGTGGCTGCTTCTCCCCCAAGCTGGGGAACCCACCAGTGACTCCGTCCCCTGTCCCCGACCAGGCGTCCCCTCTGCTGGGCCCAGGGCTCAGGGCAGAGCCTGGCTCTGAGCGTCCCATTGGTGCAGAGACCCCCAGAGGATCTGGCTGGGTGTGGGGCTGGGAGCTGGGACACTGAGCCGGGCCCCTCACCTGCTACAATGATCTCGACGGGGTCGCTGAGATACGACCAGCGACTCGGTTCCGTTATGGAGCGATAGTCGCAGGTGTAGCTCCCTCCATCTTCCCGGCTGACACTGCGGATGGGAAATTCAGCCACGGGCCCATCAGGCACTGTGTGCACCTGCAGGTTCGGGTGTCCAGCTTTACGCAGAACGAACTCCATGCCCAGGTACAAACCCTCACAGTGGATGGTGACGTATCCCCAGAGCGCCACCACCCTGCTGGGGCTCACCCAAATGGTGGGTTTGATAAATTCACGCCCTGCTTTCAACAAGAGACAGGAGTTAAACAGGGGAGACAACCACGCCCCCCCCCACCTCCCCTCCACTCCAATTCAGTCCGTCCGTCATTCGGCCTCTCTAGGAGTCTGTCCCCTACCAGGATTGGCACTGCCTGCCCATGGGGCTCGGGGTCAGGGGGGCACGCAGACGTAGCTCAGCACTTGGCTCCATGAGAGATCACCTGACCCCCCACACCGACCCCACCTGAGGCCAGCCAGGGAGCCTGACCAGTGGGCCCCCTGCAGCTCTGCCCCCCAACCTGGGTTTGGAAATAGTCTGTGACCAGTCGGAGTTGCACAAGATCCAACTTTCCCCAGGCCTTGGGAACAGGGGAGCTGTGAGTGCAGGGGAGGGAGCTGTTGGGGGGTGAATCTGGGGGTGGGGGTGGATCTGAGGAGTTCTCCCCATGGTTGCACTGACCATGAATGTTTTGGTTACCCCAGAGTCCTGGCCGCTGGGCATGTAGGAGAGGAGAAGCCCCAGCACCCGGACCCTTGTCCCCCGCAGAAGCACGGTGCAGTGGGGGGCAGGGGAAGGCTTAGCACCAGGACCTACGCTGAGGCCCTGGAACAGGAGGATTCTCGCTACCTGCCATGGCCTCAGGGCTGGGGGACTCTCACTCCCCACTGCACCCTGCGGCTAAGGGGCAGGCACAGAGCTTCTCCGGGCCTGGGGCTGCAGGGGGGAGGGGGGCAGGGGCAGAAAGGGGCTGAGCTGTGGGCGGAGCCACAGGCCGAGGAGGCGGAACAGGAGAGGGAGGCAGGTGGAATTGGGGGAGGGATCCCCCCTTCCTCTGGCCCAGGGCCCCAGGAAACCTTAATCCACCTCAGCCCGTGACTCAGCATCGGTCGCTACTGTCAGTCCCGGGGAGGGGGGTTGTAGCTGGAGACGGTGCCGGCTCGGCAGCCTCTGGGCCCTGATTACTCTGTGCATCCCCAGCATGGAGGCAGCCAGGGGAGCATCCCCTGGGAAAGGCCCCTGCTCTGCAGCTCCCCCCGGGGGCAGGGATTCCCCCTCCCCCAGCCCTGAACCTCCAGGAGCTGCTGCTCCCCCTTGGCTGGGGAACCCCCCAATGACACTGTCCCTGCTCTCTGTCCAGGCCAGTCCTAGGGCTCTGGGCAGAGCCTGGCTCTGAGCATCCCGTCAGGTGCCGAACTTCTGAGGGTGCAGCTGGGTGTGGGGCTGGGAGCGGGGACGTGGAGCTGGGCCCCTTACCTGCTACCACCAGCTGCACGGGGTCGCTGGGCTGCGAGGAGACGAAGGGCTCTGACCGGGGCCGGTAGCTGCAGCTGTAGCTCCCTCCGTGCTGCCGGCCCACGCTGGGGATGCGGAACTCGGCCCAGGCCCCAGCAGGGTCCATGTGTCGCTGCGGGTTCAGGTCTCCAGCCTTGTGCAGGAAGAACCTCACGTCCCGGTGCTGCCCCTGACACCGGATGGTGACATTTGCCCCTGGGGCGGTGACGCTGGTGGGGCTCAGAGAGATGGAGGGTCTGGGTAAGCCGGGATCTGCGCACAGGAGACAGGCTGTGAGAGCCAGACCCAGGCACCCACCCAGCCCCATCCTCTAGCTGCAGAAGAGAAGAGTGAGGGGGGTTTTGATAGCAGCCTTCAACTACCTGAAGGGGGGTTCCAAAGAGGATGGCGCTCGGCTGTTCTCAGTGGGGGCAGATGGCAGAACAAGGAGCAATGGTCTCAAGTTGCAGAGGGGGAGGTTTAGGTTGGATATTAGGAAACACTATTTCACTAGGAGGGTGGTGAAGCACTGGATTGGGTTCCCTAGGGAGGTGGTGGAATCTCCTTCCTTAGTCGTTTTTAAGTCTGCTTAACAAAGCCCTGGCTGGGATGATTTAGTTGGGGTTGGGCCTGCTTTGAGCAGGGGGGTGGACTAGAACCTCCTGAGGTCTCTTCCAACCCTAATCTGACCTGGGCAGATCCAGGGGCCCCCTGGCAGAGATTCTCTCACAGATCCCAGAGTCCCCCTGTGACAAAGTGGGGGATTTTCTTATCTTTTCATGATTTTCCAATGGTTTGCATGCAGAAGGAGGGGGACTCAGTGCCCCTGGGTGTTACTGGTTTGACGAGGTGAGGGGAACGGGAGTTTGTTGTTGCAAAGGACCAGAGAGGGCACTTGGGACCCCAGCCGATGGCCTGGAGGAGGGACACCCCAGCGACTGGTGACCTGATGACCCTCACTGGAGACCCAGCTCAGGAGTCACAACCGGTTCTGGCCAGTGGTAGGACAATGGGCTGCGGGGAGAGGATCCCGGTGACCTGAGCAGCCGGTTCCAGCCAGAGGGGCCAGAGGAGGGCTGAGAGGAGAGGAGGCCCAGGCGACCCTGTTTACCTGGAGAGAAGACAATGGACAGAGGGGGGGCTTGGGGCCAGTGATATCAGATGCCCAGCTGGGAAGCAGGGGGGCTCTGGGCTGGAGATGGGGGGCAGGCAGAGCCCACTGGATGCAGGGGGGACTGGGATGTGCTGTGCTGAGGGGGGCCAGGCCTGAGGCCCAGAGAGTTTCCTGTGCTGGGTTCAACTCTCAATAAACCCTCAATGGACCTCCAAGAAGAGCTGTCTCACTGAAAGCGGAACCCCCCCACGGACCGCACGGGGCCAAGAGTGGGCACGATCTGTGAATCCGTGACACCCCCGACCCAGAATCCGGCCCTGCGAGCTGGGCTGCCAGCCCCACAGACACCGAGCCGCAGTTGCCTAGTTCTTGGGGTCCTCATATGCCATGTGTGGCCCCTGCATCGTTCATGGCATCCCTGAGATCCCCCAAGATTGAGGGCTCCCCTCCCACAAGAAAGGACACTGTTGAAAACTGCAACGTGCTCCCATCACACAGTCTGTGGCTGCGCCAGGAGCTGGGCCAGATCTCCTGGGTCCCAGCTCAGCGCTGTGTCCACCAAGCCACCACTTCTCCTGCAGCCCCTGCCTCATTCAGCCCCAGCCGGGGCACTGCCTGGGGCAGGGCCTGGAGAACAGAGGCGATGCGATCATGGGATTAAATAGCGACTCCCGGTTCCTACTCACAAGGGGCAGGATTAAAGTAGCCTCCCTGCCCCGGGTATCCGGGGGCTGCTGCTCCCCCCGGCCGGGGAACCCCCCAGTCACTCCATCCCTGCTCCCCGGCCGGGCGTCCCCTCTGCTGGACCCAGGACTCAGGGCAGAGCCTGGCTCTGAGCATCCCATTGGCACCGAGCCCCCGTGAGGGTCTGGCTGGGGGTGGGGCTGGGAACGGGGACGCCGAGCCGGGCCCCTCACCTCTCACCACCAGCTCCACGGGGTCGCTGGGGTACGACACATTGAACGGCTCCGATCTGCTGTGATAGGAGCAGCTGTAGCTCCCGCCGTCCTCCCGGCTCACGTTGCTGATGGGAAACTCAGCCTCCAACCCGTCCGAATCCACAGGTGGGAAATGGCGTTGCTCTTTATTCAGCACAAACCGCATGCCCTGGCGCTTCCCCTGACACTGGACGATCACGGCTGCCCCCAGGGAGACCCCCCCGCTGGGTCTCAGGGAGATGCTGGGTTTGGGGTAGCTGGACTCTGCAGTGGGAAGCAGACAGGCCGTGAGACACAGGCCCCGTCACTCAGTCCTGGGGCCCGTCCTCACCATGTGGCCTCAGTGGTGGGTCAGACCCGGTGGCCCTGGGGACGGGCTCCTGGTTCCCTTTCCACAGGGGCCAGAGTTTCCCCTCAGCCCTGGGCTCACAGCATGAGACACGGAGCAACCCCAGCCCCTGGGGCCCAGAGCTCTGCTCCCCGGCGGGTGACAGGCCAGGCCAGTCTCCAGGGTCCATTCACTCCCTGGCTTCTCTGCTGGGAGGGCTGGGAGCCAGGATTCCTGGGTTCTTTCCCTGGCTCCGGGAGGGGAGTGGGGTCAGGTGGGGAGAGCAGGGGGGGATGGGGACCAGGACTCCTGGGTTCTGTGCACATATAAAGGGACATTCAGTGGGGGTGTTTTGGTTGGGTAGCTCTCAGTACCAGGGAGAGGGGTCGATGGGAAATCAGGACCCTGAGACTGACAGTCCCCAGGTACAATGGGGAGAGGCCAATGCTCCAGGTCAGCCTGATTGACAGGGCAGACAAGCTAATCAGGGAGTTAGGAGGGCTGGGGGGTCCCGTCCTATGTGAGTTGGAATTGCCTGGGTCAGACAGAGGGGGGCCGAGCTGGGCTGTGCTGGGAGCAGAGCTGCAGCAACCGCAGCCGGAGGGGCCAGAGAAGCAGCTTAGGGACCAGGTCAGAGCTAAGTGACCACGACAAGACTGGGGGTCGAGCCCCCAGGGATCCGGGGCCCAGCCTTGCCGGGGTTACGAGGACTCTGCTGCATGTGAGGGACCCTTCCCCTGCTTACACACAGCACCACCACTGACTTGTAGGGGACGGTGCAAGTCTCTACTATACACTGAGGTTTATAACCTTCAGCTCTGTCCATCACCCTGTAAGGCCTGGTCTGCACTAAGGGGGGGGGGGTGTCGAACTAAGGTACGCGACTTCAGCTACGCGAATAGCGTAGCTGAAGTCGAACTACCTTAGTTCGAAGTACTCACCCGTCCAGACGCCGCGGGATCGAACTCTGCCACCCCGGAGTCGACGGGAGCTCGTTCGGAGTTCGAACTATCGCGTCTAGATTAGACGCGATAGTTCGAACTCCAAGAAGTCGAACTCTCCGCGTCGACCCAGCAGGTAAGTATGGACCTACCCTTAGTGTTGTGTTGCCTGGGAAAGCCCCTCCTGCTCTGCAGCTCCTCCTGGGGGCAGGGACCCCACTCCCTCAGCCCTGAATCTCCAGTGGCTACTTCTCCCCCCTGGCTGGGGAACTCCCTAGTGACTCTGTCCCCGCTCCCCGGCCAGGCGCCACCTCTGCTGGGCTCAGGGCAGAGCCTGGCTCTGAGCATCCCATCGGTGCAGAGACCCCTTGTGGGTCTGGCTGGGTGTGGGTCTGGAAGCCCGGGCCCCTCACCTGCTACAATGATCTCGACGGGGTCGCTGAGATACGACCAGTGACTCTGATCCGTTATGGAGTGATAGTCGCAGGTGTAGCTCCCTCCATATTCCCGGCCGACACTGGAGGCCAGCCAGGGAGCCTGACCAGTGTCCCCCCTGCAGCTCTGCCACCCACCCTGGGGTTGGAAATAGAGTCACACAAGACCCATCTTTCCCCAGGCCTTGGGAACGGGGGGACTTTGAGTGCAGGGGAGGGAGCTCTTGGGGGTGGGGTTGGATCTGGGGGTTTCTCCCCCATGGCTGCACTGACCATGACTGTTTTGGTCCCCGAGGGGATCTAGAGCCCACAGACGGGCCCTGTTAGCATTTGTATGAGCTGAAATAAATCCACGTGCCCCCCCCCTCCGATCCTCACAGCCTGTGGGGGACAGGACATTGAACCAAGGGACGGTTCCCAGCTGCTTTGTCAGCCCTTAGGAGCCAGAGTCAGCTGCTAGTTACTCCCTGGTGGAGTGGGGCGGGGAAGAGAAGAACGGGGCCGGGTCTGAGCTCACAGTGGGAGTTTGGATTGAGTTTTGGGGAAGTTTCAGGGCTCAGTTCCCCTCCCCGGCCTTGATGTTACCGTCCTCCCCACAAACTGATACTCACCTCCCCACACTCCGCTGTGCCCGGCCAGCCAGCAGCCTGGAGAGGAGACGGCTTGTTAGTGACCAGATCCCAGAGCAACACGCCCTGGTCTCAGATCCCCGGACACACACCCTGGCTGTCTCCAATACTTACTGAGGAGGACGACGGTCAGAAAAGACGCCATGACGGGGCAGTGGGGGTCTCATCAGAGCAGCCACCAACACCCCTGTGCTCAGCTCCACCGAGCCTGAGGTCCGAGTGCGAGGGGAATGAGGAACTGCGCCAGGGGCTGCAGCCCCAGGAAGCCCGTGATGCACTCGGCCCCTTTCTGCACCATCAGGTGGTTTCTCTGCAATCTCCAGCCCAAATCTACCGCGGTCAGAGCAAAGCCAGCTGCCTGCAACGCCCAGCAACCCACACCCCTTCCTGCAGCTGCCTGGTCCCTGCCCCCCCCCCGCCCCCATCACTTCCCAACCCCCCATGGGAGCTGCCCAGTTCAGGGACCATCTGGGAATAGGGGAATCTCAGGAGGTGTCAAGAGATGCCCAAACTGCCCTGACCTTTTCCAACAGGCCCGTGTGGACTCCCTGGAGCAGCAGCTCAGAGCAGAGGAGGGCTCCCCCAACCCCCCCCAAACAGTGCCCCCCACGGAGAGACCCTCTCCCATGGAACGGGACAGAGATTCCTTCCTGACCCAGCTGGGCCCAGCACCCGCCCTGGAGCATGAGGGTGGAGAGGCCTGGACAACCTCCTTCTCAGGTAGTGTCACTGCAGATGCTGTTCTTAGCCGAGTGCTGTGACACAGAGACAGGACGGGGAGTTGGAGGGGTTGTGGTTTGTGGCCCTCGTGAGCGGAGGAGGGAGGGATAAATGTAGATCCTGTGTTGTTAAAGGAGCAATGGATAAATCCGCTTAAGGGGAAGTCTGCCCATAGCCGGCGCTCGCTTCCTGTTTCTGCTACTGCCAGTGAAACTCTGTGTGAACCTGATGCCCCGGGAGCTGCCTGTTTTATACCCCAGTTCTGGGAGGGGAATGGGGTCTAGTGACTGGGGGGGGAGGGGCTGTGAGCCAGGACTCCTGGGTTCTCTCCATGGTTCTGGTTGGGGCCCAGGGGGAGGGGTCTGGTGCTTAGAGAAAAGGACAAAGATTAGAGCCTGGGAGGAACGGGGGAATGTGGCACACTCAGGGGAGGAGGCGGGGCCGGGCTAGGGATTTGGGGAGGGATCCAACAGGGGCAGGGAGGGGGCAGAGGTTGGAATGGGAGTGGGGCAGAGCAAGGGTGGAGTCAGGGTGGGGCTGGGGGGGTGCGAGCACTCACCGGTGCCATGAGAAGTTGGCGCCTATGCCCCCGGCCCCAGTACCTGGCCCTTCGCTGCCCAGGTGGGTGGGATCCAGCACCGCTCCAGGCTGGATCAGGTCGGTTCCCCCTGTGGGAATAGAACCAGTGTCCATCAGGGCCTGGGGAGGGGATGAAACAGCGACTCAGCGAGTATTGTGTGCAGTTTTGGTCTCCCATGTTTAAGAAGGATGAATTCAAACTAGAACAGGTACAAAGAAGGGCCACTAGAATGATCCGAGGAATGGAAGGCCTTTCGTATGAAAGGAGACTTGAGGAGCTCGGTTTGTTTTCCTTAACCAAAAGAAGGATAAGAGGAGATATGATTACACTCTTTAAATATATCAGAGGGATAAATACCAGGGAAGGAGAAGAATTATTTCAGCTCAGTGCTAATGTGGACACAAGGACGAACGGATATAAACTGTCAGTCAGGAAATTCAGGCTTGAAATTAGACGAAGGTTTCTAACCATCAGGGGAGTGCAATACTGGAACAGTCTACCGAGGGAAACAGTGGGGGCGAAGGACCTCCATGATTTTAAGATTAAGCTAGATAAGTTTATGGAGGGGATGGTATGATAGGATAACGGGCTTAGTCAATAGGTCAATTATGTGCCTGGTATGATGTAACCTTTTCCAGAGGGTTTGGCTGGAGAGTCTTGCCCGCATGCTCGGGGTTCAGCTGACCGCCATATTTGGGGTCGGGAAGGAATTTTCCTCCAGGGAAGATTGGCAATGGCCCTGGAGGTTTTTCGCCTTCCTCCGAAGCATGGGGCAGGGGTCACTTGCTAAGGCGTGGGTGGATCGGCTTATGTGGCCTGCATCTTGCAGGAGGTCAGACTAGATGATCATAATGGTCCCTTCTGATCTTGAATTCTATGATTCTATGATTCTATGATCTCCCCCAGCCGCTGACTCAGCATCGATTTTCACTGTCAGTCCTGGGAGGGGAAGGATGGATTTTAGTTGGGGGGACCCTGTTCCTCCCTGGGTGGGACGCTCACTTCCTCCTGTTTCCTTGTAGCAGAGACAGGCCAGGAGGTGCCATTCACACCTGGAGTCACTGCGGAGCAGGTCTGGGCGCGGCTGTTCCTATTTGGGAGGAGAAACGTCCCTGTGTCTATAGAGCTACGGGGGAGGTTGTCTGCCAGCCGGGGCTGTATCAAACCAGGGGGTGGGGGTGTAATTCCGACAGCCCAGACCATAGGCGCCAAGTTTCCCCAACGCCGGTGGGTGCTCGTGCCCCCACCACCACCCTGCCCCAACTCCGCCCTTTCCCCACTCCTGCCCCTCCCCCTGCCAACTCCTGCCTCAAAGTCCCTGCCCCAACTCTGCCCCTTCCCTGCCCCTCTTGGACCTCTTCCTCAAATCCCCGCCCGGCCCCACCTCTTCCCCGAGCGCGCCGCCTTCTCCCCACTCTCCCCTCCCTCCCAGCCATGCGAAACAGCTGTTTTGCAGCACAAGCTCTGGGAGCTGGGGAGAAAAGCAGGCACGTGGCATGCTAAGGGGAGGAGGTGGAGGTGATCTGGGGGGGAGCTGCCAGTGGGTGCAGAGCAATTTTCCCCATGAGATCACCAGTGGGGGTTGGGAACCACACGGGATCCATCATTTCAGGTCCAGTTTTCATGTAGACAAGGTCTTAGTCCATCTTTCTAGCCCTCACCAGACGTGCTCCCATCTCCCCGCTGCCCTACGTTCCCAAGGACCCACATTCCCACGGACCCGTGGCCGTCGGTCCCCATGGATCTGTCCATCACCCTCTATCTAGCAGAACTGAACCCATCAGTTCTGTCTGCAGGGACCATCCCCCTCCAAACGGCCCGAATGGCCCTGTGAGCGTCTGAGCCGGGAGCCCTGTTCCCTGGGGGGTGAATTGTTCCATTTCTCCCGCTCACCTTCTCCAGCCGGGTCTGTTGTGGCGGGATCCGGCTGCTGGGGCCCAGCTAGGTCAGTTCCCTCTGTGGGATTAAAATGAGCATTAGCTGGGATGAGGGAGGAAGGGAACCGAGCACCCAGGCCTGGGGCGGGAAGGGGCTGATGTTGTACCAATATAATAAAAACCAGCAGGATCTTATTAAGAGGGATAAGGCAAAGATGCCACATTTATTGTAAATACCATAATAAAACAAAAGATAACAGTAAACAATGTTGTTTTACTACTTATTTCTATCACTACTTATTTCTTACACACACACACACACACACACACACACACACACACACACACACACATTCACACAATCATTCATTCAGGTTCTGTATAGATGTTATAGTTACCAGCCTAGACGTTGCTCATGCCAAGTTACTGGCCAGGTATCTTGGTCATGAGGATGGAGCTGAGTCTGTGTCAGATGAATCTGATGCTCCTGGAGGCTGGCAGCAGAACCATAGACTCAAAGTCCTTAGTCTTCAGAGTCCAGTTTTATAGGGATTTTTCCCTATGTTAGTTCATGGGAGTTGCTTCATTCTGCTGTTGCTAAATCAATCAGCAGGTGGCTGGCTCCCTGTTGTTAGATGTTTTGTTTTTCCTTCCTTTGAGGTGGTGGGGTGGATTCCAGTTTGCCCTCCAGGGGTTATCTGGTTGATCCCACTTGACACCTTCTTCGGCCAACACTGAATTCTTCAGGCTGGTAAATCCCTAACCATTTATTCATTATTTAAACTAGGCACTCATTCACATACATCCTCTATTTTAATCACATTTATTTCACTGTCTCTTTACCTTTCGGGGTGTTACCAATTTAGAGAACAGGCACTTAGAGTCAATTGACTTTTAACAAGTTTTATATAAAGTATTTCTTTGAGCAGGCTTCACACAGACACAGCTGGTGGCTTGCAGCTTAGAGGCTAAATCTTGGGAATCACATTTACTTCTAATATAAACCTTCAGTTATAAAGTATCAATTAACAATAAATCATTTTTAACAATAAATTATTTTTCATATAAACCATGTCTAATATAAACCTTCTTTAATATCCCTACACTGAAATGGTGACTCAGTGATTGGGCCGTGGCTGGTGGGGAGTGAATTCAGCGCTGGGGCTGATGCCGGCTGGGCAGCCCCTGGGAAAGGCCCCCTGTTCTGAAGCCCCCCCGGGGGCAGGGATCCCCCACCTTCCTCTGCTCTGAATCTCCAGCAGCTTCTGCTCCCCTCTGGCTGGGACCCTCCAGTGACTCCATCCCCGCTCCCCAGCTGGGCGCCCCCTCTGCTGGGCCCAGGGCTCAGGGCAGAGCCTGGCTCTGAGCGTCCCATCAGGGCTGAGCCCCTCTGAGTATCCAGCTGGGTGTGGGGCTGGGAGCAGGATGCCAAACTGGGCCCCTCACTGGCTACCACCAGCTCCATGGGGTCACTGGGCTCCGACCAGATGGGCAGGTCCCACTCGGTGCTGTATCGGCAGCTGTAGCTCCCTGCGTCTCTCTGGCTCACGTTGCGGATGGGAAACTCAGCCACATCCCCCGCGGGGTCCATCGAGCGCCGTGCGTCCAGGACTCCAGCTTTACTCAGAAGGAACCTCGCTCCCCGACACCGCCACTCACACCGGACAGTCACGGCTCCCCCCGGGGTGACCTGCCCGCTGGGGTGCAGGGAGATGTTGGGTTTGGGGTAGCTGGGCTCTGCAGGTAGGAGGACACAGGCCGTGAGCCCGGCATGGTCACAGCGTCCCGTCCCCACAGCCCAGCCCCGGTGACGAGGCCAATACACGGGCCTGCAGGGAGAGTCTCCTGGATGCTTTTCCCCGAATCCAAGACCGAGAGAGCTGGGCTAGCGACACAAGAGACACTGCGTTCCCCACCCATCAGCAGGGCAATGGCGCGGATCCATCTGCAAGGAGCCCATGGAGGGGTGGCTGGGGCAGGGCAAGGAGAGGCCGAGGGGACCTAGAGGCTGTGTCGAACTGGGACTGTTCTGTCTGTGGTCTGTGAATGCTGAGTGGGGAGGGTTGGCCTGGGAGGACGATCTGCATTGGGGGATGGGAGACTGGCCTTGAGGAAAGATACCTGAGCACCTAACATGAGAATCCAGGAAGGGGTTAGAGGCCAGGTGACACCTCTGCCCGGGAAGCTGAACAAAGGCTGGGGGAGGAGACGCTGGGGAGTGAGAGAGTTTCAGGATCTGGCTGGGGAATGGAGGGAAGCACAGACAGGGCTCTGATTCTCCAAGGGGGTTGTGGTGCCCCTGGGATCCCAAGATGGACCTAATTGGGGAGGATCCTGTTGTCTGTCCCTGCAAGACCTGTCTTGGACTGTGTTCCTGTCGTCTAAATAAACCTTCTGCTTTACTGGCTGGCTGAGAGTCATGGTGAATCGCAGGAAGCTGGGGGTGCAGGACCCTGACTCCCCCACACTCCGTGACAACTGGTGGCAGTGGTGGGATCTACTGCACCCCATGGACGGCACTTCCTGCAGTAATTGACTGGGGAGCAGTAAAACAAAGTGGGATTGATGGGAACCAGGCGTGCTGAAGAGTCGGAGAGAGATGGTTTCAGCGGGTGATTAACCCCTGGGAGTGTGTGCCCAGTGAGAAGGACTTTGCAGTAACAGGGTCCCCCGGGGGGACTGCAGGAGCAGTCCCAGGGGTGGAGGAGTCTGCAGCTCGACGCTGGCAGAGAGGTGGTGACCTGAGGAAGGGCTGGAAGCCAGCAGGGGATCGTCCCGGTGAAGCTCCTCGTCCCTGGAACGGATGCGGATGGAACATGACAGGGAGCTGAGACGGGAAGAGCTCGAGTTAAGGAGGCAAGAACTGAAGCAGGAGCAGGAGGAACGGGAAAAACAGCATCAGCATGAGCTGGAGGAGAAAGAGAAACAGCGTCAGCATGAGTTGGAGCTGGCCAGGCTGAGGAGCCGTGGAAAAACCCAGCCTTGGGCTGTAACTGCCCAGTTTAAGCGATTTGTCCTGAATTGGCACTCTCAGGGTATGGCTCCACTCGCAGCTGTACAGCGCTGGGAGTTACAGCTGTCTTCGTACAGTTGAGTAGGGAAAGTGCTGCAGTCTGGCCACATTGACAGCGCACTGTCGTGGCCACATTTGCAGCATCTGCAGCGGCATTGGGAGCGGTGCATTATGGGCAGCTATCCCAGCGTTCAAGTGGCTGCAACGTGCTTTTCAAAAGGGGAGTGGGGTGGGGTGGAGTGTGACAGGGAGCGTGGGGGAGAGAGAGAGAGACAGTGGATTTTTGGAGCCGACACTGTGTAAGCAGCTGCCTTGCAAGTTCCGACCCCTTCCCCCACCCCTCTCTCACTCACTAAAAGCACACAACAGCTGTTTGTTTTTTCCCTCACAGACCAGATAAGCAGCCTCGCCTAAATGGACACCCCCCCATCTCTCCTGCCCGCCGCCGCTGCTTCTCTCCTCAAACCCCCTCCGTTCCCCTCTCTTCAAGCAAACACTAGCTGTGGGCGTTCCAAAGGGAGCCCCCTGCCTCTGCTCATTCACAGCAAACAGTGGCTGTGTTTGTTTTTTTGATAAGCAGCTCCGGACAAAACAAAGAGCGGGACCTTCACTTAAAAGGATTATGGGAAGCTTCCGTAGGTCAGTCACTGCGTACTAAGGTTATTCCCTGTTTACACTGGCACCCTGGTGCTGCAGCAGCAGCAGCACTATACTCTTTATTCCTCTCGTGGAGGTGGAGTACAAGCAGCGCTTTAGCCACGGAGATACAGCGCTGTATGTGCCTTGCCAGTGTGGACGGGGAGTGAGTTACAGCGCTATAAAGCCGCCAACAGCGCTGTAACTCTCAAGTGTAGCCAAGGCCCTAGTTGGGTCCCGCTGTGACGATGCGGTTCTGGCGGGACCCAACTGAGAGTGCCAATTCAGGACAAATCACTTAAAACAGGGCAGTTACAGCCCAAGGCTGGGTTTTTTCCACCTCTAAGGCAAACCAAACCAGACAGACAAAGAGGATTTCGGTCTCACCCCACTGGCTAACCACAAGTCACACAAGCAATTCCCTTAGACACTCCAGTCTTCCAGTATCACCACCAGTGCCACTCGTCCTGGGGATGAATGGTTATGAAAACCAACACCCCAATAAAAGAAAAAGGTTCTCTCGATCCCAAAGAATCAAGCCTCAGACCCAGGTCAATATACACATCAGATCTTACTCATAAATCACGCTGTTGCCAATCCTTTAGAATCTAAAATCTAAAGGTTTATTCATAAAAGGAAAAAGAGAGAGATGAGAGCTAGAATTGGTTAAATGGAATCAGTTACATACAGTCGTGGCAAAGTTCTTGGTTCAGGCTTGTAGCAATGATGGAATAAACTGCAAGTTCAAATCAAGTCTCTGGAACATCCCCCGCTGGGATGGGTCATTCAGTCCTTTGTTCAGAGCTTCAGTTTGTAGCAAAGTCCCTCCAGAGGTAAGAAGCAGGATTGAAGACAAGATGGAGATGAGGCATCAGCCTTTTATAGGCTTTACAGCAAAATGGAGTCTGGAGTCACATGGGCCAGTCCCTGCACTTTGCTGAGATACAAGGCGTATCTGCCTCCTCTCAATGGGTCAGTTGTGTAGCTGATGGTCCTTAATGGGCCATCCAGCAGGCTAGGCAGAGCTAAAACCAACTGGTCTGGGGTGTCTCCCAGAAGCACAGCACAAGTTTGAAATACAGACAGTACAGAGCCAATACTTATAACTTCAACTACAAAATGATACACACACACAGACAGCATAATCATAACCAGCAACCCATAACCTGGTCTTAGACACCTTATATGACCCCCTTTTACATAAGATTTGGTGCCACTACAGGACCTTGGTTGCATGTTCTATATGGTCCCAGATTATATCAATAACGTCACACCCCACTCCTTGGCTGGACGTCCCCTCTGTTGGGCCCAGGGCTCAGATCAGAGCCTGGCTCTGAGGGTCCCATTAACATAACATAAGAACGGCCGTACCGGGTCAGACTAAAGGTCCATCTAGCCCAGTATCTGTCTACCGACAGTGGCCAATGCCAGGTGCCCCAGAGGGAGTGAACCTAACAGGCAATGATCAAGTGATCTCTCTCCTGCCATCCATCTCCATCCTCTGACGAACAAAGGCTAGGGACACCATTCTTACCCATCCTGGCTAATAGCCATTTATGGACTTAGCCACCATGAATTTATCCAGTCCCCTTTTAAACATTGTTATAGTCCTAGCCTTCACAACCTCCTCAGGTTAGGAGTTCCACAAGTTGACTGTGCGCTGTGTGAAGAAGAACTTCCTTTTATTTGTTTTAAACCTGCTGCCTATTAATTTCATTTGGTGACCCCTAGTTCTTGTATTATGGGAATAAGTAAATAACTTTTCCTTATCCACTTTCTCAACATCACTCATGATTTTATATACCTCTATCATATCCCTCCTTAGTCTTCTCTTTTCCAAGCTGAAGAGTCCTAGCCTCTTTAATCTTTCCTCGTATGGGACCCTCTCTAAACCCCTAATCATTTTTGTTGCCCTTTTCTGAACCTTTTCTAGTGCTAGAATATCTTTTTTGAGGTGAGGAGACCACATCTGTACACAGTATTCGAGATGTGGGCGTACCATGGATTTATATAAGGGCAATAATATATTCTCAGTCTTATTCTCTATCCCCTTTTTAATGATTCCTAACATCCTGTTTGCTTTTTTGACCGCCTCTGCACACTGCATGGACATCTTCAGAGAACTATCCACGATGACACCAAGATCTTTTTCCTGACTCATTGTAGCTAAATTAGCCCCCATCATGTTGTATGTATAGTTGGGGTTATTTTTTCCAATGTGCATTACTTTACATTTATCCACATTAAATTTCATTTGCCATTTTGTTGCCAAATCACTTAGTTTTGTGAGATCTTTTTGAAGTTCTTCACAATCTGCTCTGGTCTTAACTATCTTGAGCAGTTTAGTATCATCTGCAAACTTTGCCACCTCACTGTTTACCCCTTTCTCCAGATCATTTATGAATAAATTGAATAGGATTGGTCCTAGGACTGACCCTTGGGGAACACCACTAGTTACCCCTCTCCATTCTGAAAATTTACCATTAATTCCTACCCTTTGTTCCCTGTCCTTTAACCAGTTCTCAATCCATGAAAGGACCTTCCCTTTTATCCCATGACAGCTTAATTTACGTAAGAGCCTTTGGTGAGGGACCTTGTCAAAGGCTTTCTGGAAATCTAAGTACACTATGTCCACCGGATCCCCCTTGTCCACATGTTTGTTGACCCCTTCAGAGAACTCTAATAGATTAGTAAGACACGATTTCCCTTTACAGAAACCATGTTGACTATTGCTCAAGAGTTTATGTTTTTCTATGTGTCTGACAATTTTATTCTTTACTATTGTTTCAACTAATTTGCCCGGTACCGACGTGAGACTTACCGGTCTGTAATTGCCGGGATCACCCCTAGAGCCCTTTTTAAATATTGGCGTTACATTAGCTAACTTCCAGTCATTGGGTACCGAAGCCGATTTAAAGGACAGGTTACAAACCTTAGTTAATAGTTCCGCAACTTCACATTTGAGTTCTTTCAGAACTCTTGGGTGAATGCCATCTGGTCCCGGTGACTTGTTAATGTTGAGTTTATCAATTAATTCCAAAACCTCCTCTAGTGACACTTCAATCTGTGACAGTTCCTCAGATTTGTCACCTACAAAAGCCAGCTCAGGTTTGGGAATCTCCCTAACATCCTCAGCCGTGAAGACTGAAGCAAAGAATCCATTTAGTTTCTCCGCAATGACTTTATCGTCTTTAAGTGCTCCTTTTGTATTTCGATGGTCAAGGGGCCCCACTGGTTGTTTAGCAGGCTTCCTGCTTCTGATGTACTTAAAAAACATTTTATTATTACCTTTGGAGTTTTTGGCTAGCCGTTCTTCAAACTCCTCTTTGGCTTTTCTTATTACACTCTTGCACTAAAGTTGGCAGTGTTTGTGCTCCTTTCTATTTGCCTCACTAGGATTTGACTTCCACTTTTTAAAGGAAGTCTTTTTATCTCTCACTGCTTCTTTTACATGGTTGTTAAGCCACGGTGGCTCTTTTTTAGTTCTTTTACTGTTTTTCTTAATTTGCAGTATACATTGAAGTTGGGCCTCTATTATGGTGTCTTTAAAAAGGGCCCATGCAACTTGCAGGGATTTCACTTTAGTCACTGTACCTTTTAACTTTTGTCTAACTAACCCCCTCATTTTTGTATAGTTCCCCCTTTTGAAATTAAATGCCACAGTGTTGGGCAGTTGAGATGTTCTTCCCACCACAGGGATGTTGAATGCTATTGTATTATGGTCACTATTTCCAAGCGGTCCTGCTATAGTTACCTCTTGGACCAGCTCCTGCGCTCCACTCAGAATTAAATCTAGAGTTGCCTCTCCCCTTGTGGGTTCCCGTACCAGCTGCTCCATGAAGCAGTCATTTAAAGTATCGAGAAATTTTATCTCTGCATTTCGTCCTGAAGTGAAATGTTCCCAGTCAATATGGGGATAATTGAAATCCCCCACTATTATTGGGTTCTTAATTTTGATAGCCTCTCTAATTTCCCTTAGCATTTCATCATCACTATTACTGTCCTGGTCAGGTGGTCGATAATAGATCCCTAATGTTATATTTTTACTAGAGCATGAAATTTCTATCCATAGAGACTCTATAGAACATGTGGATTCGCTTAAGATTTTTACTTCATTTGAAACTACACTTTCTTTCACATATAGTGCCACTTCTCCCCCTGCACGACCTGTTCTGTCCTTCCGATATATTTTGTACCCCGGAATGATTGTGTCCCATTGATTGCTCTCAGTCCACCAGGTTTCTGTGATGCCTATTATATCTATATCCTCCTTTATCACAAGGCACTCTAGTTCACCCATCTTATTATTTAGACTTCTGGCATTTGTGTACAAGCACTTTAAAAACTTGTCCCTGTTTATTAGCCTGCCTTTTTCTGATGTGCCAGATTCTTTTTTATGTGACTGTTTATCATCTGATCCGGCCCTTACATTATACTCTTCAGTCCTCTGCTCCTGACTATAACCTGGAGATTCTCTATCATCAGACTCTCCCCTGAGAGAAGTCTGTGTCCGATCCACACGCTCCTCTGCAGCAGTCGGTTTTCCCCCATCTCCTAGTTTAAAAACTGCTCTACAACCTTTTTAATGTTTAGTGCCAGCAGTCTGGTTCCACTTTGGTTTAGGTGGAGCCCATCTCTCCTGTATAGGCTCCTCCCATCCCAGAAGTTTCCCCAGTTCCTAATGAACGTGAACCCCTCCTCTCTACACCATCGTCTCATCCACGCATTGAGACTCTGAAGCTCTGCCTTCCTACCTGGCCCTGCGCGTGGAACTGGGAGCATTTCTGAAAATGCCACCATAGAGGTCCTGGATTTCAGTCTCTTCCCTAGCAGCCTAAATTTAGCTTCCAGGACATCTCTCCTACCCTTACCTATGTCATTGGTACCTACATGTACCACGACCACTGGCTCCTCCCCAGCACTACACATAAGTCTATCTAGATGCCTCGAGAGATCCACAACCTTCGCACCAGGCAGGCAAGTCACCATACGGTTCTCCCGGTCATCACAGACCCAGCTATCTACATTTCTAATAATCGAATCTCCCATTACTAACACCTGCCTTTTCCTAGAAACTGGAGTTCCCTCCGCCAGAGAGGCAACCTCAGTGTGAGAGGCAACCCCAGCACCATCTGGAAGGAGGGTCCCAACTACGGGAAGGTTTCCCTCTGCTCCCATCGACTGCTCTACTTCCCTGGGCCGTTCTTCCTCCTCAACAGCACAGGAGCTGTCTGAGCGGAGGTGGGACAATTCTACAGTGTCCCGGAAAGCCTCATCAACATACCTCTCTGCCTCTCTTAGCTCCTCCAGTTCCGCCACCCTGGCCTCCAAAGTCTGTACATGGTCTCTGAGGGCCAGGAGCTCCTTGCACCGACTGCACACATACGCCACCCGCCCACAGGGCAGGTAATCATACATGCAACACTCAGTGCAATAAACTGGATAGCCCCCACTCTGCTGCTGGGCTTCTGCCTGCATTGTCTCCTAGTTAGTGGAAGGGTGGTTTACAGAAAGGAGTTTTGGAATGTGGTTCGGTTTACAGGTTTTAGGGGGGGGGCACAGGGAAGGGGTTACGGCTGGCGAGGGGCTCCCACTCCCTTCCCACTCCCCTTCTAAACTCCCTTGCGAAACTCCCTGTTAGCAGCCCCTGGTCGCTTGTGCGCGGCTTTATAAAGCCCTGGCCTGAGTGAATGCCCCACCCACTGATTAAGGCTCAGCCAATTACCAGAGGCTTCAAGCTTTCAAACCTGCCTCCAACTGCCAGCCAGAGCACACGGTCCCTCAAACAACCAAACAAACAGACTGACAAACACAAGCTCAGCACACAGCAAGTAACCCCCAAACACAAACAAACACACACTACAGACAGTCACTTACCCCACAGATGCTGTATTAGCTCCTCCTTCACCTGGAGAACTCCCTTGCGAAACTCCCTGTTCGCAGCCCCATTGGCCCAGAGACCCCCTGTGGGTCTGGCTGGGTGTGGGACTGGGAGCGGGGACAGTGAGCACAGAAGCTGGGAGGGCGACAGGGGATGGATCACTCGCTGATTGCCTGTTCTGTTCATTCCCTCTGGGGCACCCGGCATTGGACACTGTCGGAAGACGGGATACTGGGCTAGAGGGACCTTTGATATGGTAGGGACCCAGTATGGACATTCTCATGAGCCAGGCCCCTCACCTGCTACAATGAGCCACATGTAATCACTGGGATCCAACCAGTCGGGCGGCTCCGATCTGGAGCGAGATCGGCAGCTGTAGAACCCTCCGTCTTCCCGCCTGGCGCTGGGGATGGTGAATTCACCCCCGTCCGCAGCAGCATTCAGCTCCCAGATTTGGATTCCACCTTTATACAGAAATAACCTCCTGTCCTTGCATTGACACTGATGGTGAAAGGTGACAGCTCGCCCCAGGGCGATCACCCTGCTGGGGCTGACGGAGATGGAGGGTCCGGGCACAGGGAGCTCTGCGTTCACACACAAACAGGACTGAGATGGGGAGACAAAAACCCCTCCCCGTGTGTTTGTAACCTGCACCCAGCCCCAGAGACAGTGCCAGGTCTAACAGACACCTCACTGCATCTACAGGGAACATGTGGGCTGGATTCTGATCTCAGCAGTCCCCGGGGTCAATCCGGTGTCACCCCTGACTGCACTAGGGGAAGGGCTGAGTTCTGATCTCAGCAGTGCCCAGGGTCAATCCAGAGTCACTCCTGACTGCACTGGGTGCAGGATGGAGTTCTGGTCTCAGTCCTCCAGGGTCAATCTGGAGTCACCCCTGACTACACTGGGTGCAGGGTGGAGTTCTGGTCTCAGTCCTCGAGGATCAATACAAGGAAGTTGAACTGATTTTTGATGGAAACGTTCTGGGGCAGCTCCTCCCCACCCCCACCCTTAACAATAAAATTTCTCCAGTCCCAGAGATACTCATGCCTGGACACCCCACTCCACGCACCAGCCAGCACCCTGGAGAGGAGACGGTGCATTAGGGACCAGATCTTAGAGCAACTGGATCCTACACCCTGGTCTCAGATCCCCCACCCCCAGGGCACATGCCCTAGCTTTAGCTGAGTCTCTGAGGAAGAGGATGATGAGAGCAGATGCCAAATGAGGAACTCAGCTGGTGGCTCCAGCTACAGGAAGTTGACATGTGTCGTCTCTTCCTGTGTCCATCACATGTTGTCTCTAATCTGCAGGTGAAATCTAGGGCAGCTAAAGCAAGCAGAGGTCCCTGCAAAACCCAGGAAACCCTGGGCCCATTGGTCTGGCCAAGCATCATGCAGCTCCCAGCTTCTCTATGTCTCTGTGGGGAGAGGTCACCCTCAGCATTGGGGAAGGTGCATCGGGCTGGGAGCCAGGAGACCACAGGGTCTTGTCTTCAATCTTCCACTGACCACTACAGTAGAACCTCAGAGTTACAAACTGACCAACCAACCACACCCCTCACTTGGAACTGGACGTGAGCGATCAGATGGCAGCAGAGATAACTTAAAAAAACACACCCAGTACAGAACAGTTCTGTGGTAAACATAAACTGCTAAAAACATAAAGTTTAAAAAGAAAGATTTGACAAGGGGAAACTGTTTCTGTGCTTGTTACATTTCAATTTAGGTGGTTAAAAGCAGCATTTTTTTTCCACATAGTAAAGTTCCGAAGCTGTGCTAAGTCCATGTTCAGTTGTATGAGGTCAATGTTCAGTTGTAAACTTGTGAAAGACAAAAAATGTTTTGTTCAGTGTAGCGAATATTTCAGAGTTATGAACAACCTCCAATCCTGAGGTGTTTCTAACTCTCAGGTTCTACTGTATTTCCATGCAGATTCACAGACACCCTTCCCAGACACACACACACCCACCCAGCCCACCTGCTTTGTTGCATTCTGAGTTCAAAGCTGGCTCGTGACCCATGTAGGTAAAATTAATAGGTGCTCCATGCAATGAAAGGGGGCAGAGTTAAGGAAAACTGAACAGTGGCATTTCTTGGTGCTGGAGGGTTTGACTCTGCAGCCTTCCCTCTCAGCCTGCCAACCTGCCCACCTGCGACACGAGCTGTGGCACCGTGTGAGAAGCGGGAGCAATGGAAGATGCCTGAGTTTGCTGCCCCTTGCACCGTAGCTGGGCGGTGATGGCGGCTTTACACTGTAACGCCTGGTTCTAAGGGGCTTGTCTCAGCGTGTGAATTAAATCAACCAGGTTCAAAAGAAAATCAGAGAAAGAGAAATTCCATCCTGGGTTCCCAACGGGACACCAGCTGGGAGAGACCCAGGGACCTTTTAATGCCCCTGCAGAGACCCTGCCCCCGAGCTGGGGGAGACACTGTCAGGGGTTATGTGGCCAGGCCCCTAGAGAGGGCCGTGACACAGGCTTTGTTTATACACCATTGGCTAGAGGGCAGCAGGAATCTGGGGTCAGGGGGGCTCCATTCCCTGCTCCGGGAGGGGAGTGGGGTCCAGTGGTTAGAGCAGGGGGCTGGGAGCCAGGACCCAGGCGTGATGGTCTCGCCATCAACCGTCCTTTGCTCTGACACTGCGCTGGGTAACACCACAGAGCAGGAGGGTGACAAGCAGCAGATTTGCTGCATAGCAGAGTCATTCCCCATCCCCGGCCTGTCTCCCACAACTAACACCCCCCACCTCTGCCTGCCCCCTCATCTCCCATCCTGACCCTTGGTCTATTCCCATTCAAGTCCCCCCGAGGGACCCTGCCCCCATCATGGCCCATCCCTCCTCACTCTCTCCCAGCCTGCCCCCCCTCACACCCTCCCCCACCATGGCCAGTCCCCCCTCAGACCCCCGTCCTCTGCCCCGTTTCCCCTCAAAGGCCCATCCCTCCTGCCCTCAGTTAAGATGGCCGCAATCTCCCAGTGTCCCCAGTGGGCTTGGCGCCAGGCTGCCCTCTGGGAAATGGTGCCTACACAGGAAACTCAGTGGGCGCCTGTTGGCGGGAGGGGCTGGTGTGGGGGGCACAGCGGCAGGGGGGTCCCGCTGCTGCGTCTGGGGCGGCGCGGCCTGGCTAGAACCCGCCCAGAGGGGGCCAGGGCGGGTGGGGGGCAGGTGCAGTGGGGCAGGGGCAGACACGGGGGGCGGGACCCCTCGTGTGCCCAGCTTTCCTCAGGGAAAGGCCCTTGCGTGGGCCATGAAGTCCCCGGGCACCAGGCTGTAGGCGGCTGGCGGGTTCTGCCTCGTGGCCCGGAAGGAGGCGTCTCCGCCACACAGGCCAGGGCTTCAGCGGCTAAATCCTTGCCCAGGAAAGGGCAGATCCTCCCCACGCTGCCCATCAGGTCCTGTGCGGGTGGTGGGAAAGGAAGCGGGGCGCCATGGCCTCAGAGACCTGGTTTGGGGGGGAGGCTGCATGCCCTGGGGCAGTGTGGAGGGAGCTACGGACGCTGCTGGGAACAAGGGGAAATGCCCCACTTGCCCCAAAACTCATCAGCCCCCCCTCCCTTTGGGCAGCTCTGGCTGCCCCCCTCTTCTGCTCCTTCCGCAGCCCCCCCAGACAGGCGCCACCTACCCCCGTTCACCAGCTACACCCCCAGACCCGGCCTGGCTTCACGTGCCCAGCTGCTCTGTCCGCTTTGGGGCCCCTAGTACCACCCAGAACCCGGTGAGCGCCCACTGAGGGATCACCCCGTTTAAAGGGGAACTGCCCTATTTCTACACGCTGCAGAGCCGCCTCGCACAGCAGGACGGGGATGTCTCCCCATGTGTGACCAAGGGGCAATGCCCTGTAATATTATTATGAAGCCTCAGCGTGCCTCAGTTTCCCTCTGTCCTTCGCCTGGCTACCAGGGTTGAGGGAGAACTTGGGTTACAGCTGCTCTTGGGGGCAGCGCGGGCCCGGAGGTGCGGGTGGCACCAGGCTGTCTGGGCCCTAGGGAACTGACTGAATCCGACCCAGATCCAGAGGGACACCAGAGGGCCCGACAGGGAACCATCCACACGCAACGGCAGGAAGCACCGGTGAACTCAGCTACTGTGTCTTCACGGCAATGCAAGCCCAGGGCTTGAGCCCAGGCTCACATCTACCCCCCTCCCCCCATCTACATACCCATCATGCTCCCCCAGGGCTCAGACCCAGCAGCCCCCACTGGAGTGCAGGGTCCCAGCCGGAGTCAAGCCGGCTCCCAGGGTTCAAGCCCTATTGCTCTGCAGTGTAGACGCAGCCCCGCCAGCCTTGTGCTCCAGAAGTTCTCCAAATGTAGCCCACAATCCCCCGGGCCAGGGGGCTGCATATACACAGCCGAGCAATCGGGCTTGAAACCAGGGTCCCTGGCTTGACACAGTCCTGTGTTACAGGAGGGTGCTAGGATGCCTGGGTTCAACCCAGGGTTAGGAAGGAGTGTAGACACTCAAGCTGGGGGCGGGTCACTCCATTTCAACTAACCCTGGGCTTTTGTTGCAGTGTAGACAGACCCAGCCCGGAGTCAAAGCACAGGGAGGCGGCCAACGAGGCAGACAGAGTCCCCTCAGGCGCTGAGAAAAGGGCTTTGTTCCTCCCGCCTGGAGCCAGAGATAGACCCCAAGAGACCTGACCACCCAAACCAGCGCCCTATACCCTAATCCCACCTTTTGGCACATGGCACAGCTGTTATGGAAATACTCTCCCAGTGGGGGGCGCTGTTGGGAGAGGGGTTGGAGGACTGGCTATGGGGTGGAGGGGCTTCCCACTTCCCCAGCCCCACCTCTCCCAGCAGGGGGTGCTGTCACGGAGTGTGGGGGAGTCCGGCCCTGCACCCCTCTTCCTGAACTCACAGTGACTCTCAGCCAGCCAGTAAAACAGAAGGTTTATTGAACAGCAGGAACACAGGATACAGCCCAGCTTGTGTTCAGAGCCAGGACCCCTCAATCTGGCCTATCTGGGGGGTTCAGGGTGCTTGGATCCCAGCCTAGGATCCCCTGAAAACCCACCTCCCAGCTCCCAACTGAAGACTGACTTCACTCCACCCTTCCCTTTTGTCTAGCCCCAGCCAGAGGTGTCACCTCCCCTCCCCCAGGCCAGGCTCATGTTACAGTCTGAATACCTGCATCTCACCTAACATCCTCCCTGCTCTCCCATCCCCCACACAGACAGCCCCTACTCCATCACAGGTGCCCCCGCCACACAGAATCGCTGTCCCAGCCAGTGTCTCTGCTTCGCAGGGGTCGTCAGTGACTGGAAGAACCATTTCACCAAGGTGCAGAGCAAGCGCTTTGCCCAGGTTTACCGAGAGCAGCTGCAGGAGCTGGTCGGGACCGTTCCCTGGGACAAGGAGTGACACCCCCCGCCAGCTCAGGCAGGGTGCACGGGGCTGTACATACCCAGGGGATATGTTGGCTGGAGGATGCCCCTCCATGGATCCAGGGCTCCCCCTACTGGCGTCCCGCGGTAGCTCCCCATTCCAGAGCAGCTGGTGCTACTGCCAGGGGGCGCCCTCGCCTGACGTCTGGCACCTCACGCTTGCCCCTGTCCCCATCCACTCTTTCCTGCCCCCTTTCCCTCCCCCCCAAATAAAAGCCGCCTGCATCTAGGGGTTGGTTTGTACCCCACACTTCTCCTGAACGCCCTAGTCCGGATGGCAGGACACGTCATCAGCAGCTGCCTTGTCTATTGCATCCACTGCGAGCCAGGACTCCTGGGTTCTCCCCCTGGCTCTGGGAGGTCAGTGGGGTCTAGTGAGTCCAGCCCAGCACCCTCTAGGCTGGGGGTCGGGGTTCAATCCTGGGGTGTGACTGTCGGAGTGGGAGCAGTCGGGGTGGGGGGATTCTCCAAGGCAGGGGTGTTTGGGGGCAGGGGGGGTTGTGCCGGCGTCTCAGCCCCCCGAGGGAAGCGGCTTGTCTCTGGGGAGATTCTCTTCTCCACACGGCCAGATCCAGGCTCCTGGGGGCACAGGGAGATGGTGGGTTAGAGGGGCCCGTGTCACCGTGGGCCCAGCCCCTGGGGGGATCAAGGGGCACAGAAGGGGGGGTCACCTCACCTAGGGCACCTCCCTCGGGCGGCTGTAACAGGCCTCAGCCAGGATCAGCCCCAGGACGAGCAGGACCGCAGCGCTCAGCACCAGGCGGGCGATGTTGGTGTTGGTGAAATCCGGGCGCCCTGGGGTGGCTGCTGTGGGGGAAGGGCAGAGTCACTCGGCAGCTCGGACGGGGAGATCAGCAGCCGGCGCTGCCCCGGGAGCGCAGCCCCCAACCCCCCGTCTGGCAGGTGCGGCCCTGGGCCCTCAGCTTCCCTAACAAGGCGGTTGCCCAGCCCCTGCCCTGAGGGCCCACCCCCGACTCACTCCACCCACCCCTCATCGGTTGCTCTCCCCCACCCTCACTCACTTGCTCATTTTCACCAGGCTGGGCAGGGGGTTGGGGAGCTGCAGAGACGGTGCTCGGGGCAGGGCCCCTGTGGCCACCCTGTGCCTGGGAGCCGGAGGGAGATGCCGGCTGCTGCCTGGGAGCCGCCCTGACTTTTAACTGCCCCGCCAGGGTCCCTTTGCAACCGGATGTTCCAGTCAAAAACCGGACATTTGGCAACCCTAGTCCCAGGCCCCGCCCGGGCACCCAGCTGGTCCCAGCCCCAGAGCCAGGCCCCCAGATCCTGTCCCTCTCCTGGGACCCCCCAGTAGCTTCCAGGCAGCAACCTCCAGGGCAGGGGCTGCCCCTCCCCCTGGTGTCTGGGCTCATGCACCATGAGTCACTGCCCCCATCCCACCCCCAGCCCCAACCCCCAGGGGGGGCTCCTTGGGCAGCATGAGCCTTCCAGGGCTGGTTCAATGGTGATTCCCCCGCTGGCCCCGGTACCTGGCCCCGTGCTGCCCGGGCGGGTGGGAGCCGGCGCCGCTCCAGGCTGGGTTGCGTTGGTTCCCTCTGTGGGAAAAGAACCGGTTTTTGCCAGGATGGGGGGAGCGGCTGAAACAGACACAGCGATACCCATCTCCCACCGCAATTCAGCTTCAATCGTCATTGTCATTCATGGGGGGGGGGGGGGGTGTGTGCCGGCTCAGCAGTCCCTGGGCCCCGACTCCTCTGTGTGTCCCCAGAGTGGGGACAGATGTCTGGGGGCCAGGATCCCCGCTCAGCCCCAAAACTCCAGTAGCTGCTGCACCCCACTGGCTGGAGAACCCCCCAGTGACTCCCCGGGTGGACGTCCCCTCTGCTGGGCCCAGGGCAGTGCCGAGGTGTGGTGGAGTAGGGGCTGTCGAGATAGGTGAGAGACAGGTATTCAACCTGTAACATGAGTAGGCAGGGGGGAGGGGAGGCCGACACCCCTGCCCGGGAAGCTACACAAAGGAAAGGAGTTGAGTGGGGAGGGTGGAGTCAGTTTTTCAGTCTTCCGTTTGGGACCTGGGTGGTGGGTTTGCAGGGCAACCTATGCTGGAATCCAGACACCCTGAACCCCCAGAAGGGCCTGATTCAGGGGTCCTGGCTCTGAACACGAGCTCTGCCGTATCCTGTGCTTCTGTTGTCCAATAAACTTTCTGTTTTACCGGCTGGCTGAGAGTCACTGTGAGTCCCAGGAAGAGGGGTGCAGGGCCCCAAGGACCCGACTGTGTGTGCGGCAGGGAGAGGGGATGTGGAGCCGGGCCCCTCACCTGCTACCACCAGCTGCACGGGGTCGCTGGGCTGCGAGGAGACAAAGGGCTTTGACCGGGGCCGGTAGCTGCAGCTGTAGCTCCCTCTGTGCTGCTGGCCCACGCTGGGGATGTGGAACTCGGCCCCGACCCCAGCAGGGTCCATGTGTTGCTGTTGGTTTAGGTCTCCAGCCTTGTGCAGGAAGAACCTCACGTCCCGGAGCTGCCCCTGACACTGGATGGTGACGTCTGCCCCTGGGGCGGTGACCCCAGTGGGGCTCAGGGAGATGGAGGGTCTGGGTAAGATGGGATCTGCGGAGAGGAGACAGGCTGTGAAAGCCAGACCTGGGCACCCACCCAGCCCCGGCCTCCCCGGCCTCCCCAGCCACGGGTAGATCCAGAGGTCCCAGGCAGAGATTCTCTCCCAGATCCCAGAGTTCCCCCCACCCAGAATCCCGGCCCTGAGAGCTGGGCTCCCAGCCCCACAGACACAAGCCGCGGCTCCCTAGTGCTTGGGATCCTCATATGCCGTGTGTGGCCCCTGCCTCACTCACTGCCCTGGACAGAGCGACTCACGGGCTGGTCTCTGGCGATGGCACCGCAGGGCCCAGGGTTGCCGGTGCCCAGTTTTCAGCCGGAAAGTGGGTTAAACAGGGAACCTGGCAGTGCCGCTGACCAGACACTAAACCTGATTCCCTGCAGTACCCAGCCTCTGCCAACAGGGGGCGGGAAGAGCAGCTGCTGCTGGAGCCTGGAGGAGCAGTGGAGCCACTCAGCAGGGGCCCTGCCCCACTCCCTGCCCCACTCCCCCCACCCCCATCCCAGCAGCACAGCTCCCCCTCCCCCACCCTGCCCTGCTCACCCCCACCCCCGGATTGTGGCTCTCTGTGCCCCACCCCAGTCCCCCCCATGGGATTAAATAGCAACTCCTGGTTACTACGCACAAGGGGCAGCGTTAAAGTTGCCTCCCTGCCCCGAGTATCCAGGGGCTGCTGCTCCCCCCTGGCTGGGGAACCCCCCAGTGACTCCATCCCTTCTCCCCCCATCTCCGCCCTGGGTGTCCCCTGTGCTGGGTCAGGGCTCGCTGAGACCCCCTGGGGCCTGGCTGGGTGTGGGGCTGGGAGCCGAGGCGCCGGGCTGGGCCCCTCACCTGCTACAATGATCTGCACAGGGTCACTGGGCTCCGAGTAGGCAGCTCGTACTGATCTGTTGCTATAACGACAGGTGTAGCTGCCCCCGTGTTCCCATCTGGCGCTGGTGATGGGAAATTCAGCCTCAGAGCCGGCAGGGTCTGAGTAATTCAGAGGGTTCCTATATCCATCCCTGTAGAGGAGGATCCTCTTGCCCAGGCGCTGATGCCAGCACCGGATGGTGACGTTTCCCCCCAGGGGGATCACCCCACCGGGGCTGACGGAGATGGAGGGTTTGGGGTAGGACCCCTCTGGAGTCACAAACAAACAGGCAGTGAGTGGGGGTGACACAAACCGCGTCCGTCTGATTCAATCCTCTGCCCAACTGTCGCTCCAGCGTTTCACCCCCCGCCCAGCCCTGGGGCACAGCCAGGCCGGGTCTGGCATTTTTGCTGCCCCAAGCAAAAAAAAAAGGCGGGGGCCGCCGGAGTGGCAAAGCAGAGGAGAAAAAAAAAAAAACACGTCACGTCCAGAGTGGCAAAGTGTGTGTGGGAAGGGAACAAAACAAAAAAACGACGCAGCTGGAGCGGCAAAGCCGGGGGAGGGGGGACGGCGCGGCCGGCAAAGCAGGGCAAAAACAAAACAAAAAACCCTACAGGGCGGCCGGAGCCAGGGTGCAGGGGGACTCCCTGTGCTGCAGAGTGCGCGCCCGGTCTAGTGGGGGGAGGGGGAGAAGGGGGGAGCCAGCGCATCAGTGGGGCGCTCACTCCACAGCCCGACCGCCGCGCCGCCTGCCGGGAGGGCTCTGCTCTGCTCTGGTTGGCGGGGAGGGAAGGACACGGGCTGCCCTGCCGGGTTTGCTGCAGGGCGCAACCCTCCTCCACCCCCTACAGAGCGGCCGGAGCAACGAACAAAAAAAAAAAAAGAAGCGGCCGTGCTGCCCTAGGATTGGGCGGAAGCCGCCCCCTAGAATCTGCCGCCCCAAGCAGGAGCTTGCTCAGCTGGTGCCTGGAGCCAGCCCTGGACACAGGAGGGGAAGGAGATTTCCAGTCTCAGATTCCTTCAGTTCTCCAGGGTCAATTCAGCCCTGCCCCCGCTGCAGTCAGGGGTGACTCTGGATTGAATCTGGGGGGCTGAGATCAGACTCTGGCCCTTTCCACACGGCACTCAGTGAATTGGGATCTCCCCTGTGGGGTTCCTGGTCCAAATTCAGGTCCTTTGCGCATGCAGCTCCCAGGACAGCCACCACCACCCCCAATTCAACCCCCCACAAAAAAACCACATTTGCAAAACCCCCGGTTGTTCTTTTTCCTGCCCACCCCTGGGGCTCAGACTCTGGCTCTGCTCCGCCCCAAACCGCTCTCAGACGCTGGGGATTTAGCTCCGCTCTGCACGGTGCCGGGGGCCCCTTTGGGGACGGGATATTCCCAAAGCTGTTCAGGGGATGTTCCGAACGCCGGGCCGGGCTGAGCCTGACCCACGAGCAAAGCAGTGACACGCGTGTGTGCAGCAAGCCGAGGGGGAGACACAACGGGGCCTTGCTCCAGTCCCTCTGCGTGTCCACGTCTTACAGCCCTGCTCGGCCTGCCCCGTTCCCCGGGCTCCTGCCAGCTCCCCGGGCACAGTGCGGGGGCGCTGCGGGGGGGCTGGTGCCTTCACTCTGTATTTCCTGCTTTGAGTGCAGGTGAATTCACCCTGTGTGGTGCCCATCCCTGTAATGAGTGGGGCGAGGTCTCAGTCTCATCTCTGGGTGTGGGAGGGAGCAGAGGACTCACACGATCATCCCTTTGGGGGATCTGCTGCACCCCTCATCCCTCACCCATGTGCCTCGTCCTTAATGTGGAAATTCCCCCAGCTGCCCCATTCCTCACAGATACTCACCTCCCGATACCCTGCTCTGCCCGGCCAGCCAGCAGCCTGGAAAGGAGACAGGCCGTTAGGGACCAGATCCCAGAGCAACTGGATCCAACACCCAGGGCTCAGATCCCACCATGGGCACATGCCCTGGTTGTCTCCGATACTCACCGAGGAGGAGGACGGTGAGAGCAGACACCATGACGGGGCAGTAATGGAGACCCTCAGCGCTGCCACCAACACCCCAGTGCTGAGCTCCACCCAGCCTGAGGTCCGAGTGTGAGCGGAATGAGGAACTGTGCCAGGGGGCTGCAGCCCCAGGAAGCCCATGATGTGCTCGGCCCCTTCCTTCCCCATCAGATGGTTTATCTACAATCTCCAGCCCAAATTTACCACTGTCAGGGCAAATCCAGATCCCTGCAACGCCCAGCAAACCACATCCCCTCCTGCAGCTGTCTGGTCCCCTTCCCCCCCACCCATCACCTCCCAGCCCCACATGGGAGTTGCCCAGTCTGGGGACCAGCTGGGAACAGGGGGAATCTCAGGAGGTGTCAAGAGGTGCCCAGGCTGCCCTGACCTTTTCCAACAGGCTCGTGTAGCCTCCCTGGAGCCGCAGCTCAGAGCAGAGGAGGGCACCCCCTACACACGCAGTGTCCCCCACAAAGAAACCCTCTCCAATGGAGGAGAGCAGACATTCCTTCCTGACCGGCTGGGTACAGTGCCCACCCTGGAGCATGAGGGTGGAGGGGCCTGGCCAACCTCCTTCTCAGGTACCGTTGCTGCAGATGCTGTTCTTAGCCCAGTGTGCGTTGGACAGAGACAGGACAGAGGGGTTGGAGGGTTGTGGTTTCCGGCCCCTGTGACAGGGGGAGGGAGGGAACATTTACACCCTGAATCGTTAAAGGAACAGCCGATAAAGCCGTGAAAGGGGAAGTCTGCCCACAGCTGGCGCTCGCTTGCTGTCTCTGCTACTCCCAGTGAAACTGTGTGTGAACCTGATGCCCTGGTACCAGGGCCGGATTTAGGGGCAGGCGACCACCTGGGGTGCCAGGCTTGGGGAGCGCCAGGCTCGGGTGCTGGTTTTGTTGTTAGCGACAAAAGGGAAAATCGAAAGTTTGGAGTAAAATGTTTCAGAAGAAAAATTCCAGAGGGAGGTTTTTTATGGCTCGTTATCCCTGCCGAAGCGTCTATCGAAGAAAGGTTCAGACCAATGAAGCACCATTGACGCATGGGGACTGTTGGACGTCAATGACAAAGACCTCTCTGTCGAATCGGACAACATCCGTCCTGTTTTGCCACACGGGACGTGCTCCCCACTCCAAGTTCTCCACCACACGCGTGAGGCAGAGCTGCAGGACACTTCTCCTAATGTGTGAGCAGCTCTGAGGATTCTGCTCACGCTGCTGGTCACAGTCGTGTGTGGTCAGCGGAGCTTTTCGATGCTCAGGCTCATTAAAACGTATCTGCGATCGCCGATGGCCAATGGGAGACGGACGTCGCTGGCTGTTTTATCGCTTGAAAATGCCACTGGCCGGTCTTTGGCTGCCACTCGCATGCTGCACTTCAGTTCACGTGAGCAAAGCTGAGAAAAGCGACTTTAAGAACTAAAGGACCAGGGGTAACATGCTCAGGCTGTCACCTGCCGTAACACGATTTAATGCTGGTTGGGGCACAGGTCAAGTCCCTGACGTTAGCACATTTCAGTTTTGCTTAAAATGAAAACGTTTCTATAAGCTTAGAAGAAATAATTTTTTTTGCACTTTTCTGATCTATGGCATGAATAAATACAGATTTACAGCTCCTAGTGTGCAAATTTACCATCTTCTACGACAGGGCTAAATCACGAATGCAAATCATGCATCAAAGTCATGAAATGGGCTAGAAATGCAATTAAAAATAAAGTATTCAAAAGTTTAACAAATGGAGGGCGGCCCCTGGGGCACCATTGCGTCCTGCCCAGCACCTGCCCAGTGATGTACCCAGCTCTGGGAGGGGAGTGGGGTTCAGGGGTTAGAGCAGGGGAGGGGCTGGGAGCCAGGACTCTTGGGTTCTATCCTGGGTCTGGGAGGGGAGTAGGGTCTAGTGGTTAGAGCAGGGCCCTGCCTCCGTGCACCTTTTCCAGAGTGATCCCATCTCACCCAGGAAAAATGAGTTAAAACAAGAGAATCCCCCATTTCGTCATAGGAGGTCCCAGGGGTCCAGAGCAAGTGGACTCCCTGAGGGGGCCCACAGTGAGAGACAGGGATGCTAAAGCTCAGAGAGGTGCAGCTCCAGGAAGTGGAGGGGCCTGACCCCGAGAGAGAGAGTGGACCCCCGGGAAGGGCTGTCTCACTGAAGGGGGTTCCCCCAGGGACCGTACGCGGCCAAGAGCCGGCCTGTGAGTTCATGACAGTTCGCAACTCTTAAATTTTCCAAACTCTGCATAAAACGTTCTGGTTCTTTCACAAGTTTACAACTGCCCATTGACTTCACACAGCTTTGAAACTGGATTGTGCCGAAGAAAAATGCTGCTTTTAACCATCTACATTTAAACGAAACAAGCACAGAGAGAGTTTCCTTCCCTTGTCAAAGCTGCTTTTAAACTTTCCCTTTGGTTTTTTAGTACTTGGTTTAACACAGAACGGTTCTGTAGTGGCTTTTTTTTGGTCTCTTCTGGTGCCTGACTGCGCGCTGCCGGTTCCCAATGAGGGGTGTGGTTGATCGGTTAGTTCAGTGGTTCTCAAACTTTTGTACTGGTGACCCCTGTCGCATAGCCAGCCTCTGAGTGTGACCCCCCCGCCACATATAAATTAAAAATACCTTTTTATATATTTAACACCATTATAAATGCTGGAGGCAAAGCGGGGTTTGTCGTGGAGGCTGACAGATCGCGACCCCCCATGTAATAACCTCGTGACCCCAAGGGGTCCCGACCCCCAATTTGAGACCCCCTGGGTTAGTCCATAACTCTGGTGTTCGTAACTCTGAGGCCACGTCTACACCACCACTTTTCTCAGTAAAATGTACATCGCTCAAGGGTGTGAAAGAAACACACACCCCAGCCCGAGCGACGTAAGTTCCACCGACACAAGCTCCGGTGTGCACAGCGCTACGTGGGCAGGAGACGCTCTCCCGCCGACAGAGCTACCGCCGCTCTTGGGGGTGGTTTATGAGGCCGCTGGGAGCTCTCTCCTGTGGGCACCGAGCGGCTACACTGGAGTGTTACAGCAGCGCGGCCGCGTGGGTACAGCTGTGCCGCTGTCAGCTCCCTAGTGTAGACATTGCCTGAGGTCCTCCTGTACCATAAACACCTCCCATCCCCCTCCCGGTGGTGAACCTCCCCCCACCCCGTCCCCACACGTGGGTCTGGACCAGGCAGGGGGACACCAGCTCAATGGGATGGGGCTGCAGCAGGGGGAGGGCAGCGTCCTCCCTAAATCTTCCCCATAAGCAGAGTTCTCTGGGGCTGGCGCTGCAGGGGGACGAGACAAAGGAAATACAGACGCTCTCATGTAGCTGGATGTCAGTGAGGCGTTCGATACAGTTCCACGTGGGAAACGATCAGTTACACTGGAGAAGACGGGTCGAGGATTCATACGAGAACTGAAAGGTGGAGAAGGAATGGGGTGAAGGGGAGACGACAACGCGTCACACTGAAAGGGGAACTGTCAGGCTGGAGGGAGGTCACTAGTGGAGCTTCTCAGGGATCGGTCTTGGGACTCGTGTTCCCTCTAATTTTCCCCACACGTGTGTGGAATTAATTTTGTTACATGTGACACATCGCCTCCATATTGATGCACATAACCAAATCCATGTGGCAGGGGTGGGTTCAGGGGGTTCGGAGTGTGAGAAGGGGCTCAGGGCTGGGCCAGAGGGTTGGGGTGAGGGAGGGGGTGTTACCCAGGGGTCTTTCAACCCAAAGCTCCTGGTAACTTTTACTTTGTGTGAGGAGGTGTCAGGAAATAAATGGAGGAGACACGGCTGCCCAACCGAGAGATGGCTGCCACAGACAGGACAACACAGGAGTGCTCTCACTTAAAGCTAAACTTTACTTCATCTCAAGCACTTACACACGTCCGCAACAAGATTAGTAAAACACCCCCGACCCGCGATAATTACCAAAGCCGAGCGTGGCTCTCGCGTGGCACAGTGGCAGACCGTCTGCTGGTGGGGAACACGAGATGCATCCAGAGGCAGAGACCAGTCCTGAAGAGTCCCCCCATCCCAAGCTTTTTCCCCTTATTTATACATTAGAAATACAACCACACGTCCCTTAAAGAAAACTTGTCAAGCAAACAGTTCCAATGGGCAAGTGTCACGGAGTCCCCGGGCGATGCTCTGGACCTGCTCCCCGCCAAGCCAGGCAGGACTCTGGGGAGCCTCCTCTCCCTTGGAGCAGACTTGTTCAGGGCAAGAAGCTCACACGGCTTCACCTCCTGGGTCTCTCCTTGGAGCATTCAGCATCCTCTGCCCCTCCGTGCGCTTCCCACAGCGAGCCCGCCCCAGCTGGGTCCTGGGGAAGCCACAGGGTCCTGCCCCCGCACTGCGCAGTCAGACGTGACTCTCAGCCAGCCAGTAACACAGAGGTTTATTCGATGACAGGAACAGGGTCTAAAACAGAGCTTGTAGGTACAGAGAACCGGACCCCTCGGCCGGGTCCATTCTGGGGGGCAGGGAGCCAGACCCCCACGTCTGCCCTCACTCCTCGTCCTCAGCCAGCTCCAGACTCCTAACCCCCTCCAGCCCCTCCTCTCTGCTCAGCCCCTTTCCCGGGCCAGGAGGCCACCTGACCTCTTTGTCTCCAGCACCTTCAGTTGGCACCTTTGCAGAGGAGGGGCCCAGGCCATCAGTTGCCAGGAGACAGTGCCAGGCATTTAGGTCACTGGCCCTTTGCTCTGCAGCAACCACACACCCTGATCCCACCACCTAGATATTAAGAACTGCAGAGGGGACACTGAGGCACCAACACTGTATTCAGAGAGAACATTAAGAACATTCCCAGTTCGTCACACCCTCATCAGCTCCCCGCCCTCCTAGTGCTGCCCCGTCCCGTGTCCCTTCACCCCCCAATTGTGCCCTTCATGCCCCAGGTCCTGTCTCCTGTTCTCCCAGCCCCGGCCCCCTGGCCCCTCACACTAGAAGGCAGAAGGGAGGGGGCTGGGGTAACTGGGAATGGAGGGGAGGGATCCCCAGAGAGGGGCTGGGGGACAGGAGATAGGGAGCTGGGGAATTGGGGGTAAGAGGGGATCCCAGCAGCAGGGGGACCCGGGCGGGGGGCAGAAGAGAGGAAGCTGGAGCAGCAGCGGATGGAAGGGGTGGGGATTGCTGCAGAGGGGGAACTGGGGGACGCAGAAGAGGGGGGCTGGGATTGGAGGGGGAGGGGATCCCAGCAGCAGGATGGATGGGGGGACAGAAGGGAGGGGCTGAGCCAGCGGGAAGCGGAAGGGGCCAGGAGAACGCAGTGGCAGCTGGGCACATCCCTCACCAGGGCACGCAGCCCTCCCCTCCCCCCCGGGGCCTCTGAGGCCACGGTCCCTCCCGCACAGGATCTGCAGGGCATGGCGGAGAATCCCTCCTTCCGGGCCACGAGGCAGAACCCACCAGCCAACGGCAGCCTGGTGCCCAGGGGCTTCATGGCCCTCAAAGGGCCTTTTCCGGAGGAAAGCTGGGCAGAGGAGGGGTCCCACCCCCCTGCACCTGTTCCCCACCCCCCACAGGGCCCCCCACCCTTGCCCCCTCTGGGCTGGTTCTAGCCAACCCACGCTGCCCCACACCAGCACCGGCACCCCCCTGCCGCTCTGCCCCCCACGTAAGCCCCTCCCGCCAACAGGTGCCCGCTGTAGGGGGCAGGCAGGAGGAATGAAGCCCCTTTCTCAGGGGGACCCTTTCTGCCCTGCTGGCCACTTCCCTGTGCTTCGACTCTGGGCTGGGTCTGTCTACACTGCGGTATAAACCCAGGATTAGTAGAAGTGGAGTGATCTGCTCCCAGCTTGAGTGTCTACACTCCTTCCTAATCCTGGGTTGAACCCAGGCATCCTAGCGCCCTCCTGTAACACGAGACTGTGTCAAGCTGGGACCCTGGTTTCCAGCCCAATTGCTCGGCTGTGTAGACGCAGGCCTTTGGCCCGGGGGATTGTGGGCTATATTTGGAAGCCTCCCAGAGCATGAGGCCAGCGGGGCTGCGTCTACACTGCAGAGCAATAGGGCTCGAACCCTGGGGGCCAGCTTGACTCAGGCTGGGACCCTGCACTCCAGTGGGGGCTGCTGGGTCCGAGCCCCGGGGGAGCGTGACGGGTGAGTAGACAGAAGGGCGGGTAGGCCTGAGCCTGGGCTCAAGCCCTGGGCTTGCATTGCCGTGAAGACACAGTAGCCGAGTTCACCGGTGCTTCCTGCCGTTGCATGTGGATGGTTCAGTGTCAGGCCCTCTGGTGTCCCTCTGGATCTGGGTCGGATTCAATCAGTTCCCTGGGGCCCAGACAGCCTGGTGCCACCCACACCTCCAGGCCCGCGCTGCCGCCGAGAGCAGCTGTAACCCTAGTCCTCCCCCAACCCCGGTAGCCAGGTGAAGGACAGAGGGAAACTGAGGCACGCTGAGGCTTCATAATAATATTACAGGGCATTGCACCTTGGTCACACATGGGGAGACATCCCCGTCCTGCTGTGCGAGGCGGCTCTGCAGCGTGTAGAAATAGGGCAGTGCCCCTTTAAACAGGGGGTGAGCCCTCAGTGGGCGCTCACCGGGTTCTGGGTTGTACTAGGGGCCCCAAAGCAGACAGAGCAGCTGGGCACGTGAAGCCAGGCCAGGCCTGGGGGTGTAGCTGGTGAACGGGGGTAGGTGGCGCCTCTCTGGGGGGGCTGCGGAAGGGGCAGAAGAGGGGGGCAGCCAGAGCTGCCCAAAGGGAGGGGCAGCTGATGAGTTTTGGGGCAAGTGGGGCATTTCCCCTGGCTCCCAGCAGCGTCCGTAGCTCCCTCCACGCTGCCCCAGGGCATGCAGCCCCTGCCCAGCGCTGGCACCGCCGGCTCATAGGACATTTGGGAAGGAAAAGGGACGCCTGGTCCGGGACTGGCTCCCCTGCACGGGTCCCACCCAGGCAGGGGCCTATTGCTAGGGGGACTTGCCCTTGGCCCAAAGGCTGGGGGGAGGTGGGATGAGAGGGCCCCCTGAATACAATGGGGTCAGGGCAATCTGGAGCCACCCACTCCCCTCCCAGAGCGTCAGCTACAACCCTGGAGTCCTGGCTCCCAGCCCCCTCCCCCCCCGCCAGCTCTAACCACTAGACCCCACTCCCCTCCTGGAGCCAGAGATAGAATCAAGAAGCCTGATCCCCCAGCCCAGTGCCCTATACCCTAATCCCACCTTCTGGCACATGGCACAGCTGCTATGGAAATACTCTCCCACTGCGGGGGGCGCTGTGGGGAGCGGGGTGGGAGAATTAGCTGTGGGATGGGGGGCTTCCCACTTCCCCAACCACAGCTCTCCCAGCAGGGGGTGCCCCCGCCTTACAGAGTCGCTATCCCACCCAGTGTCTCTGCTTCGCAGGGGTCATCAGTGACTGAAAGAACCATTTCATCTCGGCGCAGAGCAAGTGCTTTGCCCAGGTTTTCCGAGAGCAACTGCAGGAGCTGGCCGAGACCGTTCCCTGGGACAAGGAGTGACACCCCCCTTAGCTCAGGCAGGGTGCACGGGGCTGTACATAGCCAGGGGATACGTTGGCTGGTGGATGCCCCTCCATGGAGCCAGGGCTCCCTCTAGTGGTGTCCCGCGGTAGCTCCCCCCTTGCCTGATGTCCGGTGCCTGGCCCTTGTCCCCGTCCACTCTTTCCTGCCCACTTTCCCTCCCCCGCAAATAAAAGCCGCCTGCATCTAGGGGTCGGTTTGTACCCCACACTGCTCCTGAACCCCCTAGTCCGGATGGCAGGACACGTCATCAGCAGCTGCCTTGTTTATTGCATCCACTGTGAGCCAGGACTCCTGGGTTCTCCCCCTGGCTCTGGGAGGTCAGTGGGGTCTAGTGAGTCCAGCCCAGCACCCTCTAGGCTGGGGGTTGGGTTTTGATCCTGGGGTGTGACCGTCGGGGTGGGAGTAGTCGGGGGGGATTCTCCAAGGCAGGGGTGTTTGGGGGCAGGGGGGATTTGTGCCAGCGTCTCAGCCCCCCGAGGGGAAGCGGCTTGTCTCTGGGGAGATTCTCTTCTCCACACAGCCGGATCCAGGCTCCTGGGGGTGCAGAGAGATGGTGGGTTAGAGGGGCCCGTGTCACCCAGAGCCCAGCCCCTGGGAGGAGCAAGGGGCACAGAAGGGGGGGTCACCTCACCTAGGACACCTCCCTCGGGCGGCTGTAACAGGCCTCAGTCAGGATCAGCCCCAGGACGAGCAGGACCCCGGCGCTCAGCCCCAGGCGGGCGATGTTGGGGTAGGTGAAATCCGGGGCGCCCTGGGGGGAAGGGGAGAGTCACTCAGCGGCTCGGACGGGGAGATCAGCAGCTGGTGCTGCCCTGGGAGCGGAGCCCCCAACCCCCCGTCTGGCAGGTCCGGCCCTGGGGCCTCAGCTTCCCCAACAAGGCGTCAAGTATCAGAGGGGTGGCCGTGTTAGTCTGGTTCTGTAGAAGCAGCAAAGAATCCTGTGGCACCTTATAGACGTGGACGAACAGGTCCTGCCCTGAGGCCCCCCCCGACTCACTCCACCCCCCCCCCCCCATCGCTCGCCCTCCCCCACCCTCACTCACTTGCTCATTTTCACCGGGCTGGGCAGGGAGTTGGGGAAGCCCCTGTGGCCACCCTGCGCCTGGGAGCCGGAGGGAGATGCCGGCTGCTGCCTGGGAGCCGCCCTGACTTTTAACTGCCCCGCCAGGGTCCCTTTGCAACCAGATGTTCCAGTCAAAAACCGGACACTTGGCAACCCTAGTCCCAGGCAGCCAGCTGGTCCCAACCCCAGAGCCAGGCCCCCGGATCCTGACACTCTCCTGGGACACCCCAGTAGCTTCCAGGCAGCAACCTACAAGGCAGGAGGTGCCAGAGGACCTGGGGTGTCTGGTGCTGAGGGAGGGGCAGGGACTCATACACCAGGAGTCACTGCCCCCGTCCTGCCCAACCAGCCCCAACCCCGGGGGGCAGCTCCTTGGGCAGCATGAGCCTTCCAGGGCTGGTTCAATGGTGATTCCCCCCCTGACCCCGTGCTGCCCGGGCGGGTGGGAGCCGGCGCTGCTCCAGGCTGGGTTGGGTTGGTTCCCCCTGTGGGAAAAGAACCGGTTTCTGTCAGGATGGGGGGGAGCGGCTGAAACAGAGACAGCGATACCCCCCTCCCACCGCAATTCAGCTTCAATCGTCATTGTCATTCATGGCGGGGGTGGGGGGTGCCGGCTCAGCAGTCCCTGGGCCCCGACTCCTCTGTGTGTCCCCAGAGTGGGGACAGATGTCTGGGGGCCAAGATCCCTCCTCAGCCCCAAATCCAAAGCGGCTGCTGCACCGCCCTGGCTGGGGAACCCCCCAGTGACTCCCCAGGCAGGTGTCCCCTCTGCTGGGCCCAGGGCAGTGCCGAGGCCCCGAGGACCTGGCTGGGTGTGGGGCTGGGAGCTGGGACGGCTGAGCCGGGCCCCTCACCTGCTACCACCAGCTGCACGGAGTCGCTGGGCTGCGAGGAGACGAAGGGCTCTGACCGGGGCCGGTAGCTGCAGCTGTAGCTCCCCCCGTGCTGCCGGCCCACGGTGGGGATGCGGAACTTGGCCCTGGCCCCAGCAGGGTCCATGTGTCGCTGCGGGTTCAGGTCTCCAGCCTTGTGCAGGAAGAACCTCACGTCCCGGCGCTGCCCCTGACACCGGATGGTGACGTCTGCCCCTGGGGCGGTGACCCCGGTGGGGCTCAGGGAGATGGAGGGTCTGGGTAAGCTGGGATCTGCGCACAGGAGACAAACACTGAGAGCCAGACCCGGGCACCCACCCAGCCCAGGCCTCTCCCAGCCACAGGCAGATCCAGGGGCCCCCGGGCAGAGATTGTCTCCCAGATCCCAGAGCTTCCCACCCCCGAGAAACCCGCCCTGCGAGCTGGGCTCCCAGCCCCACAGACACAAGCCACAGCTCCCTAGTGCTTGGGATCCTCATATGCCATGTGTGGCCCCTGCCTCACTCACTGCCCGGGACAGAGCGACTCACGGGCTGGTCTCTGGTGCCCGGCACCGCAGGGCCCAGGGTTGCCGGTGCCCAGTTTTCAGCCGGAAAGTGGGTTGAACAGGGAACCTGGCAGTGCCGGTGACCGGACACTAAACCTGATTCCCTGCAGTACCCGGCCTCTGCCACCAGGGGGCGGGAAGAGCAGCTGCTGCTGGAGCCTGGAGGAGCAGTGGAGCCACTCAGCAGGGGCCCGGCCCCACTCCCTGCCCCACTCACCTCCACCCCCGGAGAGCGGCTCTCTGTGCCCCGCCCCAGTCCCCGCCATGGGATTAAATAGCGACTCCCGGTTCCTACGCACAAGGGGCAGCGTTAAAGTCGCCTCCCTGCCCCGAATCTCCAGGGGCTGCTGCTCCCCCCTCGCTGGGGAGCCACCCAGTGACTCCGTCCCTTCTCCCCCCATCTCCGCCTTGGGTGTCCCCTGTGCTGGGTCAGGGCTCGCTGAGGTCCCCTGGGGCCTGGCTGGGTGTGGGGCTGGGAGCCGAGGTGCCGGGCTGGGCCCCTCACCTGCTACAATGATCTGCACAGGGTCACTGGGCTCCGAGAAGGCAGCTGGTCCTCTTCTGTCGATATAACGACAGGTGTAGCTGCCCCCGTGGTCCCGTCTGGCGCTGGTGATGGGAAATTCAGCCTCAGAGCCGGCAGGGTCTGTGTAATTCAGATAGTTCCTATCTCCATCCTTGTAGAGGAGGATCCTCTTGCCCAGGAGCTGATGCTGACACCGGATGGTGACGTTTCCCCCGAAGGGGATCACCCCACCGGGGCTGACGGAGATGGAGGGTTTGGGGTAGGACCCCTCTGGAGTCACAAACAAACAGGCAGTAAGTGGGGGTGACACAAACCGCGTCCGTCTGACTCAACCCTCTGCCCATCTGTCGCTCCAGCGTTTCACCCACCGCTCAGCCCTGGGGCACAGCCAGGCCGGGTCTGGCTTTTTTGCTGCCCCAAGCCAAAAAAAGGGGGGGGGGGCCGCCAGAGTGGCAAAGCGGGGGGGGGGGGGGGAAAACATGGCCCGGCCGGGGGGGCAAAGAGTGTGTGTGCGGGAAACAAAACAAAATAACGGTGCCGCTGGAGCGGCACAGCGGGGGGGGGGGGACGGCGCGGCCGGCAAAGCAGGGGAAAAAACAAAACAAAAAACCCTACAGGGCGGCCGGAGCCAGGGTGCAGGGGGACTCCCTGTGCTGCAGAGTGCGCGCCTGGTCTAGCGGGGAGAGGGGGAGAAGGGGGGAAGCCAGCACATCAGTGGGGCGCTCACCCCATGGCCTGACCGCCGCACTGCCTGCTGGGAGGGCTCGGCTCCGCTCCAGTCGGTGAGGAGGGAAGGACGCGGCTGCCCTGCCGGGTTTGCTGCAGGGCGCAACCCTCCTCCGCCCCCTACAGGGCAGCCGGAGCAACGAACAAAAAGAAAAGAAAAATAATAGCGGCCGTGCCACCCTAGGTTTGGGCGGAAGCCGCCCCCTAGAATCTGCCGCCCCAAGCAGGAGCTTGCTCAGCTGGTGCCTGGAGCCGCCCTGGACACAGCAGAGGGGAAAGGAGATTTCCAGTCTCAGATTCCTTCAGTTCTCCAGGGTCAATTCAGCCCTGCCCCCGCTGCAGTCAGGGGTGACTCCAGATTGAATCTGGGGGGCTGAGATCAGAATCTGGCCCTTTCCACACGGCACTCAGTGAATTGGGATCTCCCCTGTGGGGTTCCTGGTCCAAATTCAGGTCCTTTGCGCAAGCAGCTCCCAGGACAGCCCCCCCCCAATCCGTCCCCCACAAAAAAACACCTTTGCAAAATCCCTGGTTGTTCTTTTTCCTGCCCACCCCTGGGGCTCAATCTCTGGCAGGATCAACCCTTTGGGGGATGGGTGCCCCCCATCCCCCACCCACGTCCCTCATCCTTAATGTGGAAATTCCCCCAGCTGCGTCATTCCCCACAGATACTCACCTCCCAACACCCCGCTCTGCCCGGCCAGCCAGCAGCCTGGAAAGGAGACAGGCCATTAGGGACCAGATCTCAGATCAACTGGATGCTACAACCTGGGCTCAGATTCTTCCCGCCATGGGCACATGGCCTGATCTCAGATCCCCACATAAGCACATACCCTGGCTGTCTCCAATACTCACCGAGGAGGAGGACGGTGAGAGCAGACGCCATGATGGGGCAGTGGGGGGCCCCTCAGAGCTGCCACCAACACCCCAGGGCTGAGCTCCACTGAGCCTGAGGCCCGAGTGCGAGCGGAATGAGGAACTGCGCCGGGGGCTGCAGCCCCAGGAAGCCCGTGATGCACTCGGCCCCTTTCTTCCCATCAGCTGGTTTCTCTGCAATCTCCAGGCCAAATCTACCACAGTCAGCGCAAAGCCAGCTCCCTGCAATGACAAGCAAACCACATCCCCTCCTGTAGCTGCCTGGTCCCCTCCATCCCCATCACCTCCCAGCCCCACATGGGAGCTGCCCAGTCCAGGGACCAGCTGGGAATAGGGGGAATCTCATGAGGTGTCAAGAGGTGCCCAGGCTGCCCTGACCTTTTCCAATAGGCCTGTTTAGCCTCCCTGGAGCCACAGCTCAGAGCAGAGGAGGGCTCCCCACAGACACGCAGTGTTCCCCACAAAGAAACCCTCTCCAATGGAGGAGAGCAGACATTCCTTCCTGATCAGCTGGGTGCAGTGCCCACCCTGGAGCATGAGGGTGGAGGGGCCTGGCCAACCTCCTTCTAAGGTATCGTCACTGCAGATGCTGTTCTTAGCCTAGTGTGCGTTGGACAGAGACAAGACAGAGACGATGGAGGGTTGTGGTTTCCGGCCACTGTGACAGGGGGAGGGAGGGAACATTTACATCCTGATAAAGCCACGGAAGGGGAAGTCTGCCCAGAGCCGACACTAGCTTGCTGTCTCTGCTACTGCCAGTGAAACTCTGTGTGAACCTGATGCCCTGGTACCAGGGCCGGATTTAGGGGCAGGCGACCGCCTGGGATGCCAGGCTTGGGGAGCGCCAGGCTCGGGTGCTGGTTTTGTTTTTAGCAACGAAAGGGAAAATCGACTGTTTGAAGTAAAATATTTAAGAAGAAAAATTCCAGAGGGAGTTTTTTTATGGCTCGTTATCCCTGCCGAAGCATCTATCAAAGAAAGGTTCAGACCAATGAAGCACCATTGACGCATGGGCACTGTTTGGACGTCAATGACAAAGACCTCTCTGTCGAATCGGACGACATCCATCACGTTTTGCCACATGGGACGCGCTCCCCACTCCAAGTCCTCCACCACACGCGTGAGGCAGAGCTGCAGGACACTTCTCCTAATGTGTGAGCAGCTCTGAGGATTCTGCTCACGCTGCTGGTCACAATCATGTGTGGTGAGCGGAGCTTTTCGAAGCTCAGGGTCATTAAAACGTATCTGCGATCGCCGATGGCCAATGAGAGACGGACGTCGCTGGCTGTTTTATCACTTGAAAATGCCACTGGCCGGTCTTTGGCTCCCTCTCGGATGCTGCACTTCAGTTCACGTGGGCAAAGGTGAGAAAAGCGACTTTAAGAACTAAAGGACCAGGGGTAACATGCTCAGGCTGTCACCTGCGGTAACAGGATTTCATGCTGGTCGGGGCACAGGTCAAGTCCCTGACGTTAGCACATTTCAGTTATGCTTAAAATGAAAACGTTTCTATAAGCTTAGAAGAAATAATTTTTGGGGATATTTTTCTGATCTATGGCATGAATAAATACGGATTTAGAGCTCCTAGTGTGCAAATTTAGCATCTGAAACGACAGGGCTAAATCACGAATGCAAATCATGCATCAAAGCCAGGAAATGGGCTACAAACGCAATTAAAAATAAAGTATTCAAAAGTTTAACAAATGGAGGGCGGCCCCTGGGGCGCCATTACATCCTGCCCAGCACCTGCCCAGTGATGTACCCCAGCTCTGGGAGGGGAGTGGGGTTCAGGGGTAGAGCAGGGGAAGGGCTGGGATCCAGGACTCTTGGGCTCTATCCTGGGTCTGGGAGGGGAGCAGGGTCTAGTGGTTAGAGCAGGGCCCTTTTCCAGAGTGATCCCATCTCAACCAGGAAAAACAAGGAAAAAACAAGAGAATCCCCCATTTCATCAAAGGAGGCCCCAGGGGTCCAGAGCGAGTGGACTCCATGAGGGGGGCCCACGGCGAGAGACACAAGCGCCGCTGTGCACGTCGCTACGTGGGCAGGAGACGCTCTCCCGCTGACAGAGCTACCGCCGCTCTTGGGGGTGGTTTATGAGGCCGCTGGGAGCTCTCTCCTGTGGGCACCAAGCGGCTACATGGGAGTGTTACAGCAGCGCGGCCGCGTGGGTACAGCTGTGCTGCTGTCAGCTCCCTAGTGTAGACATTGCCTGAGGTTCTCCTGTACCATAAACACCACCCATCCCCCTCCCGGCGCTGAACCTCCCCCCACCCCGTCCCCACACGTGGGTCTGGACCGTGCAGGGGGACACCAGCTCGATGGGATGGGGCTGCAGTCGGGGGAGGGCAGCTTCCCCCCTAAATTGTCCCCATAAGCAGAGTTCTCTGGGGCTGGTGCTGCAGGGGGACGAGACAAAGGAAATGCAGACGCTCTCATGTAGCTGGATGTCAGTGAGGGGTTCGATACAGTTCCACGTGGGAAACTATTAGTTACATTGGAGAAGGTGGGTCGAGGATTCATACGAGAACTGAAAGGTGGAGAAGGAATGGGGTGAAGGGGAGACGACAATGCCTCACACTGAAAGGGGAACTGTCAGGCTGGAGGGAGGTCACTAGTGGAGCTCCTCGGGGATCGGTCTTGGGACTCATGTTCCCTCTAATTTCCCCCACACGTGTGTGGAATTAATTTTGTTACATGGGACACGTTGCCTCCATATTGATGCACATAACCAAATCCTGGGTTTTGTGCATCCAGGGGTGGGTCCAAGGGGTTCGGAGCGTGAGAAGGGGCTCAGGGCTGGGGCAGAGGGTTGGGGTGCAGGATGGGGTGTTAACCAGGGTTCTTTCAACCCAAAGCTTTTGGTAACTTTTACTCTGTGCGAGGAGGTGTCAGGAAATAAATCGGGGAGACACGGCCACCCGACCGATAGATGGCTGCCACAGACAGGACAACACAAGCATGCTCTCACTTAAAGCTAAACTTTACTTCATCTCAAGCACTTACACACGTCCGCAACAAGATTAGGAAAAACACCCCCGACCCTCGATAATTACCAACGCTGAGTGTGGCTCTTGAGTGGCACAGTGGCAGCCCGTCTGCTGGTGGGTAACACGAGATGCATCCAGAGGCAGAGACCAGTCCTGAAGAGTCCCCCCCATCTCAAGCTTTTCCCACTTATTTATACATTAGTAATACAACGACACGTCCCTTAAAGAAAACTTGTCAAGCAAACAGTTCCAATGGGCAAGTGTCACGGAGTCCCCGGGCGATGCTCTGGAACTGCTCCACACCAAGCCAGGCAGGACTCTGGGGAGCCTCCTCTCCCTTGGAGCAGACTTGTTCAGGGCAAGAAGCTCACACGGCTTCACCTCCTGGGTCTCTCCTTGGAGCATTCAGCATCCTCTGCCCCTCCATGCGCTTCCCACAGCGAGCCCGCCCCAGCGGGGTCCTGGGGAAGCCACAGGGTCCTGCCCCCACACTTCGCAGTCAGACGTGACTCTCAGCCAGCCAGTAACACAGAGCTTTATTCAATGACAGGAACAGGGTCTAAAACAGAGCTTGTAGGTACTGTGAGCCGTTCCCCTTGGCCGGGTCCATTCTGGGGGGCAGTGAGCCAGACCCCCACGTCTGCACTTCACTCCTCGTCCCCAGCCAGCTCCAGACTGACACCGCCTCCAGCCCCTCCTCTCTGCTCAGCTCCTTTCCCGGGCCAGGAGGTCACCTGACCTCTTTGTTCTCCAACACCTTCAGCTGGCACCTTTGCAGAGGAGGGGCCCAGGCCATCAGTTACCAGGAGACAGTGCCAGGCATTTAGGTCACTGGGCCTTTGCTCTGAAGCAACCACACACCCTTATCCCACCACCTAGATATTAAGAACTGCAGAGGGGACATTGAGGCACCAACACCGTATTCAGAGAGAACATTAAGAACATTCCCAGTTCGTCACACCCTCATCAGCTCCCCGCCCTCCTAGTGCTGCCCCGTCCCGTGTCCCTTCACCCCCCAATTGTGCCCTTCATGCCCCATGTCCTGTCTCCTGTTCTCCCAGCCCTGGCCCCCCGGGCCCCTCACACTGGAAGGCAGAAGGGAGGGGGCTGGGGTAACTGGGAATGGAGGGGAGGGATCCCGAGAGAGGGGCTGGGGGACAGGAGACAGGGAGCTGGGTATTGGGGGTAAGAGGGGATCCCAGCAGCAGGGGGACCCGGGCGGGGGGCAGAAGAGAGGGAGCTGGAGCAGCAGCGGATGGAAGGGGTGGGGATCGCTGCAGAGGGGGAACTGGGGGGAGCAGAAGAGGGGGGCTGGGATTGGAGGGGGAGGGGATCCCAGCAGCAGGATGGATGGGGGGGCAGACGGGAGGGGCTGTGCCAGCGGGAAGCGGAAGGGACCTGGAGAACGCAGAGGCAGGTGGGCACATCCCTCACCAGGGCACGCAGCCCTCCCCCCCCCCGGGCCTCTGAGGCCACGGTCCCTCCCGCACAGGATCTGTAGGGCCTGGCGGAGAATCCCTCCTTCCGGGCCACGAGGCAGAACCCACCAGCCAACGGCAGCCTGGTGCCCAGGGACTGCATGGCCCTGTAACCCTTCTGCCCCTCTGAGTTGGCAGCAACAAGTGCCTGGTTCAGTATCCAGGGGTTCCGTGTCAATAACACAATGCAAAACCGGCTCGACAATTACATACCACCACCACCACCCCGGGCGCCTCTAGGAGGCAATACTTCCCCACTCGCAAGCACAGAGTCCGAGTGTAGCAAAATCCTTTTAATAAAGGAGGGAAACAATGCGCCATCACGTTGGAGAGACACCACAAACAGAATTATACACAAACCATAAGCAAAATCCCACCTCCAAGTATGTTTGGCAATGTCCTTTCCCCCTTAGGGTCTTAAGTCCAATCATCCCAAAGTCCAACAACCCAAAAGTCTCTGGTCAGTGCCGCCCCAGATTTCAAAAGCTTATCTGCAGAGTTTTACCCCCCGAGCCTGGGTGGAAATGGTGGAGGGGCACCTTACGTAGGCCAGGGCCGACTGCTCCGCCTCTCCGTGGAGTTCTGCTGCAGCCTTCACCACGACCGGCTCCACTACACCAGCTGTGCCGCTCCTCCAGCCGACCCGTGAACCGCATAAGCGGTCCCCACAAACCACTCCACTCCGCTCACTGTTCCATGGGCTGCTCCAACACGCTGCAAACTGCTCCGCTCTGCCAGCCACTTAGCGATGGATCTTCAGGCTCCCCCACTAGTTAACACAGCACCCAGTGATCTCAGCTCAGTGAGCTTAGCTCTTTTAGTGATTTCAGCTCTTAGTAATTTCAGCTTGTAGTAGGGGAAGCTCCAGTGCTGGTGCACCGTCGGCCCGATGTTAATTTAGGTCAGCAGCCTCTAGATGGACTCTTAAAGGATTCAAAATTAGCTCTGTTCTTCAACAGTGGAGAGAGGCAGATGTGCAATTGGTGTTCCAGGCCCTCAAAAGGGGTCCCATACCATCACGTACACACCCCAGTCCCCAACCTCTCTCAATTCACTGGCTTTTGGCACCCATGTCCCTTGTCTAGTAAGTGCTACTTAATGGATACTGAGCCATCTCTGTCATAACGCAGTCTCATACTTCCTCATTTACTTAATCAGGGTGACAACACTTTATTCCTCCTGCCCCAATAACAAAGAAATTGGGGATCCCACAGCTGTGAAAATAACCATCCCAGGCTGCTGTGGGCTGTGCTAGGTGGGGTGGATGTGCCAAGGCAAAATACCTGAAATTCCTTTCCACACTCCCCATAATTCGCCACCAGATGTCAGGGTAGAGCTCATCCTGACTCTGCTTACACTTATATGACTTCTGGTTAGCTAGTGGGGTAAACCACAGTTCTCTCTGGCTGGCTGGTTTGGTTTGCCTTAGTGATAAAGGACACCCAGTCTTGGGCGGTGACTGCCCTGCTCTAAGCAATTTGTCCTGAATTGATACTCTCAGTAGTGTCCCGCAAGAAGCCGCATCGTTACAGCCCCCATGCCCCTGGATCAGACCCAGAAGCCCTCACAGCCGCTGTGTCATACCCAGGAGCCACCAGTAGCAGCTGCGTCTCTGGCAGGGGCTGGAAACCTGCCGCTTTCAAGCTGGTGGCACCAGGCAGGGCCAGATTGTGTCTGGTACAACAACCCCTGGCTCCTCCCCAGCGCTTTGCACCCACAGATCTCACTGATCTTCACAGAGGGGGGCAGGAGGGATGGGAGCCAGGACTCCTGGGTTCTATCCCTGGTCCTGGAAGGGAAGTGAGGTCTAGTGGTTACAGCTGGGGGGGATGGGAGCCAGGACTCCTCAGTTCTATCCCTGGCACTGGGAGGGGAGTGGGGTCTAGTGGTTAGAGCCAGTGGGGATGGGAGCCAGGAATCCTGGATTCTATCCCTGGCTCTGGGAGGGGAATGGGATCTAGTGGTTAGAGCCAGGGGGGCTGGGAGCCAGGACTCCTGGGTTCTCCCTCTGGCCCTGGAAGGGGAGTGGGGGCTAGTGGTTAGAGCCAGGGGGGATGGGAGCCAGGACTCCTGGGTTCTATCCCTGGATCTGGGAGGGGAGTGGGATCTAATGGTTAGAGCGCAGGGGGTGGGTGGGAATTAGAGGTGCTGGGTGCAGCACATGTAAGCGGACTGTTGGCCCCTTACTGACACATACTGTGGCCATCTCCCAGTACCGAAGAGGAAGGGCTAATGAGAAATCAGGTCCTTACGACTGACAGTCGCCAGGGCCAATAGGGAGAAGCAAATGCTCAGGTTAAAGAGGTAATCAGGAGCCTGGGGTCCCGCCCTCCCTGTGAACTGGAGCTGCCTGAGCCAGAGCGGGTGAACTGGGGGAGAGCAGCCGGAGCCGAGCTGGGGGGAGCTGGGCTGGAGGCAGAGTGGGGCTGGGGCTGGGTACGGTGAGCTGCTGGGCAGAGCCAGGGGGGCCCTGGAGCACAGGGAGACGCCCCCAGCCAAGAGGCTCTGCAGGCCGGACTCGGAGGGGGATTGTAACCCCCACAGGGGCAACGCTGGGATTAAGGGTCCTGCCACCTACAGCCAGAGCAAGTGTCTGACCCGCAACGTCCCTGCGGCACGGCCAAGCTGTGGGCAGGGGCCTGGGAGTGGGGACACTCTCGCCCCTGTCCTAAGCGACCACCTGGCCTCCTTGTAGGGCCTGGAGCTCTCCCCTAGGGTGCCCCATGGCGTGGGCTCTCCATCCCACTGCTGTTAGCCATTTCTACCACCCCACAAAGGGAGGCCCTGGCACCGCCCTCCCCCAGCCCCATGCCAAGCCGGGCCCATCCGGACGCTCAGACGGGTTCAGCTGCACTGGTCCTTCCAGCTCCGTCCTGATGACGCGGCGTCACGTCATTCGAGGTGACGGTGACCCCACTGCCCTCCCCCCACGCTGAGGAAGCCAGGCTGTAGTGGGGGGGAATTGCGGGGGGGGGTCACCTCACCTAGCGTCTGCCCCTCCTCCAGCCGTGCGCAGCCTCGGCCAGGATCAGCGCCAGGGCCAGCAGGACCCCAGTGCTCAGGGCCAGACGGACGATGTTGCCCTGGGTGTAATCTGGGGGTGACAAAAGGGGAAGGGGGGTTGGTGCAGTCAGACCCACCAGGGCAACTGCCCCCTCCTGCCCCATCCCAAAACAGGAAACCAGGACAGCTCCCTCTCCCCATCCCCCCACCCTGCCTGTCCCTGTGCGAACCCCTTGATCCATCCCAATGCAGGGAGCCCCTCCCCATGGCGTCTGGGCCCCACATACCCACAGTAATTCCAGCCATTCTCCCCACCCAGGCCCAGCCCTTCGTGGCTCCCCCTGGGGCCGGCTCCTTGGGCAGGATGAGCTCATTTAATTGGCCTACGGGGTCCCTCCCCCTGCCCCCTTGCTGCCCCCTCGCTGCCTGGGCTCTGGGGCAGAGTGACTAGGAGACACCAGTCTGGGGCCCTCACCTCTCACTACCAGCCGCGTGGGGTCGCTGGGGTGGGACACAGCAACCGGCTCCCGCGTGGTGTGATAGGAGCAGCTGTAGCTCCCCGCATCTTCCCATCTGGCGCCGGCCACAGGGAACTCGGCCATGTCCCCCGCGGGGGCCATGCGCCCCCAGTAGCGTCCGTCTTTATAGAGAAGGAAGGTGGCGTTCTGGGACCGAGCCCGGCAGAGGATGGTGGCAGGTCCCCCGAGGGTGACCCCCCGGGTGGGGCGGACGGAGATGGAGGGCTTGGGCAGAGAGGGCTCTGGGAGCAGAAGGAGACAGTCCATGAGACGCAGACCCTGGGCGAGGAGGGGCCGACACAGCGACCCAGCCACCGGCCCCTCCCCAGCAGAGCTCCCCATTGAGTGCTGGGTTTCCAGGGGAGTGGGGAAGGGCTGGCTGATGGGGAGCATCCCCCTGCGAAAGGCCCCTGCTCTGCAGCTCCCCCTAGGGGCAGGGATCCCCCCTCCCTCAGACTCAAATCTCCAGCAGCTGCTGCTCCCCCCAGTGACTCCATCCCCCATGGGCGGTGGATTCACCCCCCATTTCCGGGAGGTTAGCCCTGCAGCCCCACCCCTGCCACACAAGGCCCCACTTCCTGTGGCAGGAGCCCTGAGGGCCCCCTCGCCACCAGCTCCCATGGCCGGAGAACCCCAGGCCGTCCAGAGCCCCGAGACAGTGCCCCCCCCCCCCCCCCGAGGCCACCCCCACTCCTGGGTAAGCCCCAGACAGCCAACCGACCTGAGCCCCAGCCATGCCGGCCAACTGATCCCACCCGACGGCTGGCCAGGCCCACCAGGCCCAGCCACGCAGGCTAGTCTGAGCAACCTCATCCCTGGGCTATGCCGGAGTAGCCACAGCTCCCAGCTGGCCAGCCAACCACAGCCCTGGGCCGCCTGGCCCGAGCAGCACCAGGCCCAAGCTGGCCAGCTCGAGCAGCCCCTGGCCTATTATACCTGCCACCCACCCCTCCACTCCCTGGCCAGGTGTCCCCTCTGTTGGGCCCAGGGCTCAGGACAGAGCCTGGCTCTGAGCATCCCACGATCATGGAGAACCCCCCCCACCCCCCCGGAGGATCGGGCTGGGAGTGAAAATGCTGAGCCAGGCCCCTCACCTGCTACCACCAGCTCCACAGAGCTGCTTGTGTAGGATGAGACTAAGGGCTTTGACCGGGGCCGGTAGCTGCAGCTGTAGCTCCCTCCGTGCTGCCGGCCCACGCTGGGGATGCGGAACTCGGCCCTGGCCCCAGCAGGGCCCATGTGTCGCTGCGGGTTCAGGTCTCCAGCCTTGTGCAGGAAGAACCTCACGTCCCGGCGCTGCCCCTGACACCGGATGGTGATGTCTGCCCCTGGGGCTGTGACCCAAGTGGGGCTCAGAGCGATGGAGGGTCTGGGTAAGCTGGGATCTGTGCACAGGAGACAGACACTGAGAGCCAGACCCAGGCACCCACCCAGCCTCGGCCTCCCTGGGCTGCCCTAGACACAGGGGGATCCAGGGGGGCCTGGACAGAGATTCTCTCCCAGGTCCCAGAGTTCCCCACAACCAGAATCCCGGCCCTGCGAGCTGGGCTCCCACCACACAGACACTGAGCTGCGGCTCCCTAGTTCCTGCGATCCTCATATGCCGTGTGTGGCCCCTGCATCATTCCCTGCTTCTGACCTGCCCTGGACACAGACGATACATGGACTGGTCTCTGGCGCCCAGCACTGCAGGGCCTGAGCCCCACATAGGAAGGGACTCACCCTCCCAGCCCCCTGGGGAAACTGAGGCCCAGACAGATTCACTGGCTGGTGCTTGGGGCGGCAGACTCCAAGGGGCGGCATCCCGCCGAATCCTTTTTTTTTTTTTTTTTTGCGCTTCCTCCCTCCACCCTTGCAGGGTTTTTTTTTGGTTTGCTGCTCCTGCCGCTCTGTAGGGGGCTGCGGCGCAGAGGAGGGGAGCTGCTGGGAGCGGTGCCAGGTCTGCAGCAAGCCCAGCACGCAGACCGCGTCCTTCCCTGCCTGCCCACTGGAGCGGCGCGGAGCCCTCCCGGCAGGCGGCACGGCAGGAGGAGCCGCATGGCGTGCGCCCAGCTTAAGGAAGCCCTGGCCACCCCGCTTCTCGCTCCACCCCCCCGCACTCCTCCCCCCGAGCTAGGGTGTGCATTCCACTGTCGGGGTCTGCAGGGCTGGGAGTCCCCACGCTCCTGCCGCCCCACAGGTATTTTGTTTTGTTTTGTTTTTTCTTCCCTTCGCTGCTCTGGCCGGCCGGGCAATTTGTTTCGCACCCACCCGCCCTTTGCTGCTCCAGCCGGCAGGTTTGTTTCACGTCCCCGCCCCCCCGCTCCTTTGCTGCTCCGGCTGGCAGGTTTGTTTCACGCCCCCCCATGCTGCTCCGACCCCATGCTGTTTCCCGCCCTCCCTCCTTCGTCGCTGGCAGGTTTCCTGCCCTCCCGCTTCATTGCTCTGCCCGCCCCTTTGCTGCTCCGGCTGGCAGGTTTGTTTCAGGTCCTCCCCCCTTCATTGCTCTAGCCGGTAGGTTTGTTTCAGGCATCCCCATCCTTCATTGCTCCTACCGGCCGGCAGGTTTCCTTCCCCCGCCCCCACCCTTTGCTGCTCCGGCCGGCCAGCAGGTTGGTTTCCTGCCCCCTCATTGCTGTTCAGGCTGGCAGGTTTGTTCCCCGCTCCTTCACCGCTCTGGCTGAGCGGCAGACTTGCCCCACCCCACCCTCCGCCCTTTGCTGCTCCGGCCCCCGCACAGGTTTTTTTTTTGTTTGGTTGGTTGGGTTTTTTTGCTTGGGGCGGCAAAAAAGCCAGAGTCAGCCCTGAGTGCAGACGTGGGGGTCTGGCTCACTGCCCCCCAGAATGGACCCGGCCGAGGGGTCCGGTTCTCTGTACCTACAAGCTCTGTTTTAGACCCTGTTCCTGTCATCAAATAAACCTCTGTGTTACTGGCTGGCTGAGAGTCACGTCTGACTGCGAAGTGGGGGTGCAGGACCCTGTGGCTTCCCCAGGACCCCGCTGGGGTGGACTCGCTGTGGGAAGCGCACGGAGGGGCAGAGGATGCTGAATGTTCCAAGGAGAGACCCAGGAGGTGAAGCCGTGTGAGCTTCTTGCCCTGGAGACAGTCTGCTCCAAGGGAGAGGAGGCTCCCCAGAGTCCTGCCTGGCTTGGTGGGGAGCAGTTCCAGAGCATCGCCCGGGGACTCCGTGACACTTGGGAACAGGGGAGCTGTGAGTGCAGGGGAGGGAGCTGTTGGGGGATGAATCTGGGGGTGGGGATGCATCTGAGGAGTTCTCCCCATGGTTGCACTGACCATGAATGTTTTGGTTACCCCAGAGTCCTGGCCGCTGGGCATGTAGGACAGGAGAAGCCCCAGCACCCGGACCCTTGTCCCCCGCAGAAGCACGGTGGAGTGGGGGGCAGGGGAAGGCTAAGCACCAGGACCTACGCTGAGGCCCTGGGACAGGAGGATTCTCGCTACCTGCCATGGCCTCAGGGCTGGGGGACTCTCACTCCCCACTGCAACCTGCGGCCAAGGGGCAGGGACAGAGCTTCTCCGGGCCTGGGGCAGCAGGGGGGAGAGGGGCAGGGGCAGAAAGGGGCGGGGCCATGGGCGAGGCTTCAAGACAAGGAGGCAAGACAAGAGAGGGACGCAGGTGGAAGGGTTGGAGGGATCTCCCTTGCCCTGGCCCAGGGCCCCAGGAAACCTTAATCCACCTCAGCCCGTGACTCAGCATCGGTCGCTACTGTCAGTCCGGGGAGGGGGGTTGTGGCTGGGGACGGTGCCGGCTCGGCAGCCTCTGGGCCCTGACTCCTCTGTGCGTCCCCAGGGCAGGGGCAGCCGGGGGAGCATCCCCTGGGAAAGGCCCCTGCTCTGCAGCTCCCCCTGGGGGCAGGGTTCCCCCCTCCCCCAGCCCTGAACCTCCAGGAGCTGCTGCTCCCCCCTGGCTGGGGAACCCCCCAGCGACACTGTCCCTGCTCCCTGGCCAGGCCAGTCCTAGGGGTCTGGGCAGAGCCTGGCTCTGAGCATCCCGTCAGGTGCCAAACTTCTGAGGGTCCAGCTGGGTGTGGGGCTGAGATCGGGGACGCCGAGCTGGGCCCCTCACCTGCTACCACCAGCTGCACGGGATCGCTGGGCTGCGAGGAGATGAAGGGCTCTGACCGGGGCCGGTAGCTGCAGCTGTAGCTCCCTCCGTGCTGCCGGCCCACGCTGGGGATGCGGAACTCGGCCCTGGCCCCAGCAGGGTCCATGTGTCGCTGCGGGTTCAGGTCTCCAGCCTTGTGCAGGAAGAACCTCATGTCCCGGCGCTGCCCCTGACACCGGATGGTGACGTCTGCCCCTGGGGCGGTGACCCCGGTGGGGCTCAGGGAGATGGAGGGTCTGGGTAAGCTGGGATCTGCGCACAGGAGACAGGCTGTGAGAGCCAGACCCAGGCACCCACCCGGCCCCATCCTCTAGCTGCAGAAGAGAAGAGTGAGAGGGGATTTGATAGCAGCCTTCAACTACCTGCAGGGGGTTTCCAAAGAGGATGGAGCTCGGCTGTTCTCAGTGGGGGCAGATGGCAGAACAAGGAGCAATGGTCTCAAATTGCAGTGGGGGAGGTTTAGGTTGGATATTAGGAAACACTATTTCACTAGGAGGGTGGTGAAGCACTGGACTGGGTTCCCTGGGGAGGTGGTGGAATCTCCTTCTTTAGAGGTTTTTAAGGCCCAGCTTGACAAAGCCCTGGCTGGGATGATTAAGTTGGGGTTGGTCCTGCTTTGAGCAGGAGATTGGACTAGAACCACCTGAGGTCTCTTCCAACCCTAATCTATGATTCCCCGGCCAGCTCTGGCATGGGCAGATCCACGGGGCCCCTGGCAGAGATTCTCTCACAGATCCCAGAGTCCCCTTGTGACAAAGTGGGGGATTTTCTTATCTTTTCTTGGTTTTCCAACGGTTTGCATGCAGAGGGAGTGGGACTCAGTGCCCCTGGGTGTTACTGGTTTAACGAGGTGAGGGGAGAGGGATTTTGTTGTTGCAGAGGACCAGAGAGGGAACTTGCGACCCCAGCCGACGGCCGGAGGAGGGTCACTCCCGTGACTGGTGACCTGATGACCCTCACTGGAGACCTAGCTCAGGAGTCACAACCGGTTCTGGTCAGTGGGAGGACAATGGGCTGCGAAGAGAGAACCCCTGTGACCTAACCAGCCGGTTCCAGCCAAAGGGGCCAGAGGACAGAAGAGAGGAGACCCAGGTGACCCTGTTTACGAGCCTGTTTACCTGGAGAGAAGACAATGATCAGAGGGGGGGCTTGAGGCTGGGGGTATCAGATGCCCAGCTGGGAAGCAGGGGGGCTCTGGGCTGGAGAGGGGAGCAGGCAGAGCCCACCTGGATGCAAGGGGGACTGGGATGTGCTGTGCTGAGGGAGGCCAGGCCTGAGGCCCGGAGAATTTCCTGGGCTGTGTTCAACTCTCAATAAACCCTCAATGGACCTCCAAGAAGAGCTGTCTCACTGAAAGGGGAACCCCCCCCCCCCCCCACGGACCACATGGGGCCAAGAGTGGGCACGATCTGTGAATCCATGACACCCCCTGACCCAGAATCTGGCCCTGCGAGCTGGGCTGCCAGCCCCACAGACACCGAGCTGCAGTTGCCTAGTTCTTGGGGTGCTCATATGCCATGTGTGGCCCCTGCCTCATTCATGGCATCCCTGAGATCCCTCAAGACTGAGGGCTCCCCTCCCACAAGAAAGGACACTTTTGAAAATGGCAACGTGCTCCCATCACACAGTCAGTGGCTGCGCCAGGAGCTGGGTCAGATCTCCTGGGTCCCAGCTCAGTGCCGTGTCCACCAAGCCATCACTTCTCCTGCAGCCCCTGCCTCATTCAGCCCCAGCCGGGGCACTGCCTGTGGCGGGGCCTGGAGAACAGAGGGGATGGGATCAAGGGATTAAATAGAGACTCCCGGTTCCTACGCACAAGGGGCAGCATTAAAGCAGCCTCCCTGCCCCGGGTATCCGGGGGCTGCTGCTCCCCCCGGCCGGGGAACCCCCCAGTGACTCCATCCCTGCTCCCCGGCCGGGGTCAGGGCAGAGCCTGGCTCTGAGCGTCCCATTGAGGGTCAGGCTGGGGGGTGGGGCTGGGAACAGGGACGCTGAGCCAGGCCCCTCACCTCTCACCACCAGCTCCACGGGGTCACTGGGGTCTGACACGTTGAATGGCTCCGATTTGCTGTGATAGGAGCAGCTGTAGCTCCCGCCAAGATCCCGGTGAATGTTGCTGATGGGAAACTCAGCCTCCAACCCGTCCGAATCCACAGGTGGGAAATGACGTCCCTCTTTATTCAGCACGAACCACACGCCCTGGTGCTGCCCCCGACACCGGACAGTCACGGCTCCCCCCAGGGAGACCCCCCCGCTGGGGCTCAGGGAGATGCTGGGTTTGGGGTAGCTGGGCTCTGCAGTGGGAAGCAGACAGGCCGTGAGACACAGGCCCCGTCACTCAGTCCTGGGGCCCATCCTCACCACGCGGCCTCAGTGGTGGGTCAGACCCGGCGGCCCTGGGGACGGGCTCCTGGATCCCTTTCCACAGGGGCCAGAGTTTCCACTCAGCCCTGGGCTACAGCATGAGACACGGAGCAACCCCAGCCCCTGGGGCCCAGAGCCCTGCTCCCCGGCGGGTGACAGGCCAGGCCAGTCTCCAGGGCCCATTCACTCCCTGGCTTCTCTGCTGGGAGGGCTGGGAGCCAGGACTCCTGGGTTCTCTGCCCGGCTCTGGGAGGGGAGTGGGGTCTAGTGGGGAGAGCAGGGGGAGAGCAGGGGGGATGGGGGCCAGGACTCCTGGGTTCTGTGCACATGTAAAAGGACATTCAGTGGGGGTTTTTTGGTTGGGTAGCTCCCAGAACCAAAAGGGGACAGGTCGATGGGAAGGCAGAACCCTGAGACTGACAGTCCCCAGGAACAATGGGGAGAGGCCAACGCTCTAGGTCAGCCTGATTGACAGGGCGGGCAGGCTAATTAGGGAGTCAGGAGGCTGGGGGGCGGGTCCTGTCCTGTGTGAGCTGGAATGCCTGGGTCAGGCAGACGGGGGCCGAGCTAAGGAGAGAGCTGGGGCTGAGCTGAGCTGGGCGCGGAGCTGCAGCCCCAAAGCCAGAGCACAGCCCCCAGAGCGGACCTGCCCTGGGAGCAGAGCTGCAGCAGCCGTGCTGAGGCAGTGTGAAGCTGGGGCTGGAGCAGTCCAGAGCTGGGTGTGGTGAGCAGCTGGGGAGAGCGAGGGGGGACCCCGGGCAGTGGGCCCAGCGCAGGGAGATGCCCCCAGCCACGACACCCTGCAGGCCAGACTTGGGGGGGAGAGGGTTATTGTACCCCCGACAGCGCAGGGGTGACGCTGGGAAGAAGGGGAGCCTGAGAACGTGTGGCCACTGCCAGAGCGAGTGTCCGACCTGCAGCGTCCATGCAGCCCAGCCAGGGCCTGAGAAGGGGCCTGGGATGTGTGAGGAACAGGCTTAACTGCCCTGACATCCCAAAGACACTGGGTGTGATGTCCCCGTGCCACAGAGCAGGGTGACGGGTTTCCCTCGAACCGTTCCTATTTTTTTCCTTATTTTTTTTAAATTGATTGTTGTTTAATAAATTTTACGTGCTCTGAACTCTGTGTACTGATCAGTGGTCAGGGAAGTGCCCCGGAGTGGGGACACCCTCGCCCCTGCCCTAAGTGACCACAACAAGACTGGGGGTCGAGCCCCCAGGGATCCGGGGCCCAGCCTGGCCAGGGTTACGAGGACTCTGCCACAGGGGAGGGAGGAAGGGGAGCCCTCGAGGTCAGACAGGCCTCTGAGTAAAGGGAGTGGGAGCGAGGACTCAGATCCTTTCACTAGCCAATCCCACCGGGGCGGATATGAGCCAGGAGAGTTCCCCCACAATAGCGGGATCCTTTCCCCACGTACACACAGCACCACCACTGACTTGTAGGGGACTGTGCAAGTCTCTACTATACACAGAGCTTTATAACCTTCAGCTCCGTCCATCACCCCCTAACTGCTGTGTTGCCTGGGAAAGGCCCCTGCTCTGCAGCTCCCCCTGGGGTCAGCGACCCCACTCCCTCAGCCATGAATCTCCAGCAGCTGCTGCTCCCCCCTGGCTGGGGAACCCCCCAGTGACTCTGTGCCCTCTGCTGGGCTCAGGGCAGAGCCAGACTCTGAGCGTCCCATCAGTGCAGAGACCTCCTGAGGATCTGGCTGCATGTGGGGCTGGGAGCCGGGGTGCTAAGCCAGGCCCCTCACCTCCTACAATGATCTCGACGGAGTCGCTGAGATGCGACCAGCGACTCGGTTCCGTTATGGAGCGATATTCGCAGGTGTAGCTCCCTCCATCTTCCCGGCTGACACTGGGGATGGGAAATTCAGCCACAGGCCCATCAGGCACTGTCCACACCTGCAGGTTCGGGTGTCCAGCTTTACGCAGAAAGAACTGCATGCCCGGGTACAAACCCTCACAGCGGATGGTGACGCTTCTCCCGAGCGCCACCACCCTGCTGGGGCTCACCCAGATGGTGGGTTTGGGGTATTCACGCCCTGCTTTCAACAACAGACAGGAGTTAAACAGGGGAGACAACCCCCCCCCCACCTCCCCTCCACTCCAATTCAGTCCATCCGTCATTCGGCCTCTCTAGGAGTCTGTCCCCTACCAGGGTTGGCACTGACTGCCCATGGGGCTCGGGGGCAGGGGGTTCACCCAGACGTAGCTCAGGACCCGGCTGCATGAGAGATCACCTGCCTCCCCGCCCTGCCCGAGGCCAGCCAGGAAGCCTGACCAGCGCCCCCCCTGCAGCTCTGCCCCTGACCCCGGGGTTGGAAATAGAATCACACAAGACCCATCTTTCCCCAGGCCTTGGGAACAGGGGGACTGTGAGTGCAGGGGAGGGAGCTCTTGGGGGTGGGGGTGGATCTGGGGGTTTCTCCCCCATGGTTGCACTGACCATGACTGTTTTGGTTCCCCAAGGGGATCTAGAGCCCACGGACGGGCCCTGTTAGCCTTTGTATGAGCTGAAATAAATCCACGTGCCCCCCCCACCGATCCTCACAGCCTGTGGGGGGCAGGACATTGAACGAAGGGACGGTTCCCAGCTGCTTTGTCAGCCCTCAGGAGCCAGAGTCAGCTCCTAGTTACTCCCTAGCGGGGCGGGGCAGGGAAGAGAAGAACGGGGCCGGGTCTGAGCTCACAGGGGGAGTTTGGATTGAGTTTTGGGGAAGGTTCAGGGCTCAGTTCCCCTCCCCCGGCCTTGAGGTTACTGTCCTCCCCACAGACTGATACTCACCTCCCCACACCCCACTGTGCCTGGCCAGCCAGCAGCCTGGAGAGGAAACGGCTGGTTAGTGACCAGATCCCAGAGCAACTGGATCCAACCCGCCATGGGCACACGCCCTGCTCTCATCTCCACCCCCCGACACACACACCCTGGCTGTCTCCAATACTCACCGAGGAGGAGGACGGTGAGAGCAGACGCCATGATGGGGCAGTGGGGGGCCCCTCAGCGCTTCCACCAACACCCCAGTGCTGAGCTCCACCGAGCCTGAGGCCCGAGTGCGAGGGGAATCAGGAACTGCACCGAAGGCTGCAGCCCCAGGAAGCCCGTGATGCGCTCGGCCCCTTTCTGCACCATCAGGTGGTTTCTCTGCAATCTCCAGCCCAAATCTACTGTGGTCAGAGCAAGGCCAGCTTCCTGCAATGCCCAGCAACCCACATCCCCCGCTGCAGCTGCCTGGTCCCCCACCCCCACCCCGATCACCTTCCAGCCCCACATGGGAGCTGCCCAGTCCAGGGACCATCTGGGAATGGGGGAATCTCAGGAGGTATCAAGAGATGCCCAGGCTGCCCTGACCTTCTCCAATAGGCCTGTGTAGCCTCCCTGGAACAGCAGGTCAGGGCAGAGGAGGGCACCCCCAACCACACCCCAAACAGTGCTCTGTGTGGAGCAACCCTCTCCCATGCAGTATGGCAGAGGTTCCTTCCTGACCCAGCTGGGCCCAGCACCCGCCCTGGAGCATGAGGGTGGAGGGGCCTGGACAACCTCCTTCTCAGGTAGTGTCGCTGCAGATGCTGTTCTTAGCCGAGTGCTGTGGCACAGAGACAGGACGGGGGGTGGGAGTTGTGGTTTGTGGCCCTCGTGAGCGGGGGAGGGAGGGATAAATGTAGATCCTGAGTTGTTAAAGGAGCAGTGGATAAATCAGCCACAGCGGAAGTCTGCCCAGAGCCGGCGCTCACTTCCTGTTCTGCTGCTGCCAGTGAAACTCTGCGTAAACCTGATGCCCCAGGAGCTGCCTTGTTTTATACCCCAGTTCTGGGAGGGGAATGGGGTCTAGTGATTGGGGGGAAGGGCTGGGAGCCAGGACTCCTGGGTTCTCTCCTGGTTCTGGTTGGGGCCCAGGGGGAGGGGTCTGGTGCTTAGAGAAAAGGACAAAGATTAGAGCCTAGGATGGATGGGGAAGAAGGGGGAACGGGTGCACTCAGGGGAGGAGGCGGGGCCGGGATTTGGGGAGGGATCCAATAGGGGTAGGGTTGGGGTAGGGACTCTGGGGAAGGGGGGCAGGGCAAGGGTGGAGTCAGGGTGGGGCTGTGGGTGGCACGAGCACCCACCGGTGCCATGAGAAGTTGGCGCCTATGCCCCCGGCCCCAGTACCTGGCCCTTTGCTGCCCAGGTGGGTGGGATCCAGCACCGCTCCAGGCTGGATCAGGTCGGTTCCCCCTGTGGAAATAGAACCAGTGTCCATCAGGGCCTGGGGAGGGGATGAAAGAGTGACTCAGTGATCTCCCCCAGCCGCTGACTCAGCATCGATTGTCACTGTCAGTCCTGGGGAGGGGAAGGATGGATTTTAGTTGGGGGAGACCCTGTTCCTTCCCTGGGGGGGACGCTCACTTCCTCCTGTTTCCTTGTAGCAGAGACAGGCCAGGAGGTGCCATTCACACCTGGAGTCACTGCGGAGCAGGTCTGGGCGCGGCTGTTCCTATTTGGGAGGAGGAACGTCCCTGTGTCTATAGAGCTACAGGGGAGCTTGTCTGCCAGCCGGGGCTGAATCAAACCAGGTGGGGCTAATTCTGACAGCCCAGACTCCCTCTGAGATCACCAGTGGGGGTTGGGAACCACACGGGATTCGTCATTTCAGGTCCAGTTTTCATGTAGACAAGGTCTTAGTCCATCTTTCTATCCCTGATCAGACATGCTCCCATTAAGCCACATTCCCACTGACCTGTGGCCGTCCGTCCCGTGGATCTGTCCATCACCCTCTATATAGAAGAATTGAACCCATCAGTTCTGTCTGCAGGGACCATCCCCCTCCAAACGGCCCGAATGGCCCCGTGGGCGTCTGAGCAGGGAGCCCTGTTCCCTGGGGGATGAATTGTTCCATTTCTCCCGCTCACCTTCTCGCTCCGGCTCCGTGAGTGGGGGATCCGGCTGCTGGGGCCCAGCTGGGTCAGTTCCCTCAATGGGATGAGAACGAGCGTCAGCTGGGATGGGGGAGGGAGGGAGGGAAGGAACCGAGCACCCAGCCAGCGGCCCTGAAACTCCAGCGGCTGCTGCTGCCCCCTGGCTGGGGAACCCCCCAGTGACCCCGTCCCCGCCCCCCATGTGGGTGTTTCCTGTTCTGGGCCCAGGGCTCAGGCCTCTCTGGCTTAACCCCCGAGAGAGATTGTGGCCCCCGAGAAGGGCTGTCGCACTGAAGTGGTTCCTCCCAGGGACCGTGGGGAGTTTCTGGTTACAGAGGACCAGCCACGAAACTTGGGACCCCGGCCAATGGCCTGGAGAATGGATTCCCCGGTGACTGGGGACCTGATGACCCGGAGGCCCAGCTCAGGAGTCACAGCCAGTTCTGGCCAGTGGGAGGACAATGGGGGGTGACGAGTGGACCCCGGTGACCAGATCAGTCGTTTCCAGCCAGAGGGGGACAGAGGACAGAAGAGGGGAGAGGAGGCCCAGGCCACCCTGTTTACCTGGAGAGAAGACATTGGACAGAGGCAGGAATTGGGGAGGTGATCTCAGATGCCCCAGCTGGAAAGCACAGGTGGGGGCTGGACAGAGAGAGCAGGCAGAGCCCACCTGGCTGCAGGGAGACTGCGATGTGCTGGGCTGAGGGAGGCCAGGCCTGAGGCCCTGAGAGTTTCCTGTGCTGGGTCCAGATGCTCAATAAACCCTCCTGTGTTACGCTGCCTGAGAGGCGCTCTGGTCTAGAGAACAGGTGGCATTATTCCCTCTGGGAGTGGAGGCCCTGGGGGTCCAGAGTGAGTGGATTCCCTGAGGGGGCCCATGGCGAGAGACAGACGTGCTAATGCTCAGAGAGGTGCGGCTCCAGGAGGTGGAGGGGCTTAACCCCCAAAAGAGAGTGGACCCCCAAGAAGGGCTCTCACTGAAGGGAGCTCCCCCCACGGACCGCACAGGGCCAAGAGTGGGCACGATCTGTGAGTCGTGACAACATGGCAGCAGAGGATGGTTGGCGGATGCCCCCTGTAGACGGCTGGCTGCGAGCGCAGGCACTTGGCAGTGTCGGGGACTCGAACCCCAACAGCGAAGTTCGTTGTCTGACCGCAGAGTTACAGACAACACCAGCAAGGTCCAAAACAAAAGCTCTTTATTGACAAGTGCACGTGTCAGTAAAGAACTGCTCGTATCCGAAAAGAACCAGCCCCCTCTTTACAGCTTAGTATTAGCTTATATAGACAGTTTTATTACGTCATAAATTATTCACTTCACACAACCCATATCCCACCCCCCTTTGGTTAGTAACAAACCCTAATAACAAAGCACATCTGTCTTTCTTTATAATGTAAGCAAGTTGTGATGCCCCAGCAACTTTCTTATCAGCATAGTTGCCAAGCACCAGACACTGGAAGACAGGAGTTAACGCAGCTGGTAACTTGAGGAATGCACCTCCCTTTCGTATCTCACTTTTTCCCAGGGCTTTATGAAACATGCTGACTTCAGTCAGATTGACATAACTGGTTTTTGTGCTACATCTTTATTCAGGCCTAACAATCCCCCCTTTGTCCCTAGAGGACCAACAGGACTCTTGGGACAACAAATTACTGCTTGGCAGGGCACAACCGGGTTATGGTTTCTTCAGTTGCAGACGAAGCTTCAAATCGCCTTCAGGGGTAACAGTTCATTGGTCTGGGGCACTGACTATAAATCAGTTAGGTATACCAAGGGGTCTAATGTCCCAGATGTCTCGGTAAATAATTCAGTCCCACACGCCTCCTCCCCATGGACCCGGCAGGATCTGGTATGTGGGAGCCCACACCCACCCTAACCGGTCCAAATGCTTGTGTAACCCTTCTGCCCCTCTGAGTTGGCAGCAACAAGGGCCGGGTTCAGTATCCAGGGGTTCCGTTTCAATAACACAATGCAAAACCGGCTCGAGCCCCCACCCAGTGACCTGGGACAATTACCTACCACCCCCCCGGGCGCCTCTAGGAGGCAATACTTCCCCACTCGCAAGCACGAAGTCTGAGTGTAGCAAAATTCTTTTAATAAAGGAGGGAAACAATGTGGCATCACGTTGGAGAGACACCACAAACAGGACTATACACAAACCATAAGCAAAAACCCACCTCCAAGTACATTTGGCACTGTCCTTAGGGTCTTAAGTCCAATCACCCCAAAGTCCAACAACCCAAAAGTCTCAGTCTCCGGTCAGTGCCACCCCAGAGTTCAAAAGTTTATCTGCAGAGTTTTACCCCCCCCAGCCTGGGTGGAAATGGGGGGGGTCGCACACCAAGGGTGTTAAGGGACACCTTACGTGGGCCAGGGCCGACTGCCCGCTTCTCCGTGGAGTTCTGCTGCAGCCTTCACCACGACTGGCTCCACTCCACCAGCTGTGCCGCTCCTCCAGCAGACCCGTGAACCACGACAGCCGTCCCCCACAAACCGCTCCACACTGCTCACTGTTCCATGGGCTGCTCCAACGTGCTGCAGACTGCTCCGCTCTGCCAGCTGCTTGGTGATAGATCTTCAGGCTCTCCCACTACTTAACACAGCACTCAGTGATCTTAGCTTAGTAAGCTTAGCTCTTTTAGTGATTTCAGCTCCTAGTGATTTCCACTTGTAGTAGGAGAGCCCCACTGCCACATGGCCCAACGTGAATTCAGGTCAGCAACCTCTAGATGGACTCCTAAAGGATTCAAAATTAGCTCTGCTCTTTAACAGTGGAGAGAGGAGGAAGTGCAATTGGTGTTCCAGGCCCTCAAAAGGGGCCCATACCATCAGGTACAGACACCAGTCCCCAGCCTCTCTCCCTTCACTGGGTTTTGGAACCCCTGTCCCTTGTCTGGCAAGTACTATTTAATGTAGGTTGAGTCATTTCTGTCATAAAGCAGTCTCATAGTTCCTCATTCACATAATTAAGGTAACAGCCCCTTTTTTTCCTTCCTGCCCCAATAACAAAGAAATTGGGGATTCCACAGTGTGAAAATAACCTTCCCATGCTGCTGTGTGTTATGCTAAGTGAAGTGGGTTTACCAATGCAAATGCACATTCCTAAAATTCCTTTGCCCACTCCTCATAATGTACCACCAGATGTCAGGGTAGGGCTCATCCTGACTCTGCTTACATCCTCCCCCCAGCCGAGAATTTGTCGTCCCGACAAATCACATTCCCTACTATACCAACTTACTGGTCCCCTCCAAAGGGCCTCAGATAGCCCACCTTAGCTTTCACAAACCTGTGTGCTAAAGGTATTGGCTCCTCACTAATCACCCCAGGTGCATCGTAAGTTAGCCGTTTCACTGGTCTTATTACTCTGTCTCGCCTATGAAGAAACTCTGTTGCTGTGGTAGGGGGGACATCCTCTTGAGTGACGGATGGGGAGGTTTCCTGTGAGTTCCCCTCGGATACTGGCATAGGCCCCTGCATTTCTAGTTCTAACCGTGGAGGATCGAAGGTGCTTGGGACATCTTCCATCTGTATGTCGCCACTGTCCAATAATCTGTGTAAGTCATTGCATGGGGGTTCCACCAGTGGCTCAGGAGTGTCAGGAATGGGCCTAAATACTTCTGCCATAGGGTTTAGGGCGGAAGAGGACGTAGTCTCTTTTGATTCAGCTGATCGAGACTGCAATCTTGTCTTCATCCTAGGATACACCATGGTTGTGTCTTCCTCCTCAGACTCACTCTCAGATGTGCTGAGTAGGGGTAGGTTAGCTGCAGGAGGCTGGCTGTCCACGTTGGGAAGTGGCTTTGGTACAGCACCTTTGTTCTGCCCAATTGCCCTGTTGTGGCCCATCTCATAAGGGCTGCCTACCAATTCCCCCACCGGGAGCAAAAGGTTTCTATGCACGGTCTTTGTCTGCCCTGGACCCTCTTCAGGTTTGATCTTGTAGACCGGCAGGTCTCCTAGCTTTTCCATCACCAAGTAAGGTATTGCCTTCCATCTGTCAGCTATCTTGTGTTTGCCAGCAATACCCAAATTTCGCAGCAGGACTCTGTCCCCTGGCTGGAGCTCTTGCGGACGTACTCTAGCATCATATCGATGTTTGTTACGATCTGCATTCTTCTGAGCTGCAGATGCAGCTAAGTGGTAAGCATCCCGCAGCTTTTCTCGTAGTCGGGATACATATTGCTGATGGGTTTCATAGCTATCGCCATCCTCTGATACACCAAAGCACAGGTCTATGGGTAATCTTGGTTCTCGCCCAAACATCAAGAGATATGGGGTGACTCCGTAGCATCATTCTTGGTGGCGTTGTAGGCGTGCACCAGAAATGCAACATGTTGGCTCCAGGTTGCCTTCTGCTCTGGCCGCAAAGTCCCTAACATATCTAACAGGGTTCGGTTGAACCTCTCTGGCTGAGGGTCACCCTGCGGGTGATAAGGCGTTGTCCTCGACTTTTTAATTCCTGCTATCCTCAGCACCTCCTTCAGAAGGTGACTCTCAAAGTCTCGTCCCTGATCCGAGTGTATCTGGGCTGGGAATCCATAAACTGAGAAATATTTTTCCCAAAGTACCCGAGCGACAGTGGTGGCCCTCTGATCACGTGTGGGATATGCCTGCGCATATCGCGTATAATGGTCGGTCACGACCAGAATGTTCCCAATATTCCTCTTGTCCACTTCTAAAGACAAGAAATCAATGCAAACCAGCTCCAGAGGTTTGTTGCTGGTAATGTTCTTCAGATATGCAGCCCTCGTGGGCAGAGTTTTCCTTTGAACACATCGAGCGCAGGTCTCACATTTCCTGTGAACATCTTCAGCCATCCGGGGCCAATAGAACCTACTTCGGATAAGTTCCAGGGTCCTCTCCATCCCTAAATGTCCAAAGTCATCATGCAGGGCCCTCATGGCCAGGCCTCTGTACTCTTTTGGCAGCACTAGTTGGTTCCGTTGCCTTTGTAGAGGGTCTGTGGTCACACGGTGTAGCACTCCCTGAATCAGTTTTAGCTTGGTCCATTCTCTCAATAGTAGTTTGCCCTCTGGGGTAGGTGGGACAACCGCAGCTGGGCCTCGCCCCTCCCTTTGGGCAAGTAGCGTATCACGAATGTCAATATCTTGCAGCTGGGCTTCCTGCCAGTCAGCCGCATTGAGCACGGGCAAGGGAGATTGGTCCAAAGCAATATAGTTCACTGAAGCAGAAGGCACGCATTCAGGGGGCAGTCCCAAAGCTTCAGCAACGCATCCATGAAGGCTCTCATGGGCCTCTGGCTCTCGGCGACTCACACTGCAAATAGCTCTCACTCCATCCGTGGGTATCACAGCAACTCCTGGTGCTTGTGGACGCCTGGACAATGCATCTGCATCTACATTGCTTCTCCCTGATCGGTATTGAATGCTGAAGTCATAGCTAGCCAAAGGCCACCCATCTTTGCCCTGTAGCATCCAGTTTAGCACTTGTTAACACATAAGTCAGTGGGTTGTTGTCTGTCCACACCTGGAACTGAGCACCATACAAGTAGTCTTGAAATTTCTCAGTGATGGCCCATTTCAAGGCCAAGAACTCCAGCTTGTGGGTGGGATAGCGTGTTTCACTATCAGACAGTCCTCGGCTGGCAAAGGCTATAGGTTTACGTGCCTTCCGCCTCCTGGTACAGTACTGCTCCCAGACCCTCCAAACTGGCATCTGTATGCAGGATAAATGGTTTGCTTGGGTCAGCAAAGACTAGGACAGGGGCATGAGTTAGGCAAGTAATGATTTCTCGAAAAGCCTTTTCACATCTCTCATTCCACCGTGGCCCAAAGGGTTCGAAGGGGCCATAGTGTCTCTGCACGGAAGGCCTTTTATTCCTGGTCTTAGATTTGTTCTTGCTGGACTGATATCCCCTGGTAAGATCATTGAGGGGTTTTACAATTGTAGCATAGTTTTTTACAAATCTGCGGTAGTAGCCACTAAACCCAAGGAAAGTCTTGAGTTCTCTGTAGTTGCTTGGACGTGGCCATGTAGTGAGGGCTTCTATTTTATCAGGATCAGTACTCACACCCTCTTGGGACACGATGTGGCCCACATACTTCACTGAGGTCCTGCAGAACTGGCATTTGTCAATTGAAAGCTTCAAACCATAATCCTCCAACCTATCAAGCACTTTAAGAAGTCTTTCTTCATGCTCTTCCAAAGTTCTTCCAAACACAATCAGGTCATCCAAATAAACTAACACTTGCAGTAAATTCATGTCTCCCACAACTTTCTCCATAAGACGTTGAAATGTGGCAGGTGCTCCAGAAATCCCTTGGGGCATGCGTTCGAACTGATAAAACCCTAATGGGCAGATGAAGGCTGTCTTCTCCTTATCTTCTTCACCCAGAGGGATCTGGTAGTATCCACTCCGAAGATCCAACACAGAGAACCACTGGCTTCCCAGTAAACAGTCTAAAGCATCTTGGACTCGAGGCATTGTGTACTGATCAACCACTGTACGGCGGTTCAGAGTGCGGTAGTCAATACACATCCGGATTTTCCCATTCTTTTTTCGGACCACCACAATGGGTGAGGCGTATGAGCTGCGGGACTCTGTAATGATGCCATTTGCAGCCAGCTCTTGAAGATGTTGTCGCACATCTTCCATCTCAGAGAGAGCAAGCCTCCTAGATCTCTCTCGGAAAGGTCGGGAGTCATGTAGTCTGATGTTGTGCTCTACTCCTTTTGCACATCCCACATCCCACTCATGCAGTGAGAACACCTTGGGTCTTTCACAAAGTTTCCTCCTCAGACGATCTTTCCACTCCTCCGACAATGGTGAATCTCCAAAGTCAAACTTTGCTGGGTCTATTGTCGGAACGTGAGTCTCGCACAGGGGTTTCACAATAGATTCAGGCTCAAGAGGTCTGCTATCTTTTGTCCTTGCTTCACAACAACATCTCGACTTGTTTCATTAGCAATCAGTATAGTCACCTTTTCCTGGGCTTCAGCAGGTAGGGTTATGACTCCACTGGGGACCAGCACTCCTTCCGGGAGCTCTCCTTCAACTGGCTGCTCTATCATTGCTAATGTCCCTTTACTGCCTTTCAGCCTGGTACTCATGACAAGCACCTCTTGCTCTGTCCTTGCGGGCACTACTAAGGGGGTTGTGCCCATGTACTTCAGTGCCCCAATCGGTAGCTCAGATGTCTCCGTTTTAGCACTCTCAATCTTCCTATAGGCTTCAGCACAAAGCGTATGGATCATCAGGGTACTCAGGTACTGGTCCCCAGCCCGTCGTCTGCAGTAATCCGCGAGCACCTTGAAGAGACTGGAATTGGTCCCTATCAGCACAGACACATCAGAGGTCCCTTTAGGGTCAGGGCATATTAAGGCAGCTGTGTCTACCTCTTCCGTTACCCCAGCAACCTCCTCTGGGAATTCCAGGTGCACTATGACATACCCTTGGTAGGGGTATTCATCCATGCTGAGGCCACACAGACCAATGCCAGTCAGTGGCTGTATAGGCAGGTGCCTAAGCATCTGTTGGTAGAATGACTGAAATATAATAGTCACTTGAGATCCAGTGTCAAGCACGGCTTTACACTCCACCCCTTCAATCCTCACCATGACCTCTGCTCGCGGCCCTATCAGTCCTGCAGGGATCCCAGCTGGACGGTCTCTTTTGGGGGAATCTTCAAATCCTGTAGGTCTAGGTGGTCTCTGTCCCCAGACCTTCTGGCCACTACTGGGTCTCTCCCAACTGCTCCTCAGCTTTTCGTACACTAAGGAGGGGTTCTCTTCCTTATGGCAGTTAGTAGCACTGTGCCCATCCTGACCACACCGATAGCAAAAGAATTGCCCTTTCCCCTTCGCCGGGGTGGGACAGTGGCTCTAGATACTGACTTCTCCATTGTCACAGTCTGAGGCTCCTTATTCCTGGAAATCTTAGCTCGGTCAACGGTGCTTTGCAGCTCAGCTATCCGTTCTGTCAGGACCTGCATTTGTTGGGCAAGTTCCTCTGTAGTGCTCACCATCAGTACACTGGCCATTTGCAGTGGCGTTGTGCTGGCTGGTTCCAATGTTTGGGCTTCCCAACACTCGCTGGCAGCCTGCCTTTCTTCCTCTTCCCTGACCTCCTTTATCAGCTGGGAGTAACTTGGGGGATGATCCTGCCGTTCTCTTAGTCGGAGATGAAGTAGGATCGGGTTCTGATACCGAGTCCCTCTTACAACTTGAGCCAGTCTGGTCTGATCCATCTGCTCAGCAGTCACTGCTCCCCTCATAACAGCTCTCTGAAGCAGTCTCTCCAGCCTCTGTATATAGGCGGAAATTTTCTCACCCCTTTCCTGTCGGGAATCAAGGAATTTACAGTAACTGTCTTCAGGGCTCTCTACGCTCCCAAAGGTATTATCAAGGGCCTCCAGGCAGTCCTTCACACTGACCTCAGGGTCAATGAGCTTCAGGGTGTGAAGTACATCTAATGCTGGGCCACTAAGGCTCTCTATTAGACACCTTCGCTTTTCTACATCAGGTACGGCCCACTCCCGCAGCATTTCAGTGGTATGCTCCAACCAGGGTTCAAACTCCTCTTCCCCTGCAAATAACCTTAACTTACGACAAGAGTTTGACGTAGCATAGGCCAACACAATCTTTTCCAATATATGCCCCAGTGCTTGTGCCCAATCATTGGCTGAGGCTGCCGCCCCTGAGCTAGGGGCTGCAGGACTGGGGCCCAACAAATCCAACATATTAGCCATTATACAAACAGTAATTCCCTCAAAATATAAAGACAATTGTTTCCCAATACAGTGGAACACTCAACAGGTGCTTGCGAGGGGTACTGACCCAGGGATCCCGGACGAGCCCCCAAAAATGTAACCCTTCTGCCCCTCTGAGTTGGCAGCAACAAGGGCCGGGTTCAGTATCCAGGGGTTCCGTGTCAATAACACAATGCAAAACCGGCTCGAGCCCCCACCCAGTGACCTGGGACAATTACCTACCACCCCCCCGGGCGCCTCTAGGAGGCAATACTTCCCCACTCGCAAGCACGAAGTCTGAGTGTAGCAAAATCCTTTTAATAAAGGAGGGAAACAATGTGGCATCACGTTGGAGAGACACCACAAACAGGACTATACACAAACCATAAGCAAAAACCCACCTCCAAGTACATTTGGCACTGTCCTTAGGGTCTTAAGTCCAATCACCCCAAAGTCCAACAACCCAAAAGTCTCAGTCTCCGGTCAGTGCCACCCCAGAGTTCAAAAGTTTATCTGCAGAGTTTTACCCCCCCCCCCCAGCCTGGGTGGAAATGGGGGGGGTCGCACACACAGGGTGTTAAGGGACACCTTACGTGGGCCAGGGCCGACTGCCCCGCTTCTCCGTGGAGTTCTGCTGCAGCCTTCACCACGACTGGCTCCACTCCACCAGCTGTGCCGCTCCTCCAGCAGACCCGTGAACCACGACAGCCGTCCCCCACAAACCGCTCCACACTGCTCACTGTTCCATGGGCTGCTCCAACGTGCTGCAGACTGCTCCGCTCTGCCAGCTGCTTGGTGATAGATCTTCAGGCTCTCCCACTACTTAACACAGCACTCAGTGATCTTAGCTTAGTAAGCTTAGCTCTTTTAGTGATTTCAGCTCCTAGTGATTTCCACTTGTAGTAGGAGAGCCCCACTGCCACATGGCCCAACGTGAATTCAGGTCAGCAACCTCTAGATGGACTCCTAAAGGAGTCAAAATTAGCTCTGCTCTTTAACAGTGGAGAGAGGAGGAAGTGCAATTGGTGTTCCAGGCCCTCAAAAGGGGCCCATACCATCAGGTACACACACCAGTCCCCAGCCTCTCTCCCTTCACTGGGTTTTGGAACCCCTGTCCCTTGTCTGGCAAGTACTATTTAATGTAGGTTGAGTCATTTCTGTCATAAAGCAGTCTCATAGTTCCTCATTCACATAATTAAGGTAACAGCCCCTTTTTTTCCTTCCTGCCCCAATAACAAAGAAATTGGGGATTCCACAGTGTGAAAATAACCTTCCCATGCTGCTGTGTGTTATGCTAAGTGAAGTGGGTTTACCAATGCAAATGCACATTCCTAAAATTCCTTTGCCCACTCCTCATAATGTACCACCAGATGTCAGGGTAGGGCTCATCCTGACTCTGCTTACACTTGGAAGGAGCACTGTGAATGTCCACACTTCCATCCAGAAAGTGTCCAAGTATGTCTTCATGACCACAGATCAGATGGTACTCCTGTGTGTCTGTAAGGGCAGTGGGCCAAGTCCAGTGCTCAGGATCAATTTAAACATACTAGATCCCACTGCAATGCCTTTCCAGCCTCAGTGATATTTAGTACCATCTCTGTCAGTAACTTCTGGGTCACAGAACTAAGGGTGGAAATGACATGTAACTCACCAACTCCAGCCTGTACTTAAGATAGCTGAGCATCAAAAATAAGTCTAGTGGCCTTTTCTAGTTGGCCCAATTTCTCATCATTTTCTAGGCCTTTAAGAATATTCCAAATGGCAGTGTACCATTGGCCCCTAGACCACAGGGATTTGGTCAATTCTCTTTCTTTCCAGAGGAAATAACCCAGGCCCTCTGTTGTGCTAATCTAATGGCAGCCCCTTGTGAGCAATCTGGGTATGTAAAAGCGATCTGAAAACTGGATAAGGACAATGCTATTCAAAATGCAATGAGGGAGGGCAATACATGCTGAAGGATTTATCCAAAACACAGGGCGCAGCCTGTAGAATAAACCCCAAAATCCAATTAATACCACAGTTCCAAACATAAGTCCCACAAATTTCTTCCTGCCAGTGTGTAATTGTTTGTTTCTTCACCAGGGTCAGTTCTTAATGTTCTTTTTGGTCAGGAATTCCTGGACTTTGGCAATGTCAGTGGAGTGAGTGTTTTTTTCTTCTTTCCCAAAACAGATGTAGTTTAGCATTCTACAGGGAAGAGATTATCAGTACATCACCCTGTAATGGTTTTGCTTCTTTTAGAAAAATTCAAAGGCACAATAGATTTGTCCGTGGACAAGGGAGAGGTTCAACCAGCACGTTACCTTGTCCTTTTGCCATGCTGTTCAGAAGCACAATAGAACTAGAAAAAAAGAATAGGCTTATCATCAGTAGGAGAATTCTTCTGAGGTGGAGGGGTCTTTTTGCAGAGAGAATCCTGGGTCCAAACAGTCAGTCTTTGGCACTTCACAGCGGTGTTGGTAGTCAGCAGGACTCAATACGGGCCTTTCCAGCATGGAGCCAAGGCAGTCTTTCGTTGATGGATCTTTATGTAGACCCAGTCTCCTGGTTCCAAGGGGTGGGAGGGCTGCTAGGATCTTTGGGTTGTTTCTTCTTTACCTGTGAGAAAAGAAACCTAACACATTGCATTAGTGTCTTTGCAGAGTTTACAAATTTTATAGCTGCATGGGCAAATTTAAGTCCCCCCCTTGTTCCTTTTGAGGGTTAGCCAAGTCTTAGCTGTGAGGAGTGTCCTTGAACAAAGTCAGTGTCTCAGCTTTAAACTGAGCATGTTATCTATTTTTTTTTCAGTCAACTTGTTTTTTTTTTTTTCGCTTCCCTTCTCAGCTTTTTTTTTAACCTACAAAAAAAACTTTCATGTTTTACGTATACACCTGGTGTTAACAATGAACATATACACATTGCTGTTATACAGTACATTAGTCTTATCTAATATATGCCACATATACCATTTCACTAAAATAATGTTATTACAGAGCTTGAGAACAACAAACCAAGACAAGTACACCCACTTCGATGAGTTCATTTAATACAAACTGTAGTCCAATAGCTGTCCACCATCCCCAGCCCTCTGGCTAGAAGTCTGAGGTAGCCAGAAGGATCCCTTGTACAATATGGGGAGTGGGTTAACTTTCCATGTCCTTGCTTTCAAAGACTGTTAATATGCAAATTTCAATAACAATTGTCAATTAAAAGTTTTGGCCAATGTAGTATCTTTCTCTTACTTAAGAAAATGTATTAGACTTTAGTATATCACATTTTTCTGATGCATCCAAACACTTTGTATTCTAAGTTGAACAAAACAAATATCTGCATTTTAATCCAACACTGCTGCTTGATTTTAAATCAGACCATCCCATAAAAATATTAAACACATCAATTTTGGCCACAGGACAAACACCACAAGACAGAACATAGAACACAAAACACAATTTTTACTGTGCCAGCAAATCATGGTACGGTGAATGCTGTTCAGCCGGCATCAGTGTTCTCTGATTATCTGAAAGACAGAAACAGAAGTCTACCCCTTCTGGGCAGGCAATCATTACTAAAAATATACAAAGACTTTTGTTGATTTTAGGCAAAACAAGGGAATTACCCCATATTAATTAGATAATTTGCATTAATACAGATGCTTGCTGGCTCACTTTTTACTTGTAACTCCTGCTTGTAAACACTGAAAGAAAACATCATCACTCACAGTGCTCTTAGAGCCTAATACAATTTTAATTACATAGCACTGGATACATTCTTCAGCTAATTTAACAAAATTGTTCATAGCCAAATGATTGCAATCTAATAATTTCTTTGCCTGAATTTATTTACAAACATTTCAAAGACACCAAGAACTTTTTACTTTAGTACATTTACAAAATTCAACTGCTGTTCCCTCCAGCAACTATAGAGTTAACTTTTCACTGTGCCTTAAATCACTTGCTTGTTCTTTCAACAGCCACTTACCAACTCAGATCACCATTCCAAATATTCTTCTGAGTATATGAACCCCTATGCGTATACTTACTTACTCTGTTCTTTCACTACACCCGAAAAGTTTCCAACCTGTTCTCCAAGCTCTCTGTCTGTTGCCTGGCTGCCTGGGCCCGATCCTTTTTTTTTTTTTTTCCTGAACCGTTTCTTTCCATGGGTACCAACTTATTGCACTACCAGTTAGCTAGGAGGGTGGGCTTTTTAAGTAGCCCCCACCCTTCTGGTCCTTTCCCTAAAACATTTCTACTCACAAAACTACTCGAGTCCTCCCCTGTGAGGCTTGCCACCTGGGCAAAACACATGGCCCACTGGCGTTGAACTATTTAATTTCCTCTTGTAGCAAACACACTGCTGTTACAATATATGCTGAGCACAAATGGTTAAATTTTAACAAGTCCCTGAAGGACTGGTACTTGCTTAGCCAGGGCTTCCTTTTCTAACTGGAAGTCCTGTCTCAAAGCCTGCAACTTGCCCTGGCGCAGGTTTGAGTTGCCGCCTGGTTCATGATCCATGCTCTTAATTGCTCAATTCTAGTTATCAAGTACACATCTCGTCCCTTTTCTCCAACTACTCTATTGCCCAGTCCTGCTACGACTGGGGGCAGATCCACCTGCCACCCTTCCGGTCAACCAGGGTGGAGAGAAAAATGCTAAACCCCTCTCCAGTTCTCAGACTTACTGCAGCTGAGAGTAGGCTCACCTTTAATCATGCAATCCTCAACATATAACACCAACAGTACCAAACAAAAGAAACACAAAAGAACAAAGGCAAAACAGATAGATGGTGTAAATTCTATAGGGCTCCCCTATTCGCAATTGCTCACCAAACTGTGACAAATCTGTTACCAATTTATCTACTGCAGGACGTTGGGGAAACACACCATATAATCAAATTTTAAAGCTTAATTAAAAATAATAAAACAACAATGAAGAGTGTTGGGAACGCTCCCACATTACTCAGGAAGAACATGAATGCCCCAAGCCTTAAGCCACTTTAATACTCACACATGTTCAAACTGGCCACGTCTGTATAACTTTCAGAGAAGGGGAATAGGCAGACGGGAGATTATCCTGTATACAGCTTGTCCAGAATTTCCAACATGCTTCCGCTCTTGGGAGAGCTGTTTTTTACACCCTGGAATCTCCTGCAGTGTCTCTTTCAGAGAGTCCAGTTCAGATTCCAGCCTGTGGCTTCTCCAGTTTCACCAAGTCAGGCTGAATTTCAAATTAACCCGTTCCTAGACAAATTGCTCACACTGTGTCAGAGGCTTTTCTTTGGTGATTAAAAGCTCCTTTGAGATATATGATCTTATCTAGATTGAAGGTACCTTCTAATGGGCATTGTTTAGATAGATTTTCACGCGTGTAAAGATTCCAATTCTTTAAATACCTGCAGGTTTTAAGACCATAATGTACGTACATGTAACATGCTGGGGTACCCTTAGGGGGTGAGGTGGAATATTTAGACTGTCCCTCCCCCATTTTCCACACACACACACACACACACACACACACACACACACACAGGCCATTATTTCCTATTACCACGATGCATCATATCTTGCTGCACAGTCAATAAATTCAGATGGCGTGAGCCCAAGAGAGACAGACGTCCCCACGGACAGTCTTCCTCCCAGTGTGGCTCTGGGGCATATGCTGGGGGATTTTTACAAGAGCTCTCCATACAGCTTTAAACATACAGCTCCAAAAGCTACCTGGTTCCAGAAATCTTCTTTCAATCTTTAAGTATTAGAGACAATGGGGCGTCCCCCAGACACTTACTGCCAACTTGTTCCATTTTGTAAGGGGACTCTAACCCCTCTTTCCCGCGTCAAGGTAAAGGGACTCTAACCCCCACCTCCCGCGTCGAGCGCTCACTTACCTCTCCAGGGGACTCGAACACCTGGACTGGGACTCAAACCCAGGCTGGGACTCTAACCCAGACTACTTGGATCCTGTGCAAACCTGGACTGGGACTCTAACCCAGACCTGGACTGGGACTCTAACCCAGACCTAAGTTGTCAGGGACTCTAACCCCGACAATCTGCACTGGGACTCTAACCCAGGCAACCTTAACCCTACTCAACGGGTAGGTGGATGTTGCTGGATTTCTACGAGCTTCAGCTGGTTCACAGAACTCGCCTTATCGCCGACGCAGAGATCAGATTACCAGGCAAGGCTCCTCTAAATCAGAGGATGCGCGCTGCGTTGCCTCAGAGTCTGATCCCCCGCCGGAGAGTCAGACAAAGTCCCGACCGGAGTCGCCAAAGATGTCGGGGACTCGAACCCCAACAGCGAAGTTCGTTGTCTGACCGCAGAGTTACAGACAACACCAGCAAGGTCCAAAACAAAAGCTCTTTATTGACAAGTGCACGTGTCAGTAAAGAACTGCTCGTATCCGAAAAGAACCAGCCCCCTCTTTACAGCTTAGTATTAGCTTATATAGACAGTTTTATTACGTCATAAATTATTCACTTCACACAACCCATATCCCACCCCCCTTTGGTTAGTAACAAACCCTAATAACAAAGCACATCTGTCTTTCTTTATAATGTAAGCAAGTTGTGATGCCCCAGCAACTTTCTTATCAGCATAGTTGCCAAGCACCAGACACTGGAAGACAGGAGTTAACGCAGCTGGTAACTTGAGGAATGCACCTCCCTTTCGTATCTCACTTTTTCCCAGGGCTTTATGAAACATGCTGACTTCAGTCAGATTGACATAACTGGTTTTTGTGCTACATCTTTATTCAGGCCTAACAGCAGTGAGTGGCTGCCAGCGGTAGAACGAGGGTATTGAAAGGAACCAGCCTGGCAATGGCCTGTAACCAGCTCCGTAAGAGCGACCTGGCACATCTGTGCAGGGGGAGAGGGCTGAGCATCGGGAGGCTGATTGCTCAGCTTGTGGAGACTGAGAAACAGGCTCCGGGCTCCTGGGGTCCCCAGAGAGCCGGGGAGTAGCTGTGGGGGCAGCATGTGTAGCGACCGGGAGCCCATCAGACCTGACTCCCCAGTCACCACAGGGGGACCCCGGTCAGGTCCAGCTGCGGAGGCTGGAGCTGAAAGCGAAGAAGCTGGAGCTGGAGGAGCGGAGGCTGAAGGACCGTGCAGAACAGCAGAAGCACAAGCTGGAGCTGGAGGAGCGGGGGGCCAAGAGGGCCTGCCGGGGGGTAAGTGGGGAAGGACCCCGAGTTGCCAGTTGTGACATTATGAGTGTGATATAATATCTGACAGGGCCAGAAAGAGTCAATTAACTCTTTCGGACGGACCTGGCCCATGGCCGAACTTTAGAGACTGGTTAGGAAGATCTGTAAATGACTAGAGCTTTGAAATACAGCCTGTAGTGTTAGAGATAGAAGGGGAGGTGTTTGCTCAGGTCTTGTGATGTCAGCAAACAAGTCTTGTCTGTCGCTTTAGCTTTGATTCAAAGACCAAAAAAGGAATATTAACATTTAGGAAGACACTTGAGTGAAACTGTATTATTGTCTCTATGTCTCTTTGAAGGTTGTGGTAACCTGTATCTGAACTGTTTAATGGATAAATTACCCTGTGCTAAGTGCCGGGATGTTTGGGAGAAGGGGAGTTAAGCCGATTGTTTTCTCAGGCCAAAAGGCTGCTGGAAATGCATAAAAACCCTGGGACATGATCCTTCTTCATTTCATATCCGCTTTGGGTTTCAAGAGGGGGAAACCTTAAGCCATAAGGACTGAGATCCCCAGTCACTGTCTGGAGCCACCCTGAATATGGACACTGAATTATAACCTAGGGACTATTTCTAAAAGGACTTTTGGCAACTACAAGCTCATCTCAACTTCGTATCTGTACCTCAAGAATTGAATTCAAGTCTGTCTGTATATGGATCTTTTAACCAACACTTTATCTCTTTTCTTTTAAAATAAATTTTAGCTTAGTTAATAAGAATTGGCTAATAGTGTGTATTTTGGGTAAGGTCTAAGTTATAATTGGACCTGAGTGTGTGGCTGATCCTTTGGGATTGGAAGAACCTTTTCGTTCATATGATGAGATAGAATTTTCAGTAATTATCATCATATCTGACGTGTGTGTCTGGAGGGAGGCCTGAGGCTGGACACTTTAAGGGAACTGCGTGGTTTGGATGTCTGAGTAACCAATGAGGTATTACAGAAGTTGTTTTGTGCTGGTTTGGAAAATCTAAATACTGGAATATCCACCAGCTTCTGGGGTTTGTCTGCCCCGTTTTTTTTGCAGTTCACCCTAATTGAGTGACCTCAGCTGGCTCCCACGGGCAGCACCGTGACACCAGTGTTGTGGGGAATCTAGGCACCAAACTGCTGCCCCAGTTCAAGGGGGAGGGGGTATATTGATGCCTATCTCACAGCCTTTGAGAAGGCCTGTTATCTGAACCAGATTGACCCCAACAGGCAGGCTTCGCTGTCTGACCCCTGCGCTGCATCCCAAGGCCATAGAGGTGTTCAGCCAAATGGATGGTATTGAGACGGGGGACTCTGACCTGTTCAAACAGGCTTTGCTGCTGAATTTTGAACTGACCCTCCAGGTGCACAGGAAGTGATTCCGGGGTGTACGCAAGACCTCAGGTGTCACTTACAAGGAGGTTGCCAACCTGCTGGGGGAATATCTCCACAAGGGGGGGAAGGGCACAGGGGCCACTACCACAGAGGACGTATATAACCTGGTGGGGTTGGAGCAGCTGTCTGACATCTGCCCTCCGGACCTTAAGATGTGGCTAGTGGACCAGAAACCCAAGGATCTGCGCAGTGCAGGTGCCCTGGCAGATGAGTTTGTGGACAGAAGATTGGGGGCAGGAGGGAGACCCACATCGGGGACTCAGAAGGGGAGACTCAGAAGTGGGACTCCAGGAAGCCCAACTCAGGGTGCCCGTGAATGCCGGGGCGGGACAACCCCCCTCGTGGGACTTGAGGGACCTGAAATGTAATTACTGTGGCTGTCACGGACTCACAGATCGTGCCCACTCATGGCCCCGTGCGGTACGTGGGGGGTGCCCCTTTCAGTGCGACAGCCCTTCTCGGGGGTCCACTCTCTCTCGGGGTGAGGCCCCTCCACCTCCTGGAGCCGCACCTCTCTGAGCTTTAGCGCGTCTGTCTCTGCCGTGGGCCCCCTCAGGGAGTCCACGCGCTCTGGACCCCCACAGGCCTCCACCCCTGAAGGGGTTGGTGCCCCCTGTTCTCTAGCCCAGAGCGACTCTCAGCCAGCGTAACACAGGAGGGTTTATTGAGCATCGCAACACAGCACAGGAAACTCTCAGAGCCTCAGGCCTGGCCTCCCTCAGCCCAGCACATCCCAGTCTCCCTGCATCCAGTGGGCTCTGCCTGCTCCCCCTCTCCAGCCCAGAGCCCCCCTGCTTCCCAGCTGGGCATCTGATACCCCCGGCCCCAACCCCGCCTCTGTCCATTGTCTCCAGATAAACAGGGTCGCCTGGGCCTTCTCTCCCCTCAGCCATCCTCTGTCCCCCTCTGGCTGGAACCGGCTGATCAGGTCACCGGAGTCCTCTCTCTGTAGCCCATTGTCCTCCCACTGGCCAGAACCGGCTGTGACTCCTGAGCTGCGTCACTAGGTCACCAGTTGCTGGGGTCTCCATCCTCCAGGCCATTGTCCGGGGTCCCAAGTTCCCTGTCCGGTCCTCTGTAACCACAAACTTCCTCTCCCCTCACCTCATTAAACCAGTAACACCCAGGGACACTGAGTCCCACCCCCTCTGCATGCAAACCATTGAAAAAAACAAGAGAAACCCCCTTCATCACAGTGGGTAAGATCTGACTGGTATATTGACCTGGGTCTGGGGCTTGGTCCTTTGGGATCGAGAGAAACTTTTTTCTTTTACTTTGGTTTTGATAACCATTCATCCCCATAAGGTGCAGCGCTGGTGGTGATACAAGGGAACTGGAGTATCTGAGGGAATTGCTTATGTAACCCTTCTGCCCCTCTGAGTTGGCAGCAACAAGGGCCGGGTTCAGTATCCAGGGGTTCCGTTTCAATAACACAATGCAAAACCGGCTCGAACCCCCACCCAGTGACCTGGGACAATTACATACCCCCCCCCCCGGGCGCCTCTAGGAGGCAATACTTCCCCTCTCGCAAGCACAGAGTCTGAGTGTAGCAAAATCCTTTTAATAAAGGAGGGAAACAATGCGGCATCACGTTGGAGAGACACCACAAACAGGATTATACACAAACCATAAGCAAAAAACCCACCTCCAAGTACGTTTGGCAATGTCCTTTCCCCCTTAGGGTCTTAAGTCCAATCACCCCAAAGTCCAACAACCCAAAAGTCTCTGTCTCTGGTCAGTGCCGCCCCAGAGTTCAAAAATTTATCTGCAGAGTTTTACCCCCCCCAGCCTGGGTGGAAATGGGGGGGGCACCTTACGTGGGCCAGGGCCAACTGCTCCGCCTCTCCCTGGAGTTCTGCTGCAGCCTTCACCACGACCGGCTCCACTACACCGGCTGTGCCGCTCCTCCAGCCGACCCGTGAACCGCGTCAGCCATCCCCGCAAACCGCTCCACTCCGCTCACTGTTCTGTGGGCTGCTCCAACACGCTGCAAACTGCTCCGCTCTGCCAGCCGCTTAGCGATAGATCTTCAGACTCTCCCACTAGTTAACACAGCACTCCGTGATCTCAGCTCAGAAAGCTTAGCTCTCTTAGTGATTTCAGCTTGTAGTAGGGGAGCTCTAGTGCTGCTGCACCATTGGCCCAACGTGAATTCAGGTCAGCAGCCTCTAGATGGACTCTTAAAGGATTCAAAATTAGCTCTGCTCTTCAACAGTGGAGAGAGGAGGTGGTGCAATTGGTGTTCCAGGCCATCAAAAGGGGCCCATACCATCAGGTACACACCCCCCAATCCCCAACCTCTCTCAATTCACTGGGTTTTGGCACCCATGTCCCTTGTCTAGCAAGTGCTACTTAATGGATACTGAGCCATCTCTGTCATAACGCAGTCTCATACTTCCTCATTTACTTAATCAGGGTGACAACACTTTATTCCTCCTGCCCCAATAACAAAGAAATTGGGGATCCCACAGCTGTGAAAATAACCATCCCAGGCTGCTGTGGGCTGTGCTAGGTGGGGTGGATGTGCCAATGCAAAATACCTGAAATTGCTTTCCACACTCCCCATAATTCACCAGCAGATGTCAGGGTAGAGCTCATCCTGACTCTGCTTACACTTGTATGACTTCTGGTTAGCTAGTGGGGTAAACCACAGTTCTCTCTGGCTGGCTGGTTTGGTTTGCCTTAGTGATAAAAGACACCCAGCCTTGGGCTGTGACTGCCCTGCTCTAAGCAATTTGTCCTGAATTGATACTCTCAGTAGTGTCCTGCAAGAAGCTGCATCGTTACAGCCCCCATGCCCCTGGATCAGACCCAGAGGGCCTCACAGCCGCTGTGTCATACCCAGGAGCCACCAGTAGCGGCTGCGTCTCTGGCAGGGGCTGGAAACCTGCCGCTTCCAAGCTGGCGGCACCAGGAAGGGCCAGATTGTGTCTGGTACAACAACCCCCGGCTCCTCCCCAGCGCTTTGCACCCGCAGATCTCACTGATCTTCACAGAGGGGGGCAGGAGGGATGGGAGCCAGGACTCCTGGGTTCTATCCATGGCTCTGGGAGGGGAGTGGGATCTAGTGGTTAGAGCGCAGGGGGTGGGTGGGAATTAGAGGTGCTGGGTGCGGCACATGTAAGGGGACTGTTGGCCCCTTACTGACACACAGTGTGGCCAACTCCCAGTACGAAGGGGAAGGGCTAATGAGAAATCTGGTCCTTAAGACTGACAGTCGCCAGGGCCAATAGGGAGAAGTGAATGCTCAGGTCAGCCTGATTGGCGAGTTAAAGAGGCGAGTTAAAGAGGGAATCAGGAGCCTGGGGTCCCGCCCTCCCTGTGAACTGGAGCTGCCTGAGCCAGAGTGGGTGAACTGGGGGAGAGCAGCAGCCTGAGCCGAGCTGGGGGGAGCTGGGCTGGAGGCCGAGTGGGGCTGGGGCTGGGTACGGTGAGCTGCTGGGCACAGCCAGGGGGGCCCTGGAGCGCAGGGAGACGCCCCCAGCCAAGAGGCTCTGCAGTCCGAACTCGGAGGGGGATTGTAACCCCCACAGGGGGCAACGCTGGGATTAAGGGTCCTGCCACCTACAGCCAGAGCAAGTGTCTGACCCGCAACGTCCCTGCAGCACGGCCAAGCTGTGGGCGGGGGCCTGGGAGTGGGGACACTCTCGCCCCTGTCCTAAGCGACCACCTGGCCTCCTTGTAGGGCCTGGAACTCTCCCCTAGGGCGCCCCATGGCGTGGGCTCTCCGTCCCACTGCCGTCAGCCATTTCCACCACCCCACAAATGGAGGCCCTGGCACCGCCCTCCCCCAGCCCCACGCCAAGCCAGGCCCATCCGGACGCTCAGACGGGTTCAGCTGCACTGGTCCTTCCGGCTCCGTCCTGATGACGCGGCGTCACGTCGCTCGGGGTGACGGTGACCCCACTGCCCTCCCCCCACGCTGAGGAAGCCAGGCTGTAGTGGGGGGAATTGCAGGGGGGGGTCACCTCACCTAGCATCTGACCCTCCTCCAGCCGTGCGCAGCTTCGGCCAGGATCAGCGCCAGGGCTAGCAGGACCCCGGCGCTCAGGACCAGACGGACGATGTTGCCCTGGGTGTAATCTGGGGGGACAAAAGGGGAAGGGGGGTTGGTGCAGTCAGACCCACCAGAGCAACTTCCCCCTCCTGCTCCATCCCAAAACCAGGACAGCTCCCTCTCCCCATCCCCCCCACCCTGCCTGTCCCTGTGCGAACCCCTTGATCCATACCAATGCAGGGAGCCCCTCCCCATGGCGTCTGGGCTCCACATACCCACAGTAATTCCAGCCATTCTCCCCACCCAGGCCCAGCCCTTCGTGGCTCCCCCTGGGGCCGGCTCCTTGGGCAGGACGAGCTCATTTAACTGGCCTAGAGGGTCTCTCCCGCTGCCCCCTTGCTGCCCCCTTGCTGCCCCCTCCCAGCCCCGGCCTCCAGCTGCAGAAGAGAAGAGTGAGGTGGGATTTGATAGCAGTCTTCAACTACCTGCAGGGGGGTTCCAAAGAGGATGGAGCTCGGCCGTTCTCAGTGGGGGCAGCTGGCAGAACAAGGAGCAATGGTCTCAAGTTGCAGTGGGGGAGGTTTAGGTTGGATATTAGGAAACACTATTTCCCTAGGAGGGTGGGGAAGCACTGGACTGGGTTCCCTAGGGAGGAGGTGGAATCTCCTTCCTTAGAGGTTTTTCAGGCCCGGCTTGACAAAGCCCTGGCTGGGATGATTGAGTTGGGGTTCATGCTGTTTTGAGCAGGGGGTTGTACTAGAACCACCTGAGGTCTCTTCCAACCCTCATCTTCTATGATTCCCCGGCCGGCCCCAGCCACGGGCAGATCCAGGGGCCCCTGGCAGAGATTCTCTCCCACATCCCAGAGTCCCCCTGTGATGAAGTGGGGCTGTTCTAAATGTTTCCTCTGAATACTGTGTGGGTGCCTCAGTTAAGGCTGACACTCTCTCTCTGTGGCAACTAATGGTCCGGGGCGTTCCTCCCTGCAAGGGGATGCTAAAGGTGTGGGAGGACAGGGAGATCAGGTGCTCTCCTGGCCCGGGAAAGAGACAAAGCCCAGAGGGGAGGGGATGGAGGGGGTTTCAGTCTGGAGCTGGCTGGGGACGAGGAGTGAAGTGCAGACGGGGGGGTCTGGCTCCCTGCCCCCCAGAATGGACCCGGCCGAGGGGTCCGGTTCTCTATACCTACAAGCTCTGTTTTAGACACTGTTCCTGTCATCAAATAAACCTCTGTGTTACTGGCTGGCTGAGCGTCACGTCTGACTGCAAAGCAGGGGAGCAGGACCCTGTGGCTTCCCCAGGACCCCGCCGGGGTGGGCTCGCTGCGAGAAGCGCACAGAGGGGCAGAGGATGCTGAATGCTCCAAGGAGAGACCCAGGAGGTGAAGCCGTGTGAGCTTCTTGCCCTGCAGACAGTCTGCTCCAAGGGAGAGGAAGCTCCCCACAGTCCTGCCTGGCTTTGTGGGGAGCAGTTTCAGAGCTTCGCCCGGGGACTCCGTGACACCCCGACCCAGAATCCCGGACCTGCAAGCTGGGCTCCCAGCCCCACAGACACTGAGCCGCGGCTCCCTAGTGCTTGGGGTCCTCATATGCCATGTGCGGCCCCTGCCTCATTGACTGCATCCGCCTCCTCCCCCTTGAGCACAGGGCAACTCAAAGGCTACTTTCTGGAGCCTGGCAACACAGGACCTGAGCCCCACACACAAAGGGAATCAGCCCCCCTGGGAGGCAGCAAGGCATCTTTTTCCCCATTCTACAGGGGGAAACTGAGGCACAGACAGATTCACTTTCCTTAGTGAGTTCCCAGGGGTAGGGACTGTCTCTTCACTCTGTTTATGCACCACCAGGAACAAAGGGGCCCTGACCATGGCAGGGACCCTACATGATCCCCCAACACAAGGGATCCAGCACTATTGAGGCAGCGTCTGCAGATGTCTCCACTAACTGTGGGTGTCTTGGTTTGTGGGTGCTTGGCCAGAGATCCCCCAAGATTGAGGCTCCCCCCCAAGGAAGGACACTTTTGAAAACTGTGACGTGCTCCCATCACACAGAATCTGTGGCCACGCCAGAAGCTGGGCCAGATCTCCTGGGTCCCAGCCCAGCGTTGTGTCCACCAAGCCCCCACTTCTCCTGCAGCCCCTGCCTCATTCAGCCCAGGCCATGGCACTGCCTGCGCTGGGGCCTGGAGAACAGAGAGGAGGGGATCACTGCATTAAATAGCGACTCCCGGTTCCTACGCACAAGGGGCAGCGTTAAAGTCGCCTCCCTGCCCCGAGTCTCCAGGGGCTGCTGCTCCCCCTTGGCTGGGGAACCCCCCAGTGACTCTGTCCCTGCTCCCTGGCCGGGCGTCCCCTCTGCTGGGTCAGGGCTCAGGGCAGAGCCTGGCTCTGAGCGTCCCATTGGCCCCAAGCCCTGTGAGGATGGGGAGGGAGGGGCTGGGAACGGGGACGCCGAGCTGGGCCCCTCACCTCTCACCACCAGCTCCACGGGGTCACTGGGGTCCGACACAACGAACAGCTCCGATCTGCTGTGATAGGAGCAGCTGTAGCTCCCCCCGCCCTCCCGGCTCATGTTGCTGCTGGAAAACACTCCCTCAAACCTGTCCGAATCCACAGGTGGGAAATGGTGTCACTCTTTATTCAGCACGAACCGCACGCTCTGGTGCTGCCCCCAACACCAGACGCTCATGGCTCCCCACAGCAAGACCCCCTGGTTGGGTCGCAGGGAGATGCTGGGTTTGGGGTAACTGGGCTCTGCAGTGGGAAGCAGACAGGCCGTGAGACACAGGCCCCGTCACTCACTCCTGGGGCCCGTCCTCACCCCGCAGCCTCAGTGGTGGGTCAGACCCGGCGGCCCTGGGGACGGGCTCCTGGATCCCTTTCCACAGGGGCCAGAGTTTCCCCTCAGCCCTGGGCTCACAGCATGAGACACGGAGCAACCCCAGCCCCGGGGGCCCAGAGCTCTGCTCCCCGGCGGGTGACAGGCCAGGCCAATCTCCAGGGTCCAGTCACTCCCTGGCTTCTCTGCTGGGGAGGAATGGGGGCCAGGACTCCTGGGTTCTGTGCACAGCACCACCACTGACTTGTAGGGGACTGTGCAAGTCTCTACTGTACACTGAGGTTTAAAACCTTCAGCTCCACCCATCACCCCCTAACTGATGTGTTGCCTGGGAAAGGCCCCCCTGCTCTGCAGCTCACCCTGGGGGCAGGGATCCCCCCTTCCTCTGCCCCAAATCTCCAGTGACTACTTCTCCCCCCTGGCTGGGGAACCCCCCAGTGACTCTGTCCCCGCTCCCCTGCCAGGCGTCCCCTCTGCTGGGCCCAGGGCTCAGGGCAAAGCCTGGCTCTGAGCGTCGCATTGTTGCAGAGACCCCCAGAGGATCTGGCTGGGTGTGGGGCTGGGAGCTGGGACACTGAGCCAGGCCCCTCACCTGCTACAATGATCTCGACGGGGTCGCTGGGATACGACCAGCGACTCTGATCCGTTATGGAGTGATAGTCGCAGGTGTAGCTCCCTCCATCTTCCCGGCTGACACTGGGGATGGGAAATTCAGCCACGGGCCCATCAGGCACCGACTGCACCTCCAGGTTCGGGTGTCCAGTTTTATGCAGGAAGAACTCCATGGATCGTTGCCAACCCTCACAGTGGATGGTGACGCTTCCCCCGAGCGCCACCACCCTGCTGGGGGTCACCGAGATGGTGGATTTGAGAAATTCACGCCCTGCTTTCAACAAAGGACAGGAGTTAAACAGGGGAGACACCCCCCCCCCCGGCTCCTCGCCTCCCCTCCACCCCAATTCTCTCCATCCATCATTCGGCCTCTCTAGGAGTCTGTCCCCTACCAGGGTTGGCACTGCCTGCCCATGGGGCTCGGGGCAGGGGGTTCACTCAGACGTAGCTCAGGGCCCGGCTGCATGAGATCACCTGGCCCCCCGGCCCCACCTGAGGCCAGCCAGGGAGCCTGACCAGTGCCCGCCCTGCAGCTCTGCCCCCACCCCAGGGGTGGGAAAATAGAGTCTGTGACCGGTGGGAGTCGCACAAGACCCACCTCTCCCCAGGCCTTGGGAATGGGGGGCTGCGAGTGCCGGGGAGGGAGCTGTTGGGGCTGGATCTGCAGGCAGATCTGGGGGGTTCTCCCCACGGCTGCACTGACTGGGAATGTTTCGGTTACCACAGAGTCCCAGCTGCCGGGAAGCAGGACAGGATAAGCCCCAGTACCCGGACCCTTGTGCCCTGCGCAAGCACGGTGGGGTAGGGGAAGGCTTAGCACCAGGACCTCCGCTGAGGCCCGGAGACAGGACGAGCTCTCACTCCCTGCTGTGCCCTGGGGCTGGAGCATTGGGACAGAGGTTCTCCGGGCTTGGGGCTGCAAAGGGGCGAGGGATGCGGGTGGGGGGAGGGCAGAAAGGGGTGGGGCTCTGGGCGGAATAGGAGCGGGGCCCCGGGGAAGGGGCAGAAAGGCCCCTGCTCTGCAGCTCCCCCCTGGGGCAGGGATCCCCCCTCCCCCAGCCCTGAACCTCCAGGAGCTGCTGCTCCCCACTGGCTGGGGAACCCCCCGGTGACACTGTCCCTGGCCAGGTGAGTCCTAAGGCTCTGGGCAGAGCCTGGCTCTGAGCATCCCATCAGGCTGCCGACCTTGTGGGGGGCCAGGCTGGGAGTGAAGGACGTGGAGCCGGGCCCCTCACAGGCTACCACCAGCTGCACGGAAAGTGGGTTGAACAGGGAACCTGGCAGTGCCGGTGACGGGACACTAAACATGATTCCCTGCAGTACCCGACCTGTGCCACCAGGGGGCGGGAAGAGCAGCTGCTGCTGGAGCCTGGAGGAGCAGTGGAGCCACTCAGCAGGGGCCCTGCCCCACTCCCTGCCCCACTCACCCCCAGCCCCATCCCAGCAGCGCAGCTCCCCTCCCTCCCCAGCCTGCCCTGCTCACCCCACCTGCTCCCCTCCCCCATCTCCTGAGCGTGGGTCCCCATCCCTGCCACACTCATCCCCCACCTGCCTCCTCCTCCACCCTGCCCCACTCCCTGCCCCCACCCCACCCCGCTGTGCAGCTCCCCTCCCCACCCTGAACCACTCATCCCCAGCCCTGGAGAGCGGCTCTCCGGGATTAAATAGCGACTCCCGGTCTCTACGCACAAGGGGCAGCGTTAAAGTCGCCTCCCTGCCCTGAGTCTCCAGGGGCTGCTGCTCCCCCCTGGCTGGGGAACCCCCCAGTGACTCCGTCCCTTCTCCCCCCATCTCCGCCCTGGGTGTCCCCTGTGCTGGGTCAGGGCTCGCTGAGAACCCCTGGGGCCTGGCTGGGTGTGGGGCTGGGAGCCGAGGTGCCGGGCTGGGCCCCTCACCTGCTACAATGATCTGCACAGGGTCGCTGGGCTCCGAGTAGGGAGCTGGTCCTGTTCCGTTGCTATAACGACAGGTGTAGCTGCCCCCGTGTTCCTGTCTGGCGCTGGTGATGGGAAATTCAGCCTCAGAGCCGGCAGGGTCTGTGTGAGTCACATAGTTCCTATCTCCATCCTTGTAGAGGAGGATCCTCATGCCCAGGCGCTGATGCCGACACCGGATGGTGACGTTCCCCCCCAAGGGGATCACCCCACCGGGGCTGACGGAGATGGAGGGTTTGGGGTAGGACCCCTCTGGAGTCACAAACAAACAGGCAGTAAGTGGGGGTGACACAAACCGCGTCCGTCTGACTCAATCCTCTGCCCATCTGTCGCTCCAGCGTTTCACCCCCCGCCCAACCCTGGGGTGCAGCCCGGCCCCGCGGCTCACAGCCAGGGAGAGACACAGCCAGGGCCGGCTCTGGCTTTTTTGCCACCCAAAGCAAAAAAAAAAAAAAAAAGAGTGTTGGGGCCGCTGGAGCGGCAAAGATGGGGAAAAACACAACAAAACATGGCACGTCTGGAGCAGCAAAGCAGGGAGGGGGGGACAAAAACACGGCAGGGCTGGAGCGGCAAATCTGGGGGGAGGGGGGAGAAACAACAGTGCGGCCGGCAAAGCAGGGAAAAAACAAAAAAAACAAAAGCCAGGGTGCAGGGGGACTCCCTGTGCTGCAGCGTGTGCGTCCGGTCTAATGGGGGGGAAGAGGAGGGAGTGGGGGGGGATGGAGAGAACAGGGGCGGCCAGCGCATCAGTGGGGCGCTCGCCACGCAGCTCTGACCGCCGCGCCGCCTGCCGGGAGGGCTCCGCTCCGCTCCGGTCGGCGGGGCGGGAAGGACGCGGCTGCCCTGCCGGGTTTGCTGCAGGGCGCTCCCCTCCTCCGCCCCCTACAGGGCGGCTGGAGCAACGAACAAAAAAAAAAAAAAGAAGCGGCCGTGCTGCCCTAGGATTGGGCGGAAGCCGCCCCGTAGAATCTGCCGCCCCAAGCAGGAGCTTCCTCAGCTGGTGCCTGGAGCTGGCCCTGGACACAGCAGAGGGGAAAGGAGATTTCCAGTCTCAGATTCCTTCAGTTCTCCAGGGTCAATTCAGCCCTGCCCCCGCTGCAGTCAGGGGTGACTCCGGATTGAATCTGGGGGGCTGAGATCAGAATCTGGCCCTTTCCACACGGCACTCAGTGAATTGGGATCTCCCCGTGGGGTTCCTGGTCCAATTCAGGTCCTTTGCGCAAGCAGCTCCCAGGACAGCCACCACCACCCCCAATTCAACCCCCTACAAGAAAACACCTTTGCAAAACCCCCGGTTGTTCTAACATTTTTCTGCCCACCCCTGGGGCTCAGACTCTGGCTCTGCTCCGCCCCAAACCGCTCTCAGCCGCTGGGGATTTAGCTCCGCTCTGCACGGTGCCGGGGGCCCCTTTGGGGACTGGATATTCCCAAAGCTGCTCAGGGGACGTTCCGAACGCCGGGGCGGGCTGAGCCTGACCCACGAGCAAAGCAGTGACACGCGTGTGCAGCAAGCCGAGGGGGAGACACAACGGGGCCTTGCTCCAGTCCCGCTGCGTGTCCACGTCTTACAGCCCTGCTCTGCCTGACCCGTTCCCCGGGCTCCTGCCAGCTCCCCGGGCACAGTGCGGGGGCGCTGCGGGGGGGCTGGTGCCTTCACTCTGTATTTCCTGCTTTGAGTGAGGTGAATTCACCCTGTGTGGTGCCCATCCCTGTAATGAGTGGGGCGAGGTCTCAGTCCCCACCTCTGGGTGTGAAGGGGAACAGGAGTCTGACAGGATCGTCCCTTTGGGGGATCTGCTGCACCCCTCACCCCACCCATGTCCCTCGTCCTTAATGTGGAAATTCCCCCAGCTGCCCCATTCCCCACAGATACTCACCTCCCAATACCTCGCTCTGCCCGGCCAGCCAGCAGCCTGGAAAGGAGACAGGCCGTTAGGGACCAGATCCCAGAGCACCTGGATCCTACATCCAGGGCTCAGATCCCCCCATGGGCACACGCCCTGGTTGTTTCTGATACTCACCGAGGAGGAGGACAGTGAGAGCAGACGCCATGACAGGGCAGTGGGGAGACCCTCAGCGCTGCCACCAACACCCCAGTGCTGAGCTCCACCCAGCCTGAGGCCCGAGTGCGAGGGGAATGAGGAACTGCGCCGGGGGCTGCAGCCCCAGGAAGCCTGTGATGTGCTCTGCCCCTTCCTTCCCCATCAGATGGTTTCTCTGCAATCTCCAGCCAACATTTACCACTGTCAGGGCAAATCCAGATCCCTGCAACGCCCAGCAAACCACATCCCTTCCTGCAGCTGCCTGGTCCCCTTCCCTCCCCCCATCACCTCCCAGCCCCACATGGGAGCTGCCCAGTCTGGGGACCAGCTGGGAACAGGGGGAATCTCAGGAGGTGTCAAGAGGTGCCCAGGCTGCCCTGACCTTTTCCAGCAGGCCCATCTAGCCTCCCTGGAGCCGCAGCTCAGAGCAGAGGAGGGCTCCCCACACACACGCAGTGTCCCCCACAAAGAAACCCTCTCCAATGGAGGAGAGCAGACATTCCTTCCTGACCGGCTGGGTGCAGTGCCCACCCTGGAGAATGAGGGTGGAGGGGCCTGGCCAACCTCCTTCTCAGGTACCGTCACTGTAGATGCTGTTCTTAGCCCAGTGTGCATTGGACAGAGACAGGACAGAGGGGTTGGAGGTTGTGGTTTCCGGCCCCTGTGACAGGGGGATGGAGGGAACATTTACACCCTGAATCGTTAAAGGAACAGCCGATAAAGCCGTGGAAGGGGAAGTCTGCCCAGAGCCGGTGCTCGCTTGCTGTCTCTGCTACTCCCAGTGAAACTCTGTGTGAATCTGATGCCCTGGCACCAGGGCCGGATTTAGGGGCAAGCGACCGCCTGGGGTGCCGGGCTTGCGGGGCTCCAGGCTCGGGTGCTGGTTTTGTTGTTAACAACAAATGGAAAATCAAATATTTGAAGTAAAATGTTTCAGAAGAAAAATTCCAGAGGGAGTTTTTTTATGGCTCGTTGTCCCTGCCGAAGCGTCTATCGAAGAAAGGTTCAGACCAATGAAGCACCATTGACGCATGGGGACTGTTCGGACGTCAATGACAAAGACCTCTCTGTCGAATCGGACAACATCCGTCACATTTTGCCACACGGGATGCGCTCCCCACTCCAAGTTCTCCACCACACGCGTGAGGCAGAGCTGCAGGACACTTCTTCTAATGTGTCAGCAGCTCTGAGGATTCTGCTCACGCTGCTGGTCACAGTCGTGTGTGGTGAGTGGAGCTTTTAAAAGCTCCGGCTCATTAAAATGTATCTGCGCTCACCAATGAGAGACGGACGTCGCTGGCTGTTTTATGGCTTGAAAATGCCACTGGCCGGTCTTTGGCTCCCTCTCGGATGCTGCACTTCAATTCACGTGAGCAAAGGTGAGAAAAGCGACTTTTTTAACTAAAGGACCAGGGGTAACATGCTCAGGCTGTCACCTGCGGTAACACGATTTAATGCTGGTTGGGGCACAGGTCAAATCCCTAACGTTAGCACATTTCAGTTATGCTTAAAATGAAAACGTTTCTATAAGCTTAGAAGAAATAATTTTTTTTGTATTTTTCTGATCTATGGCATGAATAAATACAGATTTACAGCTCTTAGTGTGCAAATTTATCATCTGAAACGACAGGGCTAAATCACGAATGCAAATCATGCATCAAAGTCATGAAATGGGCTAGAAATTCAATTAAAAATAAAGTATTCAAAAGTTTAACAAATGGAGGGCGGCCCCTGCGGCGCCATTACGTCCTGCCCAGCACCTGCCCAGTGATGTGCCCAGCTCTGGGAGGGGAGTGGGGTTCAGGGGTTAGAGCAGGGGAGGGGCTGGGAGCCAGGACTCTTGGGTTCTATCCTGGCTCTGGGAGGGGAGCAGGGTCTAGTGGTTAGAGCAGGGCCCCGCCTTTTCCAGAGTGATCCCATCTCACCCAGGAAAAACAAGGAAAAAACAAGAGAATCCCCCATTTCGTCAAAGGAGGCCCCAGGGGTCCAGAGCGAGTGGACTCCGTGAGGGGGGCCCACGGCGAGAGACACAAGCTCCGGTGTGCACAGCGCTACGTGGGCAGGAGACGCTCTCCCGCCGACAGAGCTACCGCCGCTCTTGGGGGTGGTTTATGAGGCCGCTGGGAGCTCTCTCCTGTGGGCACCGAGCGGCTACTCGGGAGTGTTACAGCAGCGCGGCTGCGTGGGTACAGCTGTGCCACTGTCAGCTCCGTAGTGTAGACATTGCCTAAGGTTCTCCAGTACCATAAACACCTCCCATCCCCCTCCCGGTGCTGAACCTCCCCCCACCCCATCCTCACACGTGGGTCTGGACCGGGCAGGGGGAAACCAGCTCAATGGGACTGGGCTGCAGTCGGGGGAGGGCAGCGTGCCCCCTAAATTGTCCCCATAAGCAGAGTTCTCTGGGGCTGGCGCTGCAGGGGGACGAGACAAAGGAAATACAGACGCTCTCATGTAGCTGGATGTCAGTGAGGCGTTCGATACAGTTCCACGTGGGAAACGATCAGTTACACTGGAGAAGACGGGTCGAGGATTCATACGAGAACTGAAAGGTGGAGAAGGAATGGGGTGAAGGGGAGACGACAACGCGTCGCACTGAAAGGGGAACTGTCAGGCTGGAGGGAGGTCACTAGTGGAGCTCCTCGGGGATTAGTCTTGGGACTCGTGTTCCCTCTAATTTTCCCCACACGTGTGTGGAATTAATTTTGTTACGTGTGACAAGTCAGCTCCATATTGATGCACATAACCAAATCCATGTGGCGGGGGTGGGTCCAAGGGGTTCGGAGCATGAGAAGGGGCTCAGGGCTGGGCCAGAGGGTTGGGGTGCGGGAGGGGGTGTTTCCCAGGGTTCTTTCAACCCAAAGCTCTTGGTAACTTTTACTCTGTGTGAGGAGGTGTCAGGAAATAAATGGGGGAGACACGGCTGCCCGACCGATAGATGGCTGCCGCAGACAGGACAACACAGGAGTGCTCTCACTTAAAGCTAAACTTTACTAGTCTCAAGCACTTACACACGTCCGCAACAAGATTAGTAAAACACCCCCGACCCTCGATAATTATCAACGCCAAGTGTGGCTCTTGCGTGGCACGGTGGCAGCCCGTCTGCTGGTGGGGAACACGAGACGCATCCAGAGGGAGAGAACAGTCCTCTAGAGTCCCCCCATCTCAAGCTTTTCCCCCTTATTTATACGTTAGTAATACAACCACACGTCCCTTAAAGAAAACTTGTCAATCAAACAGTTCCAAGGGGCAAGCAAGAGGCTCCTTCTGATTATTGATTAACGAGGGGTGGGTTTTTCCAGAGTCTGCAGCCTTGAGACCCCAATAGACATTCCTGGGGCATATCAGCAACTTCAACACAATTCTTATCAGGAAGGACGTGGGGTCAAGCTGCCCTTTCTGTGGCACCCAAAACTGCCCTCCCCTCCTGCCTTGGTCAAGCTGCATGGCCATTTTACAGCCTGCTGACTCGGTTGCTTTTTACAATAAGCCATAGTGGTTTGAGGCACTTTACTGGTTTGTCAAAGTCTCCCCGTACGGGGGGGGGGGGTGAGGGCTCCGGCTGCGGGTGCAGGAGAGGGCTCTGGGGCTACAGCGGGGATAGAGGATTCCCCCCAGCTCTCTCTCCTGGCAGCAGCCCCTGGGCTGGGGAAAGAGGCGCCTCTTCCCCAGCCGCAGCAGGTCTGGGCCAGGGCTGGGTTTGGGTGGCCCCTTCCCCAGCTGTGGCAGGTTGCAGCCAGGGGGGTTCCCCGAGCTCCTGCGTGGCGCTAAATAGGCTGCTGTGTGGTTGCGCCACTGCGCAGCTTGCAGGGAACTTAGCTTGGGACCAAACTTATTTCACAGTTTTATTCCTGACCTTGTCACAAAAAGTGGGCGTGTGCTCAAAAAATTTGCGGCTGACACAAAGTTGGGAGGTGTTGCCATTACAGAGGAGGACCGAGGCATCATACAGGAAGAGCTGGACGACCTTGAAAACTGGAGTAATAGAAATGGGATGAAATTTAATAGTGCAAAGTGCAAGATCATCCATTTAGGGACTAACAACAAGAATTTTTGCAATAAGCTGGGGACGTATCAATTGGAAGCGACAGAGGAGGAGAAAGACCTGGGTGTATTGGTTGATCACAGGATGACGATGCGACACCAGTGTGATGCAGCCGTGAAAAAAGGCGAATGCAGTCCTAGGATGCATCAGGCAAGGGAGTTCCCATAGACACAGGGAAGTGTTTATACTGTTATACAACGTGATGGTGAGACCTCATCTGGAATAGTGTGTGCAATTCTGATCTCCCATGTTTAAGAAAGACCAATTCAAACTGGAAGAGGTGTAGAGAAGGGCTACTAGGATGATCTGAGGAATGAAAAACCCACCTTACGAGAGGAAACTCAGAGAGCCTGGCTTGTTTAGCCGAACCCAAAGAAGGCTGCGGGGAGATACGACTGCTCTGCTCTCTAGAAACACATCAGAGGGATAAATACCAGGGAGGGAGAGGAGTTATTTACATTAAGCACCAGTGTGGACACAAGAACAAATGGATATAAACTGGCCATCAGCAAGTTTAGGCTGGAAATTCGATGAAGGTTTCTAAGGCCTTGTCAACATTACACAGTTTTGTCAGCAAAAGGCAGCTTTTGTCGACAAAACAGGGCAGGTGCGTACAATACAGTGCCGCTTTTGCTGACAAAATTCCCGTTTAACCAACAAAATAAAACCCTTTTGACGAGAGGCGCAGAGCTTTGTGCAGCAAAGCGGTAGCGACAGTGTCAGTGACCACACCGTGCTGGGTTGTGTCTCTGTAAGTGGCCTCCAGGAGGTCGCCCATAATGCCCATCCTGACCGCTCTGGTCAGCAGTTCGAACTCTGCTGCCCAACAGCCAGGTAAACCACCATCCACTCCTCCCCCTTTAAAGGCCTGGGAATTTTTGAAATTCCACTTCCTGTTTGCTCAGCGCAGAGCTCACATCGCGTCTTCCCAGCTGACCACGGCGGCTCCACGTGGCAAACGCCCCCTGCTTGGAGCAATGCGGAGCTGTTAGATCTGCTGAGTGCATGGGGAGAGGAGGCCGTCCCGTCCCAGCTCCGCTCCAGCTGAAGGAACTTCCACACCGACACCCTTTGCCCCGGTTTGAACGCCCACCACCCACCCAAGCTGAACTCACCATGTTCAAGGAGTTGCCCCAGATGTCTGCTTTGCTCAGGGTCTGTGAGAAAGCGATTGGTGTGGTACAAGAGGTGTATTTTACTGTAATGATTCAATGCTGTGCGTGAACTAACCACCCTGCTTCTGTGTATTGCTTCTTGTGCTTCTGCGGATGTGGCCTTCAGGGGAAACCCCTACACATCAGCCAGATAAGGAAGTCACCAAAGTGGAGCAAGGAGGACGTGTTCCGAGAGGTGCTTCAGTCCTCAGGGGCAGAAAAAAGAGAACAGAGGGAGTGGAGAGAAATGGAAAGGCGGGACAGAAAGGAGCATGAGGGGAGCGTTCAAAAGGCCCATGAACGGATGATAAAAGTCATGGAGGAGGAAACAGAAATGCTGAAGTTTCTCATCACGCGTCAGTCAGAACAGATGTGCGCTTGGCCCCCTCTGCAGCTGATACAGAACTATTTTCCATGCCCTCCGCAAACTCCTTCCACACCTTCCTTCGAACTTTCTGGGACATCTCGGTATCCCGTTCACTCCATCCCTTCGGACAGCTTCTAAAATGACAGCTGGACTTGCAGACAGGTATGACAGCCTCCACTGCCCTGCACTACCACCTCTCTTCCCACCAAGCCTTTTGTGCGTGTTAATTGGTGTTTAATAAAAACAAACTCTCTGAAAGAGAACAAATCTGTATTTGTGTCCTACACATATTGATTACTGCTGGTACATGTACTTTAATCATTTGCTTACTGTAAATCCAGCTAAGGATGCATCACAAGTATTAGGCAAAATAAAAAAAAATCAAATTAATGAATCGTGGCCGATTGCTGAATAGAAATACACATTACCAGTGCTCATTATCAAAATGTTGACTTAAAGCCTCCCTGATTTGAATTGCCCCCCGTTGTGCCCCTCTAATAGCCCTGGTATCAGGCTGCTCAAAATCAGCAGCCAGGTGATCTGCCTCAGTGCTCCACCCCTGGGCAAACTTTTCACCCTTAGCATCACAAAGACTATGGAGCATGCAGCAGACAGCTATGACCATGGGAATGTTTTCCTCACTTGGGTCTAACCTGCCATAGAGGCCTCGCCAGCGCACTTTTAATCTGCCAAAGGCACATTCTGCACCTGCTCAGCCTATTGTTGAAGTGCTCCCTGCTGCTGTCCAGGTTTCTCATGTCAGGCTTCATGAGCGGATGGGAGTAAGGGGTATGCTGGGTCTCCCAGGATCACTATGGGCATTTCAACACCCTCCACTGGAATCTTCCAGCCTGGAAAGAAAGTCCCTGTTTGCAGTTTTCTGTACAGGCCAGTGTTCCTGAAGATGTGTGGTCATGCACCTTCCTGGACCACCCTGCGTTGATGTCACTGAAACACCCACAGTGATCAACAAGCGCCTGCAATACTATGGAGAAGTACCAATTTCTATTGATGTGCTCTGTCACAAGATGGTCCGGGGCCATCTATCACCCTGTTGCAGTTACAGAATCCCATTGCTCATCCACTATTTCATGCACATTACCAAGCGTCACTGTCCTTCATAGCAAGATGTGATTAGCCGCTCTGCACACTTGTGTTAACAGGGCACCCGCAGTCGACTTCCCCACTCCCAGCTGATTCCAACTGACCAGTAGCAGTCTGGAGTCGCCAGCGTCCCCACAGCGATCGCCGGGCGCTTCTCCACGAGAAGCTGCTCTCGTTTGGGTGTCCTTGAGCTGCAGGGCTGGGGCGAGCTCTGCACACAGGTCCAGGAAGGTGGCTTCCTTCATCTGAAAGTTCTGTATCCACAGCAAATTGTCCCAGGCCAGACGACTGGTAACTGCAGATAGTCGGGATTGGGGGGCGCAGTGAGGGGCTCCCCACCACCACAGGCACGGTCGGCTTCCTGGTGACGGCCAAGGGCCCCTCCAGCAACACCCTCATGACCTGGGTGGTCGCCCACCTCGCCCACACTTAAGGCCGACCCTGCCAGAGTCATCCTGAGGGAAAATGGCCCCCTAGGTGAATTTGTATTTTTGCAACTTGGCCCCTGCTGCCTCCCACCCCATTGCCCCGACTCCCTGAGCTCCCTTCTGTGCACCCAGGCAGGCTAGTCCAGACTGACACTAAGGCAGGTACATACGTTTCCTTGCTGGATTAATACTTATTTCACCAGACCCGTGTCACCCGTGAAGAGGAATTATTCTCACGGGGGCCCTGCAGCTGCCGGGCGAGGAAGGAGGGGGACTCAGACGGCTTCCCTGTGTCCCCTCTGGCAGAGAGCTGCACTGCCAGCTCGGCCTCACTTCCCGGCCCTGGGCAACGCTTAGTGGGGTTCGGTGGGAGCGTCGCTGCTGGTGCCTTTCCCACGCACAGGCCAACTCGCACCCTGGCAGAAATCAGGAGGAGCATGTGACCCCGCATGTCCCCCCCACACATTGCCTATCCTAGATCTGCATAACAATGTGATCCCACCACTCAGCGCTTGTTTCCCGAGTCCCAGAGCGACGCTCCGCTGTGTGCAGCCGCTTCCTGAATGCCAGGAGGAAGCTGGTGTTGTTTCTTTCCATGGCACACAGCAGCTCGGGCAGCTCTGGTTCGTGTTCACACTGGGAGCTCACAACATAATGCCTGGCCAGCCGCTCTGCATTCACAGCAGTGGAGGGATCCATCCTTTCACACAGGGATGGCGGGCGCACCAGAAACAGGGGCCGTTGGAAAATGCCGCGAAACGCAGTCAGACCAGCGTGGGATGCTGGGACAGAAAATAAGGCACCACGGGACACTGAGCCCACCCCCATGACACGCTGCGATCCCCCCCCCCGCCTTCCCACAAGTCCTAGCTGCAGAAGGTGCCGAGTAGCATGGTGGGATAGCTACCCACAATGCACTGCTATTGCTATCGACGCTGGAGCACCAAACATGGACGCGCTCTGCCAGCAGAGGAAGCGCAGTGTGAACGTGCAATAGCGAGGTTATCATGGCGCTTTTTGTCAACAACGCTGCAGTGTAGACAAGGCCCAACCGTCAGAGAAGCGAAGTTCTGGAGCAGCCTCCCAAGGGACCTGTCCCTTCCCCATCCCCAGCCAGCCCCAAACTGAAACCCCCTCCAGCCTCTCTTTCCCGGGCCAGGAGGTCACCTGATCTCTTTGTTCACCTTTAGCCATCCCCTTGCAGGGGGGAAGGGCCCCGGCCATTTGTTGCCAAGATACAAAGTGTCGGCCATTTATGCACACTGGAGACTTAAGAAATGCATAGGGGAAACTGAGGCACCCACACAGTATTCAGAGGAAACATTAAGAACAGTCCCACTTCATCACAGGACCTAACTGGCTTCAAGACTGAGCTTCTGGAGGGACAGGGTGAGGAGACATCCCACAACAGCATGGAGCTGATCCGTGACTGCTAGCAGCAAATCTCTCCAACGGCCGGAGACGGGACACTCGCTGGGGAGGGCTCTAAGGCCTGGTCTACACTACGGGGGCGGGGGATCGAACTAAGGTACGCGACTTCAGCTACGCGAATAGCGTAGCTGAAGTCGAACTACCTTAGTTCGACTGACTTACCCGTCCAGACGACGCGGGACCGAACTCCGCGGCTCCCAGGTCGACTCCGCCACCGCCGTTTGCAGTGGTGGAGTTCCAGAGTTGACCGGAGCGCTTCTGGAGTTCGAACTATCGCGTCTAGATCAGACGCGATAGTTTGAACTCCGAGAAGTCGAACTCTCCGCGTGGACCCGGACGGTAAATATGGACCTACCCTGAGTTACATCAGAGAATCCGTTCCCAGGTGTCTGGCTGGTGGGTCTTGCCCACATGCTCAGGGTCTAACTGGTCACTATCTGGGGTCAGGAAGGAATTTCCCCCCCAGGTCAGATTGGCAGAGACCCTGGGGGGGCGTTCGCCTTTGTCTGCAGCCTGGGACGCGGGGCACTGGCAGGTTTAAACTAGTGTCAGTGGTGGATTCTCTGTAACTTGAAGTTTCTAACCCATGATTTGAGGCTGTCAGTGACTCAGCCAGAGGCTGGGGTCTGCTACAGGAGTGGGTGGGTGAGGCTCTGTGGCCTGCGATGTGCAGCAGCTCAGACCAGATACCAGGTCCCCCGGCTCGGCCTGCAGTGCCTGGCGGTCCAGCTCGGCGTAGATGAGTCTGTTGGTGCCAGGGCTGGGCTCCTGGGGACAAGAGGGGACAGAGTCACTGGTGTGTGTGTGTGTGTGTGTGTGTGTGTGCACCAACTGCCCCCACACACATTCACACAGAGCAGGGCTTGTCCCCTCCAGCAGGCGGTGACAGGGACACAGACACACACACACTCCCCTGCAACCCCATCCCCACCCCAAAATACTGAGTGTGACAGATAAGGTGAGCGGGCCCCATGTGGGTCAGGCTTGGGGGTCAGGGCCCGCGGGCAGACAGGGACACTTACCAGGGCCTGTGGCTGTTTCCATTCATCGATGGAGGCATCTGCAGAACAGAGACACCCGCTGAGCTGCACCCCCGGCCGGCCCAGGGCAGAACCCCACACCCAGCTCCAACCCCCCCGTCCAGCCATGGGGCTTAGTGCCCGGCAGAGCTACCCCTCCCCCGCCCCACAGCATGGGCCAGGGTCATTAGCCCCGTGTTACAGAGAGGAAAACTGAGGCACAGAGATGGCAGCAGAGTCTAGGGGGTTATGGCGGGGCAGGGGGGCTGGGAGGCAGGATGCCTGGGTTGTCACCCTGGCTCTGGGAGGGGAGTAGGGTCTAGTGGTTAGAGCAGGGGGGCTGGGAGCCAGGAGTGGATGGGGATTCCCCACAGGTCACTGGCTGGGAAGGTCTGATGGAGAAATGAATGGGGGGGGACATGCAAAGCCCCAGGCCTGGGGGGGAGAATAGGGGGCACAGAGAGGGAGACTATGAACTAGAGGGGGAGGGGAGGGTGACCCACAGGTAGCTGGTCAGGAGGAGGCAGGAAGCTCAGCTGACACTGGCTACTTCTGGGACCTTCTCCATTTACAGCAGCTGTAAATCAGGCCCTGCCCCATATGGGTGGAGCCCCCACAAGCCCCGCCCCTCACGAGGTGTCCTCCCCACCCCATGGTACCCCCTTGCGTGCATTACTTACAGATGGGGTCTTCCTGAGCTGGGGCCTTCAACACCCCCAAGGGGATGGTGCTAAAAGAGAAAAAAATCCCCTTGTAAATGTCATATCCCCCCACCCGCAGAGAGATTCCCCAACACACCCAGAGAGCCCCCAATCCTGCCTCACATTGAACCCTGTTCCCTAACCCCCCAACCACACCCACTAGACCCCACTCCCCTGCCAGAGCAGGGGACAGAACCCAGGCAGAGGTGACACATGTGTGTGTGTGGGGGGGGAAGCAGGGTCACACGACCCCCCCCCACACAGCTCAGTCACATGGTGCAGCCAGGCCCCTCCCTGCGGAGCAGCTGAGCTGTGGAGCAGGGAGCAGAGGCAGGAGCAGAGGAACAGCTGGGAGCTGCACGGGGGGGTCACTGTTTTCCGAGAGGGGGGACAGGGGTGACTCCAGCTGTTCTGGGGTTGTGCCCCTCCACTGTCAGCAGGCCCAGATCATCTCTGAGGAGTCCTGGCCCCCAACCCCCACTCCCTCCCCCAGAGCCGGGGACAGAACCCAGGAGCCCTGTGACCCCGGCAGGCCCATTGGGAGGGGGGAGGAGCCGGGTTCCTACCTGCTCGGACTTGGTGCGTCTCGTTTTCCTGCAGAGGGACACAAACCAGAATCCCCCATGAGCCGATCAGGATGCCCCGGTCCCAGCGCCCGGCCACTCACCCCCCACAGGGCAGCAGGGATGGGGGTGGCTGGGGTGGTCCCCTCTGCTGCTGGTGCTGAGCCTGGATCCCTGCTGGGATGGGACGGACCTGCAGGGGGCAGCACAACACCATAGCATGCACCGGGGGGAGGGGCAGATTAACTCAGGGGGCTTTTCCTGTCCCCAATCCTCCCTCGTTAGTGACTCGTTATAACGAACCTGATCCATAGGTCAGTTCCCCCGGCACCACAGGCACCTGAGAGGCCCGGTGCCCACAGCTCGTTATACAGGGACCCCTTGCTCAGTGCTGAGATGCGGCCCCAGATGGTGCAGGTGGGGCAGAGGGATTGGTTATATGGGGACCCCTCAGCTGGCCCTAAGACGCGGCCACCTCTGGGGTGGGACAGGTGCGTGTGTACAGAGATTACACATGCAACAGCGCCCCCTGCTGAGCCTCCACCCCACTCCTTGGCTTCCCCAGCACAGTCCCCCATCCCAGCCGTGACCCCAACGGCCCTGCCTAGCGGCAGGTTTAACCCTTCCCTCGCTGGACGGGGCACTCACTGACTCGGGTTTTTCTGAAGCGGACGAAGGCCACGAGGAGGAGAAGCAGGAGGAGGCCGGCGGCTGCTGCGCTCGCCCCAGCGATGATGGGGCTGGTCAGCCCCAGAGGTGCCGGCGATTCCGATCTGCCTGGGAAACAGCAGCAGCCGTGAGTGCCGGGAGCAGCTGGTCTGTTTCCACCCCCCACGAGCCCTTCCCACCCCAGGCGGCGCCCAAGGGGCTGGGACACCGCAGGGCGCAGGCAGCAGAAAATTCTATGGGGAGGGTGTTGCGGTCCCCAGGGCATCAAGTGGGGTCAGAGCCAGCAAGATCTGGGGGATTTGTAGCACTAGAGGCACTGGACTGCAGGGGGAGGGGGGCTCCGTAGGGGTTGCTCTCCCCATCGGTCAGGGCTGGCCCCACTGCCCCAGCACGGCGCTAGGGGGCGCTGTCTGAGCCAGCCTGGCCGTCATTTCTAAGGCATTTCACCCCCTTCCTCATGGCCACACCGGCTCAATCCAACGGGCCCATCTAGCCCGGTATCCCGCCTCCCAGGCTGACGGCTCCTGGCTACTTCGCAGGAAGCTCTGGCGGGTTCATGTCGGACCAGGAGGCTTCTCTCTCCTCCCAAATCTGTTGGTGGAGAGGAGTCACTGCCCCTAGGAACAGCCTCCCTCCTTCCCCCAGCCAACCACTGGAGAGAAGCTGCCCCATAATCTGTGACTCAGTAGATTCCCCCTGGTACCTGGCCCCACGCTGCCCGGGTGGCTGGGAGCCGGCGCCGCTCCAGGCTGGACCGAGTCGGTTCCCTCTGCGGGAATAGAACCAGCATCTGTCGGGGCAGGGGGAGAGGCTGAAACACCAACTCAGAGTTCGCCCCCACCCTCTGTGAGCACTGGTGGATCGACCACTGGTCTCAGGGGCCTGGCCCAGTTTGGGGCCCCGGAGAAGACCCAGCACCCAGACCCTGGTTCCCGCCGAAGCAGTGGGCGGGGGGAGGCAGTGAATGCCTCTGGTGCGGCCCCGGGACGGGAGAACTCTCGCTACCTGCTGTGGCCTCAGGGCTGGGAGACTCACTCCCTGCTGCCCCCCGGGGGCCGAGGCAGGGGGACAGAGCTTCTCCGGTCTGGGGCTCACAGTGGGGGGAGCAGAAAGTAGCAAATGGGTTGTGGAGCTCCAGTGGGGGGAGAAAATGGGGTGGGGCTCCGGGAAGGGGCAGAAAGGGGCAGGGCCGTAGGCCAAGGAGGTGAAACAGGAGAGGGACGCAAGTGGAAGGGGGGGGGAGGGATCCCCCTTTGCTCTGGCCCAGGGCCCCAGGAAACCTGAATCCACCTCAGCCCGTGACTCAGCATCGATCGTCACTGTCAGTCCCGGGGAGGGGGAGTTGTGGCTGGGGACGGTGCCGGCTCGGCAATCTCTGGGCCCTGACTCCTCTGTGCGTCCCCAGGGCAGGGGCAGCCAGGGGAGCATCCCCTGGGAAAGGCCCCTACTCTGCAGCTCCCCCCGGGGGCAGGGATCCCCCCTCCCCCAGCCCTGAACCTCCAGGAGCTGCTGCTCCCCCTTGGCTGGGGAACCCCCCAGCGACACTGTCCCTGCTCCCTGTCCAGGAGAGTCCTAGGGCTCTGGGCAGAGCCTGGCTCTGAGCATCCCGTCAGGTGCCGAACTTCTGAGGGTGCGGCTGGGTGTGGGGCTGGGAGCAGGGACACCAAGCCGGGCCCCTCACCTGCTACCACCAGCTGCACAGGGTCACTGGGCGGCGAGGAGACGAAGGGCTCTGACTGGGGCCGGTAGCTGCAGCTGTAGTTCCCTCCGTGCTGCCGGCCCACGCTGGGGATGTGGAACTCAGCCCCGGCCCCAGCAGGGTCCATGTGTCGCTGCAGGTTCAGGTCTCCAGCCTTGTGCAGGAAGAACCTCACGTCCCGGCGCTGCCCCTGACACCGGATGGTGACGTTTGCCCCTGGGGCGGTGACCCCGGTGGGGCTCAGAGAGATGGAGGGTCTGGGTAAGCTGGGATCTGCGCACAGGAGACAGGCTGTGAGAGCCAGACCCAGGCACCCACCCAGCCCCTGACTCCAGCTGCAGAAGAGAACAATGTGTGTGTGTGTGTGTGTGTGTGTGTGTGTAGGGGGCGGAGGTTGATAGCAGCCTTCAACTCCCTGAAGGGGGGTTCCAGAGAGGATGGAGCTCGGCTGTTCTCAGTAGGGGCAGATGGCAGAACAAGGAGCAATGGTCTCAAGTTGCAATGGGGGAGGTCTAGGTTGGATATTAGGAAACACTATTTCACTAGGAGGATGGTGAAGCACTGGACTGGGTTCCCTAGGGAGGTGGTGGAATCTCCACCCTCATCTTCTATGATTCCCAGGCTCGGGCAGATCCAGGGGCCCCCTGGCAGAGATTCTCTCCCTGATCCCAGAATCCCGGCCCTGTGAGCTGGGCTTCTAGCTCCACAGACACGGGGCCTCGGCTGCCTTGTTCTTGGGGTCCTCATATGCCATGTGTGGCCCCTGCCTCATTCACTGCGTCCAGTCCCCCCAGCACAGAGTGACTCACGGGCTGGTCTCTGGCACCCAGCACGGCAGGGTCTGAGACCCACAGAGGAAAGGAGTGAGCCCCCCGGGAGGCAGTGAGGCATCATTATCCCCATTCTAGGGGGTCGGGGGGGAGACTGAGGCATTCACAAATTCACTTTCCTTAGTGAGCTCCCAGGGGCAGGGACTGTCTCTTCACTCTGTGTTTATGCAGCGCTATTGAGGCCAGTATTGGCAGAGGTCTCAACTATCTGTGGGCATCTTGGTTTGTGGGATCTTGGCCTGAGATCCCCAAGATTGAGCGCCCCCGCCAAGGAAGGACATTTTTGAAAACCGCGATGTGCTCCCATAACACGGAGTCTGTGGCCGCGCCAGGGGCTGGGTCAGATCTCTGGAGTCCCAGCCCAGCGCCGTGTCCACCAAGCCACCACTTCTCCTGCAGCCCCTGCCTCATTCAGCCCCGGCCGGGACACTGCCTGGGGCGGGGCCTGGAGAACAGAGGGGATGGGATCACGGGATTAAATAGCAACTCCCGGTTCCTACGCACAAGGGGCAGCGTTAAAGTAGCCTCCCTGCCCTGAGTCTCCAGGGGCTGCTGCTCCCCACTGGCTGGGGAACCCCCCAGTGACTCCGTCCCTGCTCCCCAGCCAGGCGTCCCCTCTGCGGGGTCAGGGCTCAGGGCAGAGCCTGGCTCTGAGCGTCCCATTGGCACCAAGACCCCATGAGGTTTGGGCTGGGGGTGGGGCTGGGAACGGGGACGCTGAGCCGGGCCCCTCACCTCTCACTACCAGCTCCATGGGGTCGCTGGGATATGACACAGTGAATGGCTCCAATCTGCTGTGATAGGAGCAGCTGTAGCTCCCGCCAAGATCCCGATGAACGTTGCTACTGGAAAACTCGGCCTCAAACCCGTCCGAATCCACAGGTGGGAAATGACGTCCCTCTTTATTCAGCACGAACCGCATGCCCCGGTGCTGCCCCCGACACCGGACAGTCATGGCTGCCCCCAGGGAGACCCCCCCGCTGGGGCTCAGGGAGATGCTGGGTTTGGGGTAGCTGAGCTCTGCAGTGGGAAGCAGACAGGCCGTGAGACACAGGCCCCGTCACTCACTCCTGGGGCCCATCCTCACCACGCGGCCTCAGTGGTGGGTCAGACCCGGCGGCCCTGGGGATGGGCTCCTGGATCCCTTTCCACAGGGGCCAGAGTTTCCCCTCAGCCCTGGGCTCACAGCATGAGACACGGAGCAAACCCAGCCCCTGGAGCCCAGAGCTCTGCTCCCCGGCGGGTGCCAGGCCAGGCCAGTCTCCAGAGGCCATTCACTCCCTGGCTTCTCTGCTGGGAGGGCTGGGAGCCAGGACTCCTGGGTTCTCTCCACGGCTCTAGGAGGGGAATGGGGTCTAGTGGGAAGAGCAGGGGGGATGGGGCCCAGGACTCCTGGGTTCTGTGCACAGCACCACCACCGACTTGTAGGGGACTGTGCAAGTCTTTACTATACACTGAGGTTTAAAACCTTCAGCTCCGTCCATCACCCTGTAAGTGATGTGTTGCCTGGGAAAGGCCCCCCTGCTCTGCAGGTCCCCCTGGGAGCAGGGATCCCCCCTCCCCCAGCCCTGAACCTCCAGGAGCTGCTGCACCCCCTTGGCTGGGGAACCCCCCAGTGACAATGTCCCTGCTCCCTGGCCAGGCCAGTCCTAGGGCTCTGGGCAGAGCCTGGCTCTGAGCATCCCGTCAGGTGCCGAACTTCTGAGGGTGCGGCTGGGGGTGGAGGCTGGGAGCAGGGACGCTGAGCCCAGGGGCGGCTCTAGGCACCAGCGGGCCAAGCGCCCGCTTGGGGCGGCATCCTGGGGAGGGCGTCATTTGGCTCCGGTGGAGCTCCCGCCGGCATGCCTGCGGCAGGTCCACCGGAGCCCGGGACGAGCGGACCTGCCGCAGGCATGACTGCGGCGGGTCCCGTCTTCCCGCTGCTCGCTGAGCTCCCGCAGGCATGACTGCGGCAGGTCCGCTGTCCCGGGCTCCGTGGACCTGCCGCAGGCATGCCGGGCGAGCTCCACCGGAGCCAAATGCCGCCCTCCCCAGGAAGCCGGAGCCGCGGGAAGAGGGGACCCGCCGCGGGACTGGGGAAGGGCGGCGCAGCGCTCCGCGCTGCTTGGGGCAGCCGGATTTCTAGAGCCGCCCCTGGCTGAGCCGGGCCCCTCACCTGCTACCACCAGCTGCACGCTGTCGCTGGGCTGCGAGGAGATGAAGGGCTCTGACCAGGGCTGGTAGCTGCAGCTGTAGCTCCCTCCGTGCTGCCGGCCCACGCTGGGGATGCGGAACTCGGCCCCGGCCCCAGCAGGGTCCATGTGTCGCTGCGGGTTCAGGTCTCCAGCCTTGTGCAGGAAGAACCTCACGTCCCGGCGCTGCCCCTGACACCGGATGGTGACGTCTGCCCCTGGGGCGGTGACCCCAGTGGGGCTCAGAGAGATGGAGGGTCTGGGTAAGCCGGGATCTGCGCACAGGAGACAGGCTGTGAGAGCCAGACCCAGGCACCCACCCAGCCCCTGACTCCAGCTGCAGAAGAGAAGAGAGTGTGTGTGTGGGGGGGGGGGGATCACGGGATTAAATAGTGACTCTCGGTTCCTACGCACAAGGGGCAGCGTTAAAGTAGCCTCCCTGCCCTGAGTCTCCAGGGGCTGCTGCTCCCCCTGGCTAGGGAATCCCCCAGTGACTCCGTCCCTGCTCCACAGCTGGGCGTCCCCTTTGCAGGGTCAGGGCTCAGGGCAGAGCCTGGCTCTGAGTGTCCCATTGGCACCGAGCCCCCGTGAGGGTCTGGCTGGGGGTGGGGCTGGGAACGGGGACGCCGAGCCGGGCCCCTCACCTCTCACCACCAGCTCCACGGGGTCACTGGGGTACGACACGTTGAACGGCTCCGATTTGCTGTGATAGGAGCAGCTGTAGCTCCCGCCGTGCTCCCGGTTAACGTTGCTACTGGAAAACTCAGCCTCAAACCCGTCCGAATCCACAGGTGGGAAATGACGTCCCTCTTTATTCAGCACAAACCACACACCCTGGTGCTGCCCCCGACACCGGACGGTCACGGCTGCCCCCAGGGAGACCCCCCAGCTGGGGCTCAGGGAGATGCTGGGTTTGGGGTAGCTGGGCTCTGCAGTGGGAGGCAGACAGGCCGTGAGACACAGGCCCCGTCACTCACTCCTGGGACCCGTCCTCACCACGCGGCCTCAGTGGTGGGTCAGACCCGGCGGCCCTGGGGACGGGCTCCTGGATCCCTTTCCACAGGGGCCAGAGTTTCCCCTCAGCCCTGGGCTCACAACATGAGACACGGAGCAACCCCAACCCCTGGGGCCCAGAGCTCTGCTCCCCGGCGGGTGACAGGCCAGGCCAGTCTCCAGGGTCCATTCACTCCCTGGCTTCTGTGCTGGGAGGGCTGGGAGCCAGGTCTCCTGGGTCCTGTCCCTGGCTCTGCGGGGGGAGTGGGGTCTAGTGGGGAGAGCAGGGGGGATGGGGGCCAGGACTCCTGGGTTCTGTGCACAGCGCCACCACTGACTTGTAGGGGACTGTGCAAATCTCTACTATACACTGAGGTTTATAACCTTCAGCTCCACCCATCACCCGCTAACTGCTGTGTTGCCTAGGAAAGGCCCCCCCTGCTCTGCTGCTCCCTCTGAGCTGGGCCCCTCCCTCACCTCCCGCAATGATCTCGACGGGGTCACTGGGATGCAATGAGCGATTCTGATCCGCTATGGAGCGATAGTCGCAGGTGTAGCTCCCTCCATCTTCCCAGCCAACACTTGTGATGGGAAATTCAGCGACATTCCCATGAGGCACCGTCCGCACCTGCGGGTTCGGGTGTCCAGCTTTACGCAGGAAGAACTCCATGGATCGTTGCCGACCCTCACAGTGGATGGTGAGGTTTCCCCCGAGCGCCACTACCCGGCTGGGGCTCACCCAGATGGTCGGTTTGAGAAATTCACGCCCTGCTTTCAACAAGAGACAGGAGTTAAACAGGGGAGACACCCCCCCACCACCACCTCCCCTCCACCCCAATTCAGTCCATCCGTCATTTGGCCTCTCTAGGAGTCTGTCCCCTACCAGGGTTGGCACTGCCTGCCCGTGGGGCTCGGGGGTCACCCACATGTAGCTCAGGACCCAGCAGCATGTGAGATCACCTGCTCCCCTCAGCCCCACCTGAGGCCAGCCAGGGAGCCTGACCAGTGGGCCCCCTGCAGCTCTGCCCCCACCCCCACCCCACCCCGACCTGGATTTGGAAATAGTCTGTGACCGGCGGGAGTCATGCAAGACCCAGCTTTCCCCAGGCCTTAGGAGTGCGGAGGGGGGGGGGGCTGTGACTGCAGGGGAGGGAGCTGTTGGGGGCGGATCTGGGGGGTTCTCCCCATGGCTGCACTGACCGTGAACATTTCGGTTCCCCAAGGGGATCTAGAGCCAACAGACGGCCCCTGTTAACATGTGTATGAGCTGAAATAAATCCACGTGCCTCCCCCACGCCCAATTCTCACAGCTTGTCGGGGGCAGGACTTTGAACCAGGGGACGGTTCCCATCTGCTTCCTCAGACCCCAGGAGCCAGATTCAGCTCCCAGTTACTCCGGGGAGGGGAGGGGGTCACAGAAGAACGGGGCCGGGTCTGAGGTCACAGGAGGAGTTTGGGTTGAGTTTGGGGGAAGGTTCAGGGCTCTGTTCCTCCTTTCCCCACCCCATGCATCCCCTCCCCCGTCCTTGATGTTACCCACCTCCCCACAGACTGATACTCACGTCCTGACACCCCGCTCTGCCCAGCCAGCCAGTAGCCTGCAGAGGAGACGTCTCATTAGGGATCAGATCCCAGAGCAACTGGATCCTACACCTTGGTCTCAGATCCTCCCCCTCTCCCCCCCCCATGGGCACATGCTCTGGTCTCAGATCCCCCCCATGGGCACATGCTCTGGTCTCAGATCCCCCCCCCCCATTGGCACACACCTAGCCTCAGATCCCCCACCCTATGGGCACACGCCCTGGCTGTCTCCGATACTCACCGAGGAGGAGGACAGTGACAGCAGATGCCATGACAGGGCAGTGGGGGCCCCTCAGCGCTGCCACCAACGCACCGGTGTTGAGCTCCACTGAGTCTGAGGCCCGAGTGCGAGCGGAATGAGGAACTGATCCGTGATGCGCTCAGCCCCTTTCTTCCCATCAGATGGTTTCAATCTCAGCACTCTCCGGGGCAAATCTACCGTGGTCAGAGCAAAGCCAGCTCCCTGCTATGCCCAGCAACCCAAATCCCCTCCTGCAGCTGCCTGGTGTCCCCCCACACCCGTCCCACATGGGAGCTGCCCAGTCTGGGAACCAACTGGGAATGGGGCAATCTCTGGAGATGTCAAGAGATGCCCAGGCTGCCCCAACCTTTTCCAACAGATCCATCCAACCTCCCTGGAGCAGCAGCACAGAGCAGAGGAGGGATACCCACCCCCCACGGTGTCCCCCACCGAGTGACCGTCTCCCATGGAGCGGGGCAGAGATTCCTTCCTGACCCAGCTGGGCCCAGCACCTGTCCTGGAGCATGAAGGTGGAGGGGGTCTGGCCAACCTCCTTCCCAGGTAGTGTCGCTGCATCGCCATTCTTAGCTCAGTGATGTGGCACAGAAGCAAGACAGAGGGGTGGGAGTTGTGGTTTCTGGCCCCCGTGAGCAGAGGAGGGAGGCATAAATGTAGATCCTGAGTTGTTAAAGGAGCAGCTGATAAAACCAATGCTCAGTTGGTGTTTGTGCTACGGCCAGTGAAACTCTGCGTGAACCTGATGCCCGGCACCTTCCCTGTTATATACCCCGGCTCTGGGAGGGGAGTGGGGTCTAGTGATTGGTGCAGGGAGGGGCTGGGGGCCAGGACTCCTGGGTTCTCTCCCTGGCTCTGGTTGGGGGGTGGGGTCTGGTGTTTAGAGAAAAGGACACAGATTAGCACCAGCCCCCTAGAGGTGAAAGGCCCCATGTCCCTTCCCCATCCCATCCCCAGGGCAGTGGGTCCACACAGCTCAGGTCCCTAGGCTGGCCTCACCTCAGATGCTGCGTAAAAGATGGGGGGGGCAGCCGACCAGCCCCCCAGAAAGGGGAGGGGGCAAGAATATGGGGACAGAGCTCAAGAGTTCCCCCCCTCCCGGCAGATGATCCAGCTCTGGCTCCCCAGCTCGTTTGCCCTTCACCTCCCACCCCCGACATTCACACATTGGGCCCCTCCTCTCCCTGTCCTGCTTCCCCTCCCCATTCACATCCCCCGTCCCATGTCCCCATCCCCCCTCCCCCGTTCTGCGTCTGGCCTGTGTCTGCTCCCACATACATGTCCCCCACCATGTCCCATGTCCCCTCATTTCCCTGTCCCCCCCACTTTCTGCCCCCTGTCCTGTAGTTCCCTCACATCCCCGCCACTTCTGCCCCATCCCATTTCCCGTCACCCCCCACGTGTGTCCCCTCATGTCCCCGACCCTGTTCTACCCACCCCATCCCCTATCCCCTCACATCCCCCCGACCTCCCTCAGGGAATGTGGGGCAGAAGGGAGTGTGGGGTGTTCTGGGGGCAGGAGATTGAGGGGAAAGAAAGTGGGGGACCCAGGACTGAGCGGTCAGGAGCAGGAGGGGGTACTGAGAGGGGAAGCTGACGAGGGATGGAAATGGCAGCTCCCTCCTGGGGGGCGCACCGTCTGCCCCCTCCCCCGCCACACCCCCAAAAAAATCCTGTCCCCTGGTTCTGACATTTGGGGGGAGCCTGTCTGCCTTCAAACTCCTGTCCCCCCTCCTGACCCCTGTCCCCACAGCCCCCCTCCTGACACCCCCAACCTACTTCCCTCAAACTCCCGGCTCCCCCGAATCACCTGCCATGGGGGGGCCCAGAAGCGCTGGCAGCTAAATCACTCTGGGCCCTGGAGATGCAATAAAGGGCCCAAGGTGTGAACATGCCCCAGCCCCTGCCCCACACTGAACAGGGTTAAACACGGGGGCAGGGTCCAGAGCCTGCAGCCTGCTCAGCCCCACGGCAAACCCCCTATTGACCCCTGGGACCGGCTGTTACAGACCCAGCAGAACAGGAACCAGGGGAGCCGTGGCAGGTGCCATGTGAAACGAGGGGTTTGTTCCAGCCCCAGCCCCGTTCGCTGGAGCGAGTCTCTAGCTGGAAAATCCCCCGGGTTTGGGTGTCTCCCCACTGGCCCCGGAGACACTAGCAACTGTCCGGGGGGAGGGTGCAGAGGAGCCGGCAGAGCTGGGCTGGAGCAAGCGTCACCGTGGCTGCTGTTAAAGTCCGACCCCGTTTCCTCCCAGGTTGGGGGTTGAGCCAGGGAAGGGGCGATGGTGGGTCCCTCTCTCCAGCCGCTCTGCTCAGGACGTCTCCGCGGAGCAGGGTGTGGATGGCTCAGGGGGCCCAGGAGACAGGGGGTTGCAGTCACGATGGTGAAGCGAGTCTCTTTCTTTAAGGCCCCAAAGGGCGGTGGGCGGCACAGCCCATCCCCGCAATATTTTATCCACCAATGAGACCTCATTTCCGACACCCCAATTTTGAGTCACAGATTTCTGCTCCCCCATTTCTCCCATGTCCCAGGCAGGCCCCAGCCCGGCCCGTGGGGTCTGTCCGGCGGCCACTCGGGTTGGACTAATCCCGTCTTTCTGCCTCACCAACTTTCCCCCCAACGTTCATTCGTCCAGGTTCTCGTGACGCTGCCTGAACTTCTCACTCACCGTCGTCGGCTGAACCCCCCACATTTGGAGGCTCCGGTATCACAGCCGCCCCCTGGGGGGGGGAGATTTCGGGGACAGGGGAGAAGGAAGCTCTGGGGGTTTGTACAATAGAAATACAGGGCGGGGCAGGTCTAGGGAGAAAGAGGGGGAGAGAAAAGGGGCCGGGGGACCCCACTGCAGAGAGAGGAGGGGACGGACACCGGGAGGGGGCCAGTAAGTGCCGTTATTCTACCACCACACAAAACGCAGCATCCCTGCTCCCCACTGACAGCCCCAGGCAGAGACCAGCCCGGCAGGGCCAGAGTGTGGGACCCAGCACTGTCCAGGGGCTGCCCTGCGAGGAGCCCAATGAGCCCAGCACGGGGCAGTTCCTCTAACTGGCATTGCAGGGGCTGGTGCTCACGGGGTTAGGGGCTCAATCCTGGGGTGCCGCTGTCAGGTTGGGAGCTGTTTGGGGGTGGATTCTCCGGGGCAGGGGTGTTCCGGGGCCGGGGGGGTTGTGCCGGTGTCTCAGCGCCCCGAGGGGAAGCAGCTCGTCCCCAGGGAGATTCTGTTCTCCGGACGGCTGGATCCAGGCTCCTGGGGGTGCAGAGAGATGGCGGGTTAGAGGGGGCCATGTCACCTTGGGCCCAGGCCCTAGGGGGAGCAAGGGGAACGGGGGGGGTCACCTTACCTAGGACACCTCTAATAGGCCTCAGCCAGGGTCAGCCCCAGGATGAGCAGGACCACAGCACCCAGCACCAGGTGAGCGACGTTGGCATTGGTGAAATCCGGGCGCCTCGCGGGGGCTGCTGTAGGGGGAAGGGAAGAGACACTTGGCAGCTCAGACAGGGAGATCAGCAGCTGGAGCTGCCCTGGGAGCGGAGCCCCCAACCCCACCCCCCCATCCTTCAGGTCTGGCCCAGCCCCCCTCTGGGGTCTCCCAGGTGCTGCAGCTCTAGGGCGTCCCCTGTTGCCAGGGGGACGCCATGGGGCCTAGGGAAGGCAGCAACCCTAGGCCCCGCGCTGCCCGGACAGGTGGGAGCCGGTGCCGCTCCCGGCTGGGTCAGGTCGGATCCCCCTGGGGGAATAGAACCAGTAGCCTTCGAGGTGGTGGGAGAGGCTGAAATAGTGACTCAGCAATTGCCCCACCCCCATCCCACAACTCAGCATCGATCCTCACTGTCGTTCCCGTGGGGTTAATGACTGGGGCAGGGACCCCTTCCCTCATTGGGCGGGGGCTCACTTCCTCCTGTTTCCCTGTAACGGAGGCAGGCCAGGAGGTGCCATTCACACCTGGAGTCACTGCGGAGCAGGTCTGGGCGCGGCTGTTCCTATTTGGGAGGCGGAACGTCCCTGTGTCTGTAGATCTACAGGGGAGCTTGTCTGCCAGCCGGGGCTGTATCAACCAGACTTGCTCTGAGATCACCAGTGGGGGTTGGGAACCACACGGGATTAGTCATTTCAGGTCCAGTTTTCATGTAGACAAGGCTCACTTTGTGGATGGGAAATTCAACCACGTCCCCAGCAGAATCTGTCACGTGCCGTGCGTCCGGGTCTCCAGATTTACTCAGAAGGACCCTCGCTCCCCGACAGCGACACTCACACCGGATGGTCACGGCTTCCCTGGGCGACCCTGCCACTGGGGTGCAGGGAGATGTTGGGTTTGGGGTTGCTGGGCTCTGCAGGCAGGAGGAGACAGGCTGTGAGACACAGACCCCGGCACGGTCACTGCGCCCCGTCCCACAGACCAGCCCCAGTGATGAGGCCAATATAGGGGCCTGCAGGGAGAGTCTCCTGGATGCTTTTCCCCCAAATCCAAGACCGAGAGAGCTGGGCTAGCAACACAAGAGACACGAGCCACAGTGTGGAACCATCTGCAAGGAGCCCATGGAGGGGTGGCTGGGGCAGCGCAAGGAGAGGCCGAGGGGACCTAGAGGCTAATTGCATTTTCTCTCCATCAGCTGGGGAAGGAGAAATCAGTTCAGTGGGGAACGATCACAAGTGAATCAGATTTCAGAGTAGTAGCCATGTTAGTCTGTATCCGCAAAAAAAACAGGAGTACTTGTGGCACATTAAAGACTAACAAAGCTCATGCTAAAATAAATTTGTTAGTCTTTAAGGTGCCACAAGTACTCCTGTTTTTTAAGTGAATCAGAGTTCACTGGTGTAGCAGGAACTGCTTCGTCAGGTCACACTGGGAACTATTGCTGAGCTGCCTGACCAGTAACTGCCATTGGCTGAATTAAACCCACTTCATGGGCAACAATTTACATTCATGGAGCCCCAGGAGCTGGAGTTCGAACGTACAAGGCACTAGGCCAGAACCCACCGCGCTACGGTCCCGTCGCGGATTCTCTGTTTTCAGCCTGAGTTCGGAGGACAATGTTTTAAGATGCTTCGTTATATCTTGATTGAACCATCTTCCTGTGATGTCATTGTTTGTTGTTCTGAGTCCCAGTTCAGATAACTACACCCAGGGGCAGCTCTAGCCATTTTGCTGCCCCAAGCACAGCGGCATGCCACGGGGGGCGCTCTGCCGGTCGCCGGTCCCGCTGCTCTGGTGGACCTCCCGCAGACGTGCCTGCGGATGCTTCACCAAAGCCGCGGGACCAGCGGAGCCGCCTGCCGCCCTCCTGGCGACCGGCAGAGTGCCCCCCGTGGCATGCCACCCCAAGCACGCGCTTGGCGTGCGGGGGCCTGGAGCCGCCCCTGACTACACCCATTCCTCCAGGCCACGGGTTGGCTTCTGAACTGAACAACCATCCCTCCGCTGCTTTCTGGTGTAGGCACAGTCCCTTCCTTCTCTGGCAACTTCTCTCCTCCTGTCGCTGCACCTGAAGGTGCTGGTGCATTACTTTCGCTACAGCTCACTTCCTCTTCATTTCTTCAGCCCCTTTCTCTTTGCTCACATCTGATTTCCATCACGTTTCATTCGTGCTTTACATATCTCGCAGTTTTGTAACAATTTCTTAGGTAACTTGGAGACTCTTTCATTGTTTTTTCTTCTTGTTTCACTGCACGGTTCTTCCTGTAACTTTTCCCCTCACGCCTCTGTCTTTCCTCTGTCTGCCTCCTCCTGTTCCCGGCGCCCGCCAACTCTGTCCATTCTGAACTGGACTTTCTACCTGCCAGCTCCGTACCCGGCGCCTTTCAAAGACACAGCTCGGCCACCGGGGTCCCTTTCCACTGGCTCCCTGCTCGCTGGGTCCCTTCATTTCTGGTGCCGGTTATTACCTCATGTCATGGACTCACGGGTCGTGCCCACTCTTGGCCCTGTGGGGAGTGGTTCCACTCACTATCGGGGGTGCAGCCCCTTAGCCTCCTGGAACCGCATCTCTCTGAGCCTTAGCACGCCTGTCTCTCGATGTGGGGCCCTCAGGGAGTCCACTCGCTCTGTACCCCCAGTTCCTCCACTCCCAGAGGGAATAACGCAACCCTGCTCTCTAGCCCAGAGCCTCTCAGCCAGTGTGAAACAGGAGGGTTTACTGAGCGTCTGAACCCAGCACAGGAAACTCTCAGGGCCTCAGGCCTGACCTCCCTCAGCCCAGCACATCGCAGTCTCCCCTGCATCCTGGTGGGCTCTGCCTGCCCCCCCTCTCCAGCCCAGAGACCCTGATATCACTGGCCCCAACAGCTCCTCCCGAGTCCTTTATCTTTGTCCCAGGTAAACAGGTCGCTGGGGCCCCTCCCTTCTGTCCTTTGTTCCCCTCTCGCTGGAACCGGCGGGTCTGTCAGGTCACCGGGGTCCTCTTCCCTCAGCCCTTTGTCCTCCCACGGGCCGGAACCAGCTGACCTCATACCTGCTCCCCATGTTGGGTGTCCCCTCTGCTCGACCCAGAGCTCAGGGCAAAGCTTGGCTCTGAGCATCCCATTGACCCCTGCGGGTCTGGCTGGGTGTGGGGCTGGGCGTGGGGACATCTTGCGAATGATGAATTCACCCCCATCCCCAGCAGCATCCAGCTCCTGGATTTGGATTCCACCTTTATACAGAAAAAGCCTCCTGGCCTCGCACCGACACTGACAGCGGATGGTGGCAGCTCCCCACACAGCGATCACCCCACTGGGGCTGACAGAGATGGAGGGTCCGGGCGCAGGGAGCTCTGCGTTCACACACAAACAGGAGTGAGATGGGGAGACACACACCCCTCCCCGTGTGTCTGTAACCTGCTCTCAGCACCCAGACTCATGGACAGCGCCAGGGCTAACAGACCCCTCACTGCATCCACAGGGAACCTGTGGGCTGGATTCTGATCTCAGCCCCCCAGGGTCAATATTAAAAGGTTAAAATGAGCTCTGGGCGAAGGTTCAGGTTTCAGCTCCTCTTTTCTCCTCCCCCTCCATCCTAAATACTAAAGTTTACCCAGCCCCACAGACACTCATGTACAAACACCCCACTATGCCCAGCCTGCCCCTCACTCCCACTCCAGCCGGCCAGAGGTGCCCCCCCACAGCCCATCCACCCACCCCCACTCTATGAGAGGGGAGCCCTGCACCACCGCACCCATCCTGTCTCCCCTCACCTCACACCCCTCTCATCACCCCTCCGTTCTCCGCCCTTCCAGTCCCCCACACTGTCTTGTCTCCTCTCAAACCTCTGCCCCCTACCCCAATCCGATGTACCCTCCAACCCCCTGTCTCAGACTCCCAGGCCACGGGCTCTCTTGGCTCCGTACGGCCCCTGAGAGATCCCTCTTCGGTGTGACAGCTCCCCCCCCCAGGGGTGCCCTCACTCTCCGGGGTTAGGTCCTCTGGCCCCACCACCTCCTGGGGCCGCACCCCTGAGCCTGCAGCCTGCCTGGCTCCCTCCAGGAGCCCCCTCAGGGTGTCCCCTCACTAGCCCCCCAGGGCCACCACCCCCAGAGGGAGCGATGCCCCCGCTCTCCAGCCTGCAGGGACTCTCAGCCAGCATAAAAGAGGAGGGTTTATTGTATGGCTGAGTGACATGGGACAGAGATGGGCTGGGGGGCTGGGCGGGTTTGTGGTTTCCAGCCCCTGGGAGGCGGGGGGACGTAGGGGTAAATTTAGATCCTGAGTGATTAAAGGAGCAGCCGATAATACCGCGAAAGGGGAAGTCTGCCCTCAGCCAGTACCCGCTTCCTGTTTCTGCTACCGCCAGTGAAACTGGTAAACCTGATGCCCGGCCCCTACCCTGTTACACAGCCCAGCTCTGCCCCCTACCCCCATCCGATGTACCCTCCAACCCCCTGTCTCAGACTCCCAGGCCACGGGCTCTCTTGGCTCCGTACGGCCCCTGAGAGATCCCTCTTCGGTGTGACAGCTCCCCCCCCAGGGGTGCCCTCGCATGGGGGGGAGAGGCAGTTTGTGGGTTCTGTGTTTAATACAAATCTGGAGATTAACAGGATACAAAATAACATCAACAGCCACCTTGGCACATCCCCTCCCCCTCCCAGTGCTGAGCTTCCCCCCTCCCCTTCCCCCCCAAACCTCCCACATGTGGGTCTGGGCGGGCAGAGGGACAGCAGCTCGGGGAGGGCAGCCTGGGGTATCTCCCCTGGAAGCAGAGTTCTCGGGGCTGGAGCTGCAGGGGGGATGAATCTGTCACCCTCTGGGGGTCGGTGCCCCATGGCTGCAGGGGGCTCTCACTACACCCCCATCCCCACTCACGTTGATCACGGTGTACACACTGGGCTGGGGCCAGGGCGCCCCGCTTGGCCTGCAGCGCCCGGCCATCCAGCTTGGCGTAGGTGAGTCCGTCAGCGCCGGGCTCCTGGGGCTGGGAGGGGAAGAGAGTCACTGGGGTGTGCATGTGCGTGTGGATGTGCACGAAATATCAGAGCCATGAGGGCAGCTGCCCACCCTGCCCACCCACCCCACTGCCAGCTCCCCCCACCTGTCTGGTCATCCGGCAGGAACAGGGCCAGGCCCTGCCCGTGAGTCCCATGGCACCGCCTCCCTGCGGGGCTGGGCCCGGCCGGGCACTGCCCCTTACTGACATGCCCAGACCCTGCCCTGGCAATTTTCAGCTTTGTTATTCATAGACTCTAGGACTGGAAGGGACCTCGAGAGGTCATTGAGTCCAGTCCCCTGCCCTCGTGGCAGGACCAAATACTGTCTAGACCATCCCTGAGAGACATTTCTCTAACCTGCTCTTAAATATCTCCAGAGATGGAGATTCCACAACCTCCCTGGGCAATTTATTCCAGTGTTTAACCACCCTGACAGGTAGGAACTTTTTCCTAATGTCCAACCTAAACCTCCCTTGCTGCAGTTTAAGCCCATTGCTTCTTGTTCTATCCTTAGAGGCTGAGGTGAACAAGTTTTCTCCCTCCTCCTGACGACACCCTTTTAGATACCTGAAAACTGCTGTCATGTCCCCTCTCGGTCTTCTCTTCTCCAAACTAAACAGACCCATTGACTGTGTGTCTATCATTGGCATCTCAACCATGCAACCATTAATGAAATAGCTCATTACATGAGCATGAATTACAGTGTGTGAAAATCACTACTCAGCTACAAGCTGTCCTCACTAACAGCCCCGTGTAAAGACGTTATGTTCACTCTCCCACCTTGCTGCTCCTCCTCCTGATGTTTCCCCCTTCTTGCTTCCCACCCATGTCCCTTTTCCATCTCTTTCATCTCCCCACCTCCTGGTGGCTCTGTCTAGTGCCTGCTCCCACCCACACACTCAAAGTGGCAGAGGAGGTTCCCCCTCCTTGGGCAGGAAGGTTGCCTAGTGGTTAAGGCGCAGGCCTCGGGCTCAGGTGTTCTGGGTTTGATTCTCTGCTCTGCCACAGTCTCGCTGCTTAGCCTTGGGAAAGTCACTTTGACTCTGCGTGCCCTAGATTCAGGCCAGCTCTGTAGGGGGGATGGGAAAGAGAGAGTGGGGTCAGGGCTTCAGCCCTGCAGCTTCTGCCATTAGGGTGGCTGGGGCTCCTGAGGCAGGGACTTCAGCTCCACATCTTCTGCCAGGGTCCTCCCCCCCAGCCCAGCATGGCTCCTGCCAGGGTCCCAGGCTTTTCCTCCCCCTAATCCACCACTGCACTAGGGTGACCAGACAGCAAGTGTGAAAAATTGGGATGGGGGTGGTGGTAAATCAGAATCTATATAAGAAAAAGACCCAAAAATCAGGACTGTCCCTATAAAATCAGGACATCTGGTCACCCTACACTGCACCCACCCCTAGTCTAGCTGGGCTTCCTTGGGTCACCGGATGCCTGCTGTGGCCAGAGTCAAGCCTGGCTGGTAGGGAGCCACCACACAGCTGGACGCCATGGCCATCAGCCCAAGAGGTGTGGGGTGGCCCCAGGTGAGCAGTGGCTGGCTGTGCTGCTGCTGATAGCCCAGCACTCCCACCCACACCTCACCCTGAGGCTTTTTCCTTCTGTGAGAGGTTTCAGAGTCGCAGCCGTGTTGGTCTGTATCTATTCAGGAGACACCATCACAGGACCCAGCCACATCAGGGGCTTAGTTCACCTGCGCATCTACCAATGTGATAGATGCCATCATGTCCCAGCAATGCCCCTTTGCCATGTACATTGGCCAAACTGGACAGTCTCTGCGCAAAAGAAGAAATGGACACAAATCAGATGTCAAGAATTATAACATTCAAAAACCAGTTGGAGAACTCTTCAGCCTCCCTGGTCACTCTATTACAAACCTAAAAATTGCAATATTACAACAACAAAAAAACCTTCAAAAACAGACTCCAAGGAGAGACTGCTGAATTGGAATTAATTTGCAAATTGGACACCATCAAATTAGGCTTGAATAAAGACTGGGAGTGGATGGGTCATTACACAAAGTAGAACTATTTCCCCATGTTTATTCCCCCCCCACACACACACACACTTCCTCCCAACTTCTTGTCAACTGCTGCAAATGGACTATTTGGATTACCACTACAAACAGTTTCTCTCTCCTCTGCTAGTAATAGCTCACCTTAACTGATCACTCTCCTTAGAGTGTGTATGGGAACACCCATTGTTTTATGTTCTCTGTGTATATATTGTGACAAAAGTTCCTCCTCTACCTTGGTGGGTCCTGTGCTTATTGGCGGGTTTGCTCGCCTCAGTGATCTTCCCCTCTGGTGGAACCCACAGTCTGGGTCAACTCCTCCTGTGTCTAATCAGGAATTGGGATGTTTGGGGGGAACCCGGGCCCGCCCTCTACTCCAGGTTCCAGCCCAGGGCCCTGTGGATTGCAGCTGTCAGTAGTGGCTCCTGTAACAGCTGCATGACAGCTACACCTCCCTGGGCTACTTCCCCATGGCCTCCTCCAGACACCTTCTTTATCCTCACCACAGGACCTTCCTCCTGGTGTCTGATCATGCTTGTACTTCTCAGTCCTCCAGCTCCTTGTACCTCTTGCTCCCAGCTCCTCACATACACCACAAACTGAAGTGAGCTCCTTTTTAAACCCAGGTGCCCTGATTAGCTAGCCTGTTGTGACCTTATTGATATAAATGGGGACCATATAGAACATGGGTTGCAACCAAGGTCCTGTAGTGGCACCAAACCTTAGGTAAAGGGGGTCATCTAAGGTGTCTAAGACCAGGTTAGGGGTTGCTGGTTATGATTATGCTGTCTGTATGTCTGTGTATCATTTTGTAGTTGAAGTTATAAGTATTGGCTCTGTACTATCTGTATTTTGTATTATGCTCGGCTTCTGGGAAATATCCCAGACAAGCTGGTGTTAGCCCTGCCTAGCTGGCTTGTTGGCCCATTAAGGACCATCAGCTACACAATTGACCCAGGGAGAGAAGGCAGACACGCCTTGTGACTCAGCAAGGTATGCAGAAACTTGTCCATGTGACTGCAGACTCCATTTTGCTGTAATTTTCCACAGTGAGGACAAAGAGATTCTTACACCTGGAAAAGTCTATATAAGGCTAATGCCTCATCTCCATTTTGTCTTCAGTCCTGCTTCTTACCTCTGGAGGGACTTTGCTACAAACTGAAGCTCTACACAAGGGACTGAGGACCCATCCCAGCGGGGGATGTTCCAGAGACTTAATTTGAACCTGCAGTTTACTCCAGCACTGCTGCAAGCCTGAACTAAGAACTTTGCCATTACTGTATGTAATTGATTCCATTTAATCAATTCTACCTCTCATTTCCACCTTTTTCCCTTTGTAAATAAACCTTTAGATTTTAGATTCTAAAGGATTGGCAACAGCGTGATTTGTGGGTAAGATCTGATGTGTATATTGACCTGGGTCTGGGGCTTGGTCCTTTGGGATCAAGAGAACCTTTTTCTTTTATTGGGGTGTTGGTTTTCATAACCATTTATCCCCAGGACGGGTGCACTGGTGGTGATACTGGGAGACTGGAGTGTCTAAGGAAATTGCTTGTGTGACTTGTGGTTAGCCAGTGGGGTGAGACCAAAGTCCTTTTTGTCTGGCTGGTTTGGTTTGCCTTAGAGGTGGAAAAACCCCAGCCTAGGGCTGTGACTGCCCTGTTTGAGCAATTGGTCCTGATTTGGCACTCTCAGTTGGGTCCCGCCAGAACCACACCGTCACACCAGGTAAACAGGGTCGCCTGGGCCTCCTCTCTTCTCCGCCGTCCTCTGTCCCCCTCTGGCTGGAACTGACTGATCTGGTCACTGGGGTCCTCTCGTCACCCCCCATTGTCCTCCCACTGGCAGAACTGGCTGTGACTCCTGAGCTGGACCTCCTGGTGACCAGGTCCCCAGTCACTGGGGAATCCATTCTCCAGGCCATTGGCCGGGGTCCCAAGTTTCGTCGCTGGTCCTCTGTAACCACAAACTCCCTCTCCCCTCACTTTGTTAAACCAGTAACACCCAGGGAAAGTGAGTCCCACCCCCTCTGCATGCCAAGCATTGGAAAAACTAAGGAAAAAAACAAGAAAACTCCCACTTCGTCACAGGGACCCAGAAAGGGGGCTAGATGCTGGAGCGTTTTCGCAGGGTCAGCCTGGCTCCAATTACCAGCCTTGCCAAAGGCCGCGAGACAGGCACCTGCATCTCCCCCCTCCTTAACCTGGGGCAGCAATTTAGTGTCGAGGTTCCCTGCGGAATTGGCACCCAGGGTCCATCCCCACTCACCCCTGGACGGGTCCCTCTGCCTCTCAGCTCCGCCAGCGCCAGTTCATCTCCTGCTGTTCTGCCTCCTGCCCTCCCTGTATCTCATGGTCCCCTGACTCCTTCAGTCTCCGCTCCAATTCCGTCCATCTCAGATCCACCCACAGGGAGCCGGGTGGAGATTCCCCAGCTGGTCAAGGACACGGGTCGTGGGGCCTCAGGGCCTCAGCTGAGTTGGGAACCGGTGAGGGCCCTGGGGCTGTGTGGATGCTCCCAGCCTCTCTTGCAGCCCCAGCTGGGTCAGGAACCGGCTCCTTAGAGCGACCGTCCTCTTCCAGCTGAGCAATCAGCTGGGCCTCGGTGAGCTTTCCAATGCGCAGCCATCTCTGCACAGCTCTGCAATGTCCTTCTTCAGGAGATGGTTACAGGCCATCTCCACGCTGTTCCCAGTGGTCACGGACTCACAGGCCTGTGCTCTCTCAGCTCCCCACGGTCCCTGGGAGGAACCACTTCAGTGCGACAGCCCTTCTCGGGGGCCACAATCTCTCTCAGGGGTTAAGCCACAGAGCCCTGAGCCCTGGGCCCAGCAGAGGGGACGCCCAGATGGGGAGCAGGGACGGAGTCACTGGGGGGTTCCCCAGCCACGGGGCAGCAGCAGCCGCTGGAGTTTCGGGGCCGCTGGCTGGGTGCTCGGTTCCCTCCCTCCCCCATCCCAGCCAACGCTCGTTTTCATCCCATTGAGGGAACCGACCCAGCTGGGCCCCAGCAGCCGGATTCCCGCCCCCCCCCCCAACGGAGCTGGAGGGAGAAGGTGAGCGGGAGAAATGAAGCAATTAATCCCCGAGAGAACAGGGCTCCCTGCTCAGACGCCCCCGGGGCCATTCGTGCTGTTTGGAGGGGGTGGTCCTTGCAGACAGAACTGATGGGTTCAATTCTTCTATAGAGGGTGATGAACAGATCCATGGGGACGGACGGTCACGGGTCAGTGGGAATGTGGGTCCTTGGGAACGTAAGGCAGTGGGCAGATGGGAGCACGTCTGATCAGGGATAGGAAGATGGACTAAGACTTTGTCTACATGAAAACTGGACCTGAAATGACGAATCCCGTGTGGTTCCCAACCCCTACTGGTGATCTCAGAGCGAGTCTGGGCTGTCGGTATCAGCCCCCCCTGGTTTGATACAGCTCCGTTTGGCAGACAAGCTCCCCTGCAGCTCTACAGACACAGGGACGTTCCTCCTCCCAAATAGGAACAGCCATGCCCAGACCTGCTCCGCAGTGACTCCAGGTGTGAATGGCACCTCCTGGCCTGTCTCTGCTACAAGGAAACAGGAGGAAGTGAGCGTCCCCCCCAGGGAGGAACAGGGTCGCCACCAACTAAAATCCATCCTTCCCCTCCCCAGGACTGACAGTGAAAATCAATGCTGAGTCAGCGGCTGGGGGAGATCACTGATCACTGTTTCATCCCCTCCCCAGGCCCTGATGGACACTGGTTCTATTCCCACAGGGGGAACCGACCTGATCCAGCCTGGAGTGGTGCTGGATCCCACCCGCCCGGGCAGCGAAGGGCCAGGTACTGGGGCCGGGGGCATAGGTGCCAATTTCTCATTGCACCGGTGGGTGCTCGCGCCACCTCAGCCCCACCCTGACTCCACCCTTGCCCTGCCCCCCTTCCCCAGAGTCCCTACCCCATCCCTGCCCCTATTGGATCCTGCCCCAGCCCTGCCTCCTCCCCTGAGCGGACCCGTTCCCCCTCCTTCCCCATCCATCCCAGGCTCTAATCTTTGTCCTTTTCTCTAAGCACCAGACCCCACCCCCGGGCCCCAACCAGAACCATGGAGAGAACCCAGGAGTCCTGGCTCCCAGCCCCTCCCCCGCAATCACAAGACCCCATTCCCCTACCAGAACTGGGGTATAAAACAGGGTAGCTCCCCCGGGGCATCAGGTTCACACAGAGTTTCACTGGCAGTAGCAGAAACAGGAAGCGAGCACCGGCTCTGGGCAGACTTCCCCTTTCGCGGATTTATCCACTGCTCCTTTAACAACTCAGGATCTACATTTATCCCTCCCTCCCCTGCTCATGAGGGCCACAAACCACAACTCCCACCCCCCATCCTGTCTCTGTGCCACAGCACTTGGCTAAGAACAGCATCTGCAGCGACACTACCTGAGAAGGAGGTTGTCCAGGCCCCTCCACCCTCATGCTCCAGGGCGGGTGCTGGGCCCAGCTGGGTCAGGAAGGAATTTCTGTCCCTTTCCATGGGAGAGGGTCTCTCCGTGGAGGGCACTGTGTGTGTGTGTGGGGGGGGGGGGGTTGGGGGTGCCCTCCTCTGCTCTGAGCTGCTGCTCCAGGGAGGCCAGACGGGCCTGTTGGAAAAGGTCAGGGCAGCCTGGGCATCTCTTGACACCTCCTGAGATTCCCCCATTCCCAGATGGTCCCCAGACTGGGCAGCTCCCATGTGGGGCTGGGAGGTGATGGGGGTGGAGGGGACCAGGCAGCTGCAAGAGGGGATCATAGAATCATAGAATCGTAGAATTCAAGATCAGAAGGGACCATTATGATCATCTAGTCTGACCTCCTGCAAGATGCAGGCCACATAAGCCGATCCACCCACTCCTGAAATAATTCTCTCCCTTGACTCTGCTGTTGAATGCTCCAAATCATGATTTAAAGACTTCTAGTAGCAGATAATCCACCAGCAAGCGACCCCTGCCCCATGCTTCGGAGAAAGGCAAAAAACCTCCAGGGCCACTGCCAATCTACCCTGGAGGAAAATTCCTTCCCGACCCCAAATATGGCGATCAGCTGAACCCCGAGCATGCGGGCAAGACTCTCCAGCCAGACCCTCTGGAAAAAGGCTAACAATATCCCAACATTGACCCTTTGTACTAATTACCATTGTGGCATGTTACTGACCTATTGACTAAACCCGTTATCCTATCATACCATCCCCTCCATAAACTTATCTAGCTTAATATTAAAGTCATGGAGGTCCTTCGCCCCCACTGTTTCCCTCGGTAGGCTGTTCCAGAATTGGGATGTGGGTTGCTGGGTGTTGCAGAGATCTGGCTTTGCTCTGACCACGGTAGTTTTGGGCTGGAGGTTGCAGAGAAACCATCTGATGGGGAAGAAAGGGGCCGAGTGCATCACGGGCTTCCTGGGACTGCAGCCCCCGGCGCAGTTCCTCATTCTGCTCGCACTCAGGCCTCAGGCTCGGTGGAGCTGAGCACAGGGGTGTTGGTGGCTGCTCTGACGAACCCCCCACTGCCCCATCATGGCGTCTGCTCTGACCATCGTCCTTCTCAGTAAGTATTGGAGACAGCCAGGGCATGTGTGTCCGGGGATCTGAGAGCAGGGCGTGTGCCCATGGGGGGTGGATCCAGTTGTTCTGGGATCTGGTCACTAACCAGCCGTTTCCTCTCCAGGCTGCTGGCTGGCCGGGCACAGCGGGGTGTGGGGAGGTGAGTATCAGTCTGTGGGGAGGACGGTAACATCAAGGACGGGGGAGGGGAACTGAGCCCTGAACCTTCCCCAAAACTCAATCCAAACTCCCCCTGTGAGCTCAGACCCTGCCCGTTCTTCTCTTTCTCGCCCCACTCCACCCGGGAGTAACTAGGAGCTGACTCTGGCTCCTGGGGGCTGACAAAGCAGCTGGGAACCGTCCCCTGGTTCAATATCCTCCCCCCCACAGGCTGTGAGTATGGGGGGGGAGCGGCACGTGGATTTATTTCAGCTCATACAAATGCTAACAGGGCCCGTCCGTGGTCTCTAAATCCCCTCGGGGAACCAGAACAGTCATGGTCAGTGCAACCCTGGGGGAGAAACCCCCAGATCCACCCCCACCCCCAAGAGCTCCATCCCCTGCACTCACAGTCCCCCCGTTCCCAAGGCCTGGGGAAAGATGGGTCTTGTGTGACTCTATTTCCAACCCCGGGGTCGGGTGCAGAGCTGCAGGGGGCCCATTGGTCAGGCTCCCTGGCTGACCTCAGGTGGGGCTAGGCGTGTGCCCATGGGGGGTTGGATCCAGTTGTTCTGGGATCTGGTCACTAACCTGCATGATCTCTCATGCAGCCGGGCCCTGAGCTACGTCTGGGTGACCCCCCTGCCCCCGAGCCCCAAGGGCAGGCAGGGCCAACCCTGGTAGGGGACAGACTCCTAGAGAGGCCGAATGACGGATGGACTGAAATGGGGTGGAGGGGAGGTGGGGGGGGTTGTCTCCCCTGTTTAACTCCTGTCTCTTGTTGAAAGCAGGGCGTGAATACCCCAAACCCACCATCCGGGTGAGCCCCAGCAGGGTGGTGGCGCTCGGGGGAAGCGTCGCCATCCGCTGTGAGGGTTTGTACCCGGGCATGGAGTTCTTCCTGCGTAAAGCTGGACACCCGAACCTGCAGGTGCAGTTGGTGCCTGATGGGACCGTGGCTGAATTTCGCATCCCCAGCATCAGCCGGGAAGATGGAGGGAGCTACGCCTGCGAATATCACTCCATAATGGAACAGAGTTACTGGTCGCATCTCAGCGACCTCGTCGAGATCATTGTAGGAGGTGAGGGACCCGGGCTCCCAGCCCCACACCCAGCCAGACCCACAGGGGGTCTCTGCACTGATGGGATGCTCAGAGCCAGGCTCTGCCCTGAGCCCAGCAGAGCTGGCGCCTGGCCGGGGAGCGGGGACAGAGTCACTGGGGAGTTCCCCAGCCAGGGAGGAGAAGCAGCTGCTGGAGATTCAGGGCTGAGGGAGTGGGGTCCCTGCCCCAAGGGGGAGCTGCAGAGCAGGGGGGGCCTTTCCCAGGCAACACATCAGTTAGGGGGTGATGGGTGGAGCTGAAGGTTATAAACCTCAGTGTATAGTAGAGACTTGCACAGTCCCCTACAAGTCGGTGGTGGTGCCGTGTTTAAGCAGGGGAAGGGTCCCTCACAGGCAGCAGAGTCCTCGTAACCCTGGCCAGGCTGAGCCCCAGATCCCTGGGGGCTCGACCCCCAGTCTTGTCGTGGTCACTTAGGGCAGGGGCGAGGGTGTCCCCAATCCGGGGCACTTCCCTGACCACTCATCAGTACACAGAGTTCAGAGCACGTACGATTTATTAAACAACAATCAATTTTAAAAAAAATAAGGAAAAAAATGGGAAAGGTTCGAGGGAAACCCGTCACCCTGCTCTGTGGCACTGGGACATCACACCCAGTGTCTTTGGGATGTCAGGGCAGTTCAGTCTGTTCCTCACACATCCCAGGCCCCTTCTCAGGCCCTGGCTGGGCTGCAGGGCCGCTGCGGGTCGGACACTCGCTCTGGCGGTGGCCACACGCCCTCAGGCTCTGGGTGTCAGGACCCCCCCAAGTCTGGCCTGCAGGGTGTCGTGGCTGGGGGCATCTCCCTGTGCTGGGCCCACTGCCCAGGGTCCCCCTCGCTCTCCCCAGCTGCTCACCGCACCCGCCTCTGGACTGCTCCAGCCCCAGCTCCAGCTCCACTCTGCTGCTGCTGCTGCTCTGCCTCCAGCTCCCTGGGCTGCGTCTCTGGCCGCTCTGGTTGCTGCAGCTCTGCTCCCAGGACAGGTCCGCTCTGGTGGCTGTGCTCTGGCTTCGGGGCTCCCAGCTCAGCTCAGCCCCTGCTCTCTCCTTAGCTCGGCCCCCCTCTGCCTGACCCAAGCATTCCAGCTCACACAGGACAGGACCCCCCCACCAGCCTCCTGACTCCCTGATTAGCCTGCCCGCCCTGTCAATCAGGCTGACCTAGAGCGTTGCCCTCTCCCCATTGTTCCTGGGGACTGTCAGTCTCAGGGTCCTGATTTCCCATCGACCCCTCCCCCTGGTACTGGGACCTACCCAACCAAAACATCCCCACTGAATGTCCCTTTACATGTGCACAGAACCCAGGAGTCCTGGCCTCCATCCCCCCTGCTCTCCCCATTAGACCCCAGTCCCCTCCCAGAGCCAGAGAGAGAACCCAGGAGTCCTGGCTCCCAGCCCTCCCAGCAGGGAAGCCAGGGAGTGAATGGACCCTGGAGACTGGCCTGGCCTGTCACCCGCTGGGGAGCAGAGCTCTGGGCCCCAGGGGCTGGGGTTGCTCCGTGTATCATGCTGTGAGCCCAGGGCTGAGGGGAAACTCTGACCCCTGTGGAAAGGGATCCAGGAGCCCGTCCCCAGGGCCGCCGGGTCTGACCCACCACTGAGGCCGCGTGGTGAGGACGGGCCCCAGGAGTGAGTGACGGGGCCTGTGTCTCACGGCCAGTCTGCTTCCCACTGCAGAGCCCAGCTACCCCAAACCCAGCATCTCCCTGAGACCCAGCGGGGGGGTCTCCCTGTGGGGAGCCGTGACCGTCCATTGTCGGGGGCAGCGCCGGGGCATGCGGTTCATGCTGAATAAGGAGGGACGTCATTTCCCACCTGTGGATTCGGACGGGTTTGGGGCTGAGTTTTTCATCGGCATCGTGCACTGGGAGCACGGCGGGAGCTACAGCTGCTCCTATCACAGCCGATCGGAGCCGTTCAACGTGTCGTACCCCAGTGACCCCGTGGAGCTGGTGGTGAGAGGTGAGGGGCCCGGTTCAGCGTCCCCGTTCCCAGCCCCACCCCCAGCCAGACCCTCACGGGGTCTTGGTGCCAATGGGACGCTCAGAGCCAGGCTCTGCCCTGAGCCCTGACCCCGCAGAGGGGACGCCCGGCCGGGGAGCAGGGACGGAGTCACTGGGGGGTTCCCCAGCCAAGGGGAGCAGCAGCCCCTGGAGACTCAGGGCAGGGAGGCTACTTTAACGCTGCCCCTTGTGCGTAGGAACTGGGAGTCGCTATTTAATCCCGTGATCCCCTCCCCTCTGTTCTCCAGGCCCCACCCCAGGCAGTGCCCCGGCCGCAGCTGAATGAGGCAGGGGCTGCAGGTGAAGTGGTGGCTTGGTGGACATGGTGCTGGGCTGGGACCCAGGAGATCTGGCCCAGTGGGAGCACGTTGCAGTTTTCTAAAGTGTCCCTCATTGGGGGGGAGGCTCAATCTTGGGGGATCTCAGGGACGCTATGAACGAGGCAGGGGCCACACATGGCATATGAGGACCCCAAGAACTAGGCAACTGCAGCTCGGTGTCTGTGGGGCTGGCAGCCCAGCTCTCAGGGCCAGATTCTAGATCAAGTGTGTCACAGACTCACAGATTGTGCCCACTCTTGGCCCCGTGTGGTCCGTGGGGGGGTGCCCCTTTCAGTGCGACACCCTTCTCGGGGGTCCACTCTCTCTCGGGGTCAGGCCCCTCCACCTCCTGGAGCTGCACCTCTCTGAGCCTTAGCACGTCTGTCTCTGCCATGGGCCTCGCTCTGGACCCCCCGGGGCCGCCTCCTCCCCGAAGGGGTTGGTGCTCCCTGTTCTCTAGCCGAGAGCGACTCTCATCCAGCATAAAACAGGAGGGTTTATTGAGCGTCTGAACCCAGCCCAGGAAACTCTCTGACCCTGAGGCCTGGCCTCCCTCAGCCCAGCACATCCCAGTCCCCCTGCAGCCAGGTGGGCTCTGCCTGCTCCCCCTCTCCAGCCCCAAGCCCCAGCTAGGACTCTGATATCCCATGCTTCTGCGGGGGACAAGGGTCAGGGTGCTGGGACTCCTCCTGTCCTACTTCCCGGCGGCCAGGACTTGGGGTAATCGAAACATTCATGGTCAGTGCAACCATGGGGGGAACCCCCCAGAACCACCCCAGCCCCCAGATCCACCCCCCAACAGCTCCCTCCCCTGCACTCACAGTCTCCCCCACCCCTGTTCCCAAGGCCTGGGGAAAGGTTGGTCTTGTGAGATTCCTGCCAGTCACAGACTCTATTTCCAACCCCAAGGGGGGGGGGGCACTGGTCAGGCTCCCTGGCTGGCCTCAGGTGGGGCCGGGGGGAGCAGGTGATCTCTCATGGAGCCGGGTCCTGAGCTACATGTGGGTGACCCCCCTGCCCGCGAGCCCCATGGGCAGGCAGTGCCAACCCTGGTAGGGGACAGACTCCTAGAGAGGCCGAATGACGGATGGACTGAATTGGGGTGGAGGGGAGGTGTGGGTGGAGGTTGTCTCCCCTGTTTAACTCCTGTCTGTTGTTGAAAGCAGGGCGTGAATTTCTCAAGCCCACCATCTGGGTGAGCCCCAGCAGGGTGGTGGCGCTCGGGGGAAACCTCACCATCCGCTGTGAGGGTTGGCAACGATCCATGACGTTCTTTCTACATAAAGCTGGATACCCGAACCCACAGGTGTGGTCAGTGGTATCTGAAGAGACCGTGGCTGAATTTCCCATCCCCAGTGTTGGCCAGGAAGATGGAGGGAGCTACACCTGCAACTATCGCTCCATAACGGAACAGAGTCACTGGTCATATCCCAGCGACCCCGTCGAGATCATTGTAGGAGGTGACGGAGAGGCCAGGTTCAGTGTCCCGGCTCCCAGCCCCCCACTCAGCCAGACCCTCAGGGGTCTCTGCACCAATGGGACACTCAGAGCCAGGCTCTGCCCTGAGCTCTGGGCCCAGCAGAGGGGATGCCAGGCTGCAGAGCGGGGACAGAGTCACTGGGGGGTTCCCCAGCCAGGGGGGAGAAGCAGCCACTGGAGATTTGGGGCAGAGGAAGGAGGGATCCCTGCCCCGAGGGGGAGCTGCAGAGAAGGGGGTTCTTTCCCAGCAACACATCAGTGATGGACGGAGCTGTAGGTTATAAACCTCAGTGTATAGTAGAGACTTTCACAGTCCCCTACAAGTCAGTGGTGCTGCCGTGCACAGAACCCAGGAGTCCTGACCCCCATCCTCCCTGCTCTCCCCACTAGACTCCACTCCCCTCCCAGAGCCGGGGACAGGACCCAGAACTCCTGGCTCCCAGCTCTCCCAGCAGAGAAGCCAGGGAGCGAATGGACCCTGGAGACTGGCCTGGCCTGTCACCCGCCGGGGAGCAGAGCTCTGGGCCCCCAGGGGCTGGGGTGGCTCCATGTCTCATGCTGTGAGCCCAGGGCTGAGGGGAAACTCTGGGCCCCTGTGGAAAGGGATCCAGGAGCCCGTCCCCAGGGCCGCCGGGTCTGACCCACCACTGAGGCTGCGTGGTGAGGACGGGCCCCAGGAGTGAGTGACGGGGCCTGTGTCTCACGGCCTGTCTGCTTCCCACTGCAGAGCCCAGCTACCCCAAACCCAGCATCTCCCTGAGCCCCAGTGGGGGGGTCTCGTTGGGGGGATCTGTGACTCTCCGGTGTCGGGGGCAGCGCCGGGGCGTGTGGTTCGTGCTGAATAAAGAGCGACGCCATTTCCCACCTGTGGATTCAGACGGGTTTGAGGCTGAGTTTTCCAGCAGCAACGTGAGCCAGGAGGACGGCGGGAGCTACAGCTGCTCCTATCACAGCAGATCGGAGCCGTTTGCCGTGTCGTACCCCAGCGACCCCGTGGAGCTGGTGGTGAGAGGTGAGGGGCCCGGCTCGGCATCCCCGTTCCCAGCCCCACCCCCAGCCAGACCCTCCACGGTGTCTTGGTGCCAATGGGACACTCAGAGCCAGGCTCTGCCCTGAGCCCTGACCCCACAGAGGGGACACCCGGCCGGGGAGCAGGGATGGAGTCACTGGGGGTTCCCCAGCCAGGGGGAGCAGCAGCCCCTGGAGACTCAGGGCAGGGAGGCTACTTTAACGCTGCCCCTTGTGCGTAGGAACCGTGAGTCGCTATTTAATCCCGTGATCCCATCCCCTCTGTTCTCCAGGCCCCGCCCCAGGCAGTGCCCCGGCTGGGCCTGAATGAGGCAGGGGCTGCAGGAGAAGCGGTGGCTTGGTGGACATGTTGCTGGGCTGGGACCCAGCAGATCTGGCCCAGCCCCTGGCATAGCCACAGATTCTGTGTGATGGGAGCACATCGCGGTTTTCAAAAGTGTCCTTCCTTTGGGTGGGGTGGGGGAGGGGGGCTCAATCTAGGGGGATCTCAGGTCGGGCGCCCACAAACCAAGATGCCCACAGTTAGTGGAGACCTCTGCAAACGCTGCCTCAATAGCGCTGGATTCCTTGTGTTGGGGGAGCATGTAGGGTCCCTGCCATGGTCAGGGCCCCTTTGTTCCAGGTGGTGCATAAACACAGAGTGAAGAGACAGTCCCTGCCCCTGGGAGCTCACTGAGGAAAGTGAATCTGTCTGTGCCTCAGTTTCCCCCTCTACAATGGGGAAAAAGATGCCTTGCTGCCTCCCAGGGGGGCTGATTCCCTTTCTGTGTGGGGCTCAGGCCCTGTGGTGCCAGGCTCCAGAAAGCAGCCTCTGAGTTGCCCTGTGCTCAAGGGGGAGGGGGCGAATGCAGTGAATGAGGCAGGGGCCACACATGGCATATGAGGACCCCAAGCACTAGGGAGCCGTGGCTCAGTGTCTGTGGGGCTGGGAGCCCAGCTTGCAGGTCTGGGATTCTGGGTCAGGGGGTGTCACGGAGTCCCCGGGCGAAGCTCTGGAACTGCTCCCCACAAAGCCAGGCAGGACTTTGGGGAGCCTCCTCTCCCTTGGAGCAGACTGTCTCCAGGGCAAGAAGCTCACACGACTTCACCTCCTGGGTCTCTCCTTGGAGCATTCAGAATGTGCCCCTCCGTGCGCTTCCCAAAGCGAGTCCACCCAGGCGGGGTCCTGGGGAAGCCACCGGGTCCTGCACCCCCACTTCACAGTCAGACGTGACTCTCAGCCAGCCAGTAACACAGAGGTTTATTAGGTGACAGGAACAGGGTCTAAAGCAGAGCTTTTAGGTACAGAGAACCAGACCCCTCAGCCAGCTCCATTCTGGGGCCCAGTGAGCCAGACCCCCACATCTGCCCTCACTCCTCGTCCCCAGCCAGCCCCAAACTGCAACCCCCTCCAGCATTTCCCCTCTGGGCTTTGTCTCTTTCCCGGGCCAGGAGGTCACCTGATCTCTCTGTTCTCCCACACCTTTAGCATCCCTTTGCAGAGGGAAAGGGCCCGGGCCAGTAGTTGCCATGGAGACAGAGGGTCGGCCATAACTGAGGCACCCACACAGTATTCAGAGGAAACATTAAGAACAGCCCCACTTCGTCACAGGGGGACTCTGGGATCTGGGAGAGAATCTCTACCAGGGGCCCCTGGATCTGCCCATGGCTGGGGCCAGCCGGGGAATCATAGAAGATGAGGGTTGGAAGAGACCTCAGGTGGTTCTAGTCCAACCCCCTGCTCAAAGCAGGACCAACCTCAAGTCAATCATCCCAGCCAGGGCTTTGTCAAGCTGGGCCTTAAAAACCTCTAAGGAAGGAGATTCCACCTCCTCCCTAGGGAACCCAGTCCAGTGCTTCACCACCCTCCTAGTGAAAAAGTTTTTCCTAATATCCAACCTAGACCTCCCCCACTGCAACTTGAGCCCATTGCTCCTTTTTCTGTCATCAAGCCAAGCTCCATCCTCTCTGGAACCCCCCTTCAGGTAGTTGAAGGAGGCTGTCAAATCCACCCGGCTCTTCTCCTCTGCAGCTGGAGGCCAGGGCTGGGTGGGTGCCTGGGTCTGGCTCTCACAGCCTGTCTCCTGTGCGCAGATCCCAGCTTACCCAGACCCTCCATCTCCCTGAGCCCCACCGGGGTCACCGCCCCAGGGGCAGACGTCACCATCCGGTGTCAGGGGCAGAGCCGGGACGTGAGGTTCTTCCTGCACAAGGCTGGAGACCTGAACCCGCAGCGACACATGGAACCTGCTGGGGCCGGGGCCGAGTTCCGCATCCCCAGCGTGGGCTGGCAGCACGGAGGGAGCTACAGCTGCAGCTACCGGCCCCGGTCAGAGCCCTTCGTCTCCTCGCAGCCCAGCGACTCCGTGCAGCTGGTGGTAGCAGGTGAGGGGCCCGGCTCCACGTCCCCTCTGCCAGCCGCACCCTCAGAAGGTCGTCACCCTGAGGGGGATACTCAGAGCCACGCTTTGTCCAGAGCCCTAGGACTGGCCTGGACAGGGAGCAGGGACAGTGTCACTGGAGGGTTTCCCAGCTAGGTGGGAGCAGCAGCGGAGGTCCCAGTGCTAAGGTTTCCCCTGCCCCCTTCCTCTCCCCCCGCCCCAGTGCTTCTCCGGGAGCCAGGGTCAGGGTGTTGGGGCTTCTCCCGCTCTGTTCTCCCGGAGGCCGGGGCTCTGGGGCCCCCCACTTGGCTGATCCACCACTGGTTGCGGAGGGTGGGGGGAGAACTCTCAGTCAGTGTTTCAGCCCCTCCCCTGTCCCTGACGCTGGTTCTATTCCCGCAGGGGGAACCGACCCGACCCAGCCTGGAGCAGTGCCGGCTCCCACCCGCCCGGGTAGCCCAGAGCCAGGTACGGGGGCCAGGGGCGAATCTCTTGAATCACAGATTTTGGGGCAGCTTCCCCCAGTGGTTGCCCAGGGGGCGGAATGGAGGCTGTTCTCAGGGGCAGTGACTCCCCCCAACACCGATGGATTTGGGAGGGGAGCGAAGCCTCCTGCTCAGACACGAACCCGCCACTAACAGAGCAGCCGGAGGCTTCCTCTGGGGGCAGCTGGGCCCATCAGTGACCATTGGGGGGTGCCCTGGAGCTCCCTGCGAAGCAGCCAGGAGCAGCCGGCCTGGGAGGCGGGATACCGGGCTAGATGGGCCTGTTGGCCTGAGCCGGTGTGGCCATGAGGAAGGGGGTGAAATGCCTTAGAAATGACGCCAGGATCAGACAGCGCCCCCTAGCGCCGTGCTGGGGCAATGGGGCCAGCCCTGACCGATGGGGAGAGTGCCCCCTACTGAGCCCCCCCTCCCCCTGCAGCCCAGTGCCCCCTAGTGCTACAAATCCCCCAAATCTTGCTGGCTCTGACCCCACTTGATGCCCTGGGGCCCCCAACACCCTCCCCATAGAATTTTCTGCTGCCTGCGCCCTGCAGTGTCCCAGCCCCTTGGGCGCCGCCTGGGGTGGGAGAGGCTGAGGGGGGAACAGACCAGCTGCCCCCGGCACTCACGGCTGCTGCTGTTTCCCAGGCGGATTGGAGCCACCACGTCTGACCAACCCCATCATCGCCGGGGTGAGCGTGGCAGCCGCCGGCCTCCTCCTGCTTCTCCTCCTCGTGGCCTTTGTCTGCTTCAGGAAAACCCGAGTCAGTAAGTCTCCCGCCCAGTGAGGGAAGGGTTAACCTGCCGCTAAGCAGGGCCGGATGGGGTCAGGGCTGGGTTGGGGGACTGTGCCAGGGAAGCCAAGGAGTGGGGAGGGGGCTCAGCGGGGGGGTTCTGCTGCATGTGTAATCCCTGTACACACGCACCTGTGCTGCATCTTAGGGCCAGCTGAGAGGTCCCTGTATAAAGAGCCATCGGCACCGGGCCTCTCCGGTACATGGGGTGCCAGGGGAGCCAACCTATGGATCAGGTTTGTTATAATGAGTCACTAACGAGGGAGGACTGGGGACAGGAAAAGCCCCCCGAGTTCATCTGCTCCTCCCCCCCCCCCCGGTGCATGCTGTGGTGTTGTGCTGCCCCCTGCAGGAGCAGCCTGCCCCAGCAGGGCTCCAGGCTCAGCACCAGCAGCAGAGGGGACCCCCAAGTCCCCCCATCCCTGCTGCCCTGTGGGGGGTGAGTGGCCGGGCGCTGGGACTGGGGGATCCCGATCAGCTCATGGGGGATTCTGGTTTGTGTCCCTCTGCAGGAAAAGGAGCCGCACCGAGACCGAGCAGGTAGGAACCTGGCTCCTCCCCCTCCCGATCGACCTGCCGGGGTCACAGGGCTCCTGGGTTCTGTCCCCAGCTTGGGGAGGGGAGTGGGGTCTAGTGGTTACAGCGGGGTGGGGGTGGGGTCTGGTGGTTGGGGCAGGTGGCTTAGGGAACTGGGTTCACTGTGAGGCGGGGGGGGCTCTGTGTGTGCATTGAGGAATCTCCCCACAGGTGGGGGGATATGACATTTACAAGGGAATTTTCTCTTTTAGCACCAGCCCTATGGTGACATTGAAGGCGCTGGCTCAGCAAGACACCATCTGTGAGTAACACACCCAAGGGGGTACCAGGGTGGGGAGGACCCCTGGGGGAGGGGAGGGGTTTGTGGGGGCTCCACCCACATGGGGCGGGGCCTGATTTACAGCTGCTGCTGGGTGGGGCCCCAGAGGTAGCCGGTGTCAGCTGAGAGTGTTGGACTCCCAGGAGCTCCCTGGGGCCACCCTCCCTTCCCGCTCTAGTTCCCCATGCACTCCTGGCTCCCAGCCCCCTGCTCTAACCACTAGACCCCATTCCCCTCCTGAGCCAGGATGAGAACACAGGCGTTCGGATGCCCATCCCCCATCCCGCTGTAACCCCAGACAGCTCTGGGCCTCAGTTTTCCTCTCTGTAACACAGGGCTAATGACCCTGGCCCATGCTGTAGGGTTGTGGGGTGGCTGTGCCAGGCTCTGAGCTCTATGGCTGGATGCAGGGATGGGAGCTGGGTGTGGGGTTCTGCTCTGGGCTGGCCGGGGGTGCAGCTCAGTGAGTGTCTCTGTTGTGCAGACGCCTCCATCGACGAAGGAAAAGAGCCGCAGACCCCGGTAAGTGTCCCCTGTTCCCCCATGGGGGCCTGACCCCCAACCCTGACCCACATGGGCACCAGCAGCCCCCTCACACCTCCCCGCCCCCAGCCTTTCCTGGCACACTCAGTGGTTTGGGGTGGGGGTTGGGCTGCTGGAAGAGGGGGTGGGCTTATGGGTTCGCCAGATGTGTGTGTGTGTGTGTGTGAACCCTGTGCTCTGTGTGTATGTTGGGGTGTTGGTGGATTCACACACCTCCCCCCCAGTGACTCTCTCCCCTCCCAGCCCCAGGAGCCCGACTCCGGTACCGACGGACTCACCTACGCCGAGCTGGACGGCCGGGTGCTGCAGGCCAAGCGGGGGGGCCTGGCCCCTGCCCCCGAGCCTGCCCAGCCCAGTGTGTATGCCGCGATCAACGTGAGCCGGGGGCCCCACAGTGAGAGCCCCCCGCAGCCATGGGGTGCCGGGCCCCGGGGGGTGACAGACTCACCAGCCCTGAGAACTCTGCATCTAGGGAAGAATTAGGGGGGGACGCTGCCCTCCCCCTGCTGCAGCCCCTTTTCACTGAGCTGCTATTCCCCTGCCCTGCCCAGTCCCACATGTGGGGGCCAGTGTGGGGGGCTCAGCACCGGGACGGGGAGGGGATGCACCGAGGCGGCTGTTTATGTTATTGTGCATCCTGTTAATCTTCAAATTTGTAATAAACACGGAACCACAAACCAGCCCAACCTGGGCACCCCACAGCCCCCCTGTGCCCATGCCAGGAATGTGTGTAACACCTAAAGGTAATAAAGGTAATAATTGGAGATATACCAATCTCCTAGAACTGGAAGGGACCTTGAAAGGTCATTGAGTCCAGCCCCCTGCCTTCACTAGCAGGACCAATTTTTGGCCCAGATCCCTAAGTGGCCCCCTCAAGGATTGAACTGGGGCAGATGGGGTGGGGCGTGGGGGCTGGTTATACAGGGACCCCTCACCCGGCGCTGGGTTGCAGCCCCTCTGGGGAACAGCATCAGTTGTCCAGGTCACCGGGGTTCTCAGCCTGACTCTGGGCGAAGCTGCAGCAGGGTCTGGTGCCCGTGACCAGTTGGCGCCGGCTGTTTACAGCCCCTCCATGGGGTCGTCCCTTCCCCGCTGTGCTGGGGGCTCCATCGCCGTGAGCCGGGGGGGGGTGGGGCTGAGAGGAAGTGATCCCTGGGCAGGGCCCGTACGAGAGATCGCGGGGTCTTCACCCTGTGACCCCGATGTTCCCCTCCTCGGGACCTCGGGCGGGTCAACGTGGGCACAGGACGAGCCCCACAGCTAATCCCCCCCTTGGAACTTCCCCCCAAGGGTCCCTGGGGCGATATGGGAATCATCACTTGCTGGGAGCAGTGCGGGGGCTAGGACACAGAGCTGGGCAGTTCTGAATCTGCCCTACAGGGGGTGGGGGCTGTTTTCCATTGAACAAGGGTTTGTTTCTGTTCAGCGGTGTGCAGAGGAGTCCCATAAGCTCCAACACCCTGGCCCCTGCACGAGATGCTCCCCCCGCCCCGCCCCAAGATCAGGGCCCCTGCATGAGATGCTCCCCTGCTTCTGAGATCCTGGCCCCTGCAGCCTCCGGACCCACAGATTGGCCTTACCCACATCTGCCTGCCCCGGGTGCTCAGACATCAGCCGTCTCCCCATTGCCCCCGTTTCCCTTA